>NW_026968387.1:622575-933863 GCF_028390025.1 Pseudophryne corroboree
GAACAGGAGCTTTAACGGTTTTGTGACATATGATAACTTACCTAAGCCCCGGACCTATCGAATTGGTCAAAAATGAAAATTTTAAAAGTGCCCCTATTTCTGCATTAAACTTTAGGTACCATTCCAAAATGTATCACTGAGGTGACAGAAGTTGGCTTCTGAGCATCATTTTTGAACAGGAGCATTAACGGTTCTGTGACATATGATAACTTACATAAGCCCCGGACCTATCGAATTGGTCAAAAATGAAAATTTCAAAAGTGCCCCTATTTCTGCTTTAAACTTTAGGTACCATTCCAAAATGTATCACTGAGGTGACAGAAGTTGGCTTCTGAGCATCATTTTTGAACAAGAGCTTTAACGGTTCTGTGACATATGATAACTTACCTAAGCCCCGGACCTATCGAATTGGTCAAAAATGAAAATTTCAAAAGTGTCCCTATTTCTGCTTTAAACTTTAGGTACCATTCCAAAATGTATCACTGAGGTGACAGAAGTTGGCTTCTAAACATCATTTTTGAACAGGAGCTTTAACGGTTCTGTGACATATGATAACTTACCTAAGCCCCGGACCTATCGAATTGGTCAAAAATGAAAATTTCAAAAGTGCCCCTATTTCTGCTTTAAACTTTAGGTACCATTCCAAAATGTATCACTGAGGTGACAGAAGTTGGCTTCTAAACATCATTTTTGAACAGGAGCTTTAACGGTTCTGTGACATATGATAACTTACCTAAGCCCCGGACCTATCGAATTGGTCAAAAATGAAAATTTCAAAAGTGCCCCTATTTCTGCTTTAAACTTTTGGTACCATTCCAAAATGTATCACTGAGGTGACAGAAGTTGGCTTCTGAGCATAATTTTTGAACAGGAGCTTTAACGGTTTTGTGACATATGATAACTTACCTAAGCCCCGGACCTATCGAATTGGTCAAAAATGAATATTCAAAAGTGCCCCTATTTCTGCTTTAACTTTAGGTACCATTCCAAAATGTATCACTGAGGTGACAGAAGTTGGCTTCTAAACATCATTTTTGAACAGGAGCTTTAACGGTTCTGTGACATATGATAACTTACCTAAGCCCCGGACCTATCGAATTGGTCAAAAATGAAAATTTCAAAAGTGCCCCTATTTCTGCTTTAAACTTTAGGTATCATTCCAAAATGTATCACTGAGGTGACAGAAGTTGATTTCGGAGCATAATTTTTGAACAGGAGCTTTAATGGTTTTGTGACATATGATAACTTACCTAAGCCCCGGACCTATCGAATTGGTCAAAAATGAAATTTTAAAAGTGCCCCAATTTCTGCTTTAAACTTTAGGTACCATTGCAATATGTAGCACTGAGGTGACAGAAGTTGATTTCGGAGCATAATTTTTGAACAGGAGCTTTAACGGTTTTGTGACATATGATAACTTACATAAGCCCGGACCTATCGAATTGGTCAAAAATGAAAATTTCAAAAGTGCCCCTATTTCTGCTTTAAACTTTAGGTACCATTCCAAATGTATCACTGAGGTGACAGAAGTTGATTTCGGAGCATAATTTTTGAACAGGAGCTTTAACGGTTTTGTGAAATATGATAGCTTACCTAAGCCCCGGACCTATCGAATTGGTCAAAAATGAAAATTTTAAAAGTGCCCCTATTTCTGCTTTAAACTTTAGGTACCATTCCAAAATGTATCACTGAGGTGACAGAAGTTGGCTTCTGAGCATCATTTTTGAACAGGAGCTTTAACGGTTCTGTGACATATGATAACTTACATAAGCCCCGGACCTATCGAATTGGTCAAAAATGAAAATTTCAAAAGTGCCCCTATTTCTGCTTTAAACTTTAGGTACCATTCCAAAATGTATCAATGAGGTGACAGAAGTTGATTTCGGAGCATAATTTTTGAACAGGAACTTTAACGGTTTTGTGAAATATGATAGCTTACCTAAGCCCCGGACCTATCGAATTGGTCAAAAATGAAAATTTCAAAAGTGCCCCTATTTCTGCTTTAAACTTTAGGTACCATTCCAAAATTTATCACTGAGGTGACAGAAGTTGGCTTCTGAGCATCATTTTTGAACAGGAGCTTTAACGGTTCTGTGACATATGATAACTTTCCTAAGCCCCGGACCTATCGAATTGGTCAAAAATGAAAATTTCAAAAGTGCCCCTATTTCTGCTTTAAACTTTAGGTACCATTCCAAAATGTATCACTGAGGTGACAGAAGTTGGCTTCTGAGCATCATTTTTGAACAGGAGCTTTAACGCTTCTGTGACATATGATAACTTACATAAGCCCCGGACCTATCGAATTGGTCAAAAATGAAAATTTCAAAAGTGCCCCTATTTCTGCTTTAAACTTTAGGTACCATTCCAAAATGTATCACTGAGGTGACAGAAGTTGATTTCGGAGCATAATTTTTGAACAGGAGCTTTAACGGTTTTGTGAAATATGATAGCTTACCTAAGCCCCGGACCTATCGAATTGGTCAAAAATGAAAATTTCAAAAGTGCCCCTATTTCTGCTTTAAACTTTAGTTACCAATCCAAAGTGTATCACTGAGGTGACAGAAGTTGGCTTCTGAGCATCATTTTTGAACAGGAGCTTTAACGGTTCTGTGACATATGATTACTTACCTAAGCCCCGGACCTATCGAATTGGTCAAAAATGAAAATTTCAAAAGTGCCCCTATTTCTGCTTTAAACTTTAGGTACCATTCCAAAATGTATCACTGAGGTGACAGAAGTTGGCTTCTGAGCATCATTTTTTAACAGGAGCTTTAACGGTTTTGTGACATATGATAACTTACCTAAGCCCCGGACCTATCGAATTGGTCAAAAATGAAAATTTCAAAAGTGCCCCTATTTCTGCTTTAAACTTTAAGTACCATTCCAAAATGTATCACTGAGGTGACAGAAGTTGGCTTCTGAGCATCATTTTTGTACAGGAGCTTTAACGGTTCTGTGACATATGATAACTTACCTAAGCCCTGGACCTATCGAATTGGTCAAAAATGAAAATTTTAAAAGTGCCCCAATTTCTGCTTTAAACTTTAGGTACCATTGCAATATGTAGCACTGAGGTGACAGAAGTTGATTTCGGAGCATAATTTTTGAACAGGAGCTTTAACGGTTTTGTGACATATGATAACTTACCTAAGCCCCGGACCTATCGAATTGGTCAAAAATTAAAATTTTAAAAGTGCCCCTATTTCTGCATTAAACTTTAGGTACCATTCCAAAATGTATCACTGAGATGACAGAAGTTGGCTTCTGAGCATCATTTTTGAACAGGAGCATTAACGGTTCTGTGACATATGATAACTTACATAAGCCCCGGACCTATCGAATTGGTCAAAAATGAAAATTTCAAAAGTGCCCCTATTTCTGCTTTAAACTTTAGGTACCATTCCAAAATGTATCACTGAGGTGACAGAAGTTGGCTTCTGAGCATCATTTTTGAACAAGAGCTTTAACGGTTCTGTGACATATGATAACTTACCTAAGCCCTGGACCTATCGAATTGGTCAAAAATGAAAATTTCAAAAGTGCCCCTATTTCTGCTTTAAACTTTAGGTACCATTCCAAAATGTATCACTGAGGTGACAGAAGTTGATTTCAGAGCATAATTTTTGAACAGGAGCTTTAACGGTTTTGTGAAATATGATAACTTACCTAAGCTCCGGACCTATCGAATTGGTCAAAAATGAAAATTTCAAAAGTGCCCCTATTCCTGCTTTAAACTTTAGGTACCATTCCAAAATGTATCACTGAGGTGACAGAAGTTGGCTTCTGAGCATCATTTTTTAACAGGAGCTTTAACGGTTCTGTGACATATGATAACTTACATAAGCCCCGGACCTATCGAATTGGTCAAAAATGAAAATTTCAAAAGTGCCCCTATTTCTGCTTTAAACTTTAGCTACCATTCCAAAATGTATCAATGAGGTGACAGAAGTTGATTTCGGAGCATAATTTTTGAACAGGAACTTTAACGGTTTTGTGAAATATGATAGCTTACCTAAGCCCCGGACCTATCGAATTGGTCAAAAATGAAAATTTCAAAAGTGCCCCTATTTCTGCTTTAAACTTTAGGTACCATTCCAAAATTTATCACTGAGGTGACAGAAGTTGGCTTCTGAGCATCATTTTTGAACAGGAGCTTTAACGGTTCTGTGACATATGATAACTTTCCTAAGCCCCGGACCTATCGAATTGGTCAAAAATGAAAATTTCAAAAGTGCCCCTATTTCTGCTTTAAACTTTAGGTACCATTCCAAAATGTATCACTGAGGTGACAGAAGTTGGCTTCTGAGCATCATTTTTGAACAGGAGCTTTAACGCTTCTGTGACATATGATAACTTACATAAGCCCCGGACCTATCGAATTGGTCAAAAATGAAAATTTCAAAAGTGCCCCTATTTCTGCTTTAAACTTTAGGTACCATTCCAAAATGTATCACTGAGGTGACAGAAGTTGATTTCGGAGCATAATTTTTGAACAGGAGCTTTAACGGTTTTGTGAAATATGATAGCTTACCTAAGCCCCGGACCTATCGAATTGGTCAAAAATGAAAATTTCAAAAGTGCCCCTATTTCTGCTTTAAACTTTAGTTACCAATCCAAAGTGTATCACTGAGGTGACAGAAGTTGGCTTCTGAGCATCATTTTTGAACAGGAGCTTTAACGGTTCTGTGACATATGATTACTTACCTAAGCCCCGGACCTATCGAATTGGTCAAAAATGAAAATTTCAAAAGTGCCCCTATTTCTGCTTTAAACTTTAGGTACCATTCCAAAATGTATCACTGAGGTGACAGAAGTTGGCTTCTGAGCATCATTTTTTAACAGGAGCTTTAACGGTTTTGTGACATATGATAACTTACCTAAGCCCCGGACCTATCGAATTGGTCAAAAATGAAAATTTCAAAAGTGCCCCTATTTCTGCTTTAAACTTTAAGTACCATTCCAAAATGTATCACTGAGGTGACAGAAGTTGGCTTCTGAGCATCATTTTTGTACAGGAGCTTTAACGGTTCTGTGACATATGATAACTTACCTAAGCCCTGGACCTATCGAATTGGTCAAAAATGAAAATTTTAAAAGTGCCCCAATTTCTGCTTTAAACTTTAGGTACCATTGCAATATGTAGCACTGAGGTGACAGAAGTTGATTTCGGAGCATAATTTTTGAACAGGAGCTTTAACGGTTTTGTGACATATGATAACTTACCTAAGCCCCGGACCTATCGAATTGGTCAAAAATTAAAATTTTAAAAGTGCCCCTATTTCTGCATTAAACTTTAGGTACCATTCCAAAATGTATCACTGAGATGACAGAAGTTGGCTTCTGAGCATCATTTTTGAACAGGAGCATTAACAGTTCTGTGACATATGATAACTTACATAAGCCCCGGACCTATCGAATTGGTCAAAAATGAAAATTTCAAAAGTGCCCCTATTTCTGCTTTAAACTTTAGGTACCATTCCAAAATGTATCACTGAGGTGACAGAAGTTGGCTTCTGAGCATCATTTTTGAACAAGAGCTTTAACGGTTCTGTGACATATGATAACTTACCTAAGCCCCGGACCTATCGAATTGGTCAAAAATGAAAATTTCAAAAGTGCCCCTATTTCTGCTTTAAACTTTAGGTACCATTCCAAAATGTATCACTGAGGTGACAGAAGTTGATTTCGGAGCATAATTTTTGAACAGGAGCTTTAACGGTTTTGTGAAATATGATAACTTACCTAAGCTCCGGACCTATCGAATTGGTCAAAAATGAAAATTTCAAAAGTGCCCCTATTCCTGCTTTAAACTTTAGGTACCATTCCAAAATGTATCACTGAGGTGACAGAAGTTGGCTTCTGAGCATAATTTTTGAACAGGAGCTTTAACGGTTTTGTGACATATGATAACTTACCTAAGCAACGGACCTATCGAATTGGTCAAAAATGAAAATTTCAAAAGTGCCCCTATTTCTGCTTTAAACTTTAGGTACCATTCCAAAATGTATCACTGAGGTGACAGAAGTTGATTTCAGAGCATAATTTTTGAACAGAAGCTTTAACGGTTTTGTGACATATGATAACTTACCTAAGCCCCGGACCTATCGAATTGGTCAAAAATGAAAATTTCAAAAGTGCCCCTATTTCTGCTTTAAACTTTAGGTACCATTCCAAAATGTATCACTGAGGTGACAGAAATTGGCTTCTGAGCATCATTTTTTAACAGGAGCTTTAACGGTTTTGTGCCATATGATAACTTACCTAAGCCCCGGACCTATCGAATTGGTCAAAAATGAAAATTTCAAAAGTGCCCCTATTTCTGCTTTAAACTTTAGGTACCATTCCAAAATGTATCACTGAGGTGACAGAAGTTGGCTTCTGAGCATCATTTTTGAACAGGAGCTTTAACGGTTCTGTGACATATGATAACTTACCTAAGCCCCGGACCTATCGAATTGGTCAAAAATGAAAATTTCAAAAGTGCCCCTATTTCTGCTTTAAACTTTAGGTACCATTCCAAAATGTATCACTGAGGTGACAGAAGTTGATTTCGGAGCATAATTTTTGAACAGGAGCTTTAACGGTTTTGTGAAATATGATAGCTTACCTAAGCCCCGGACCTATCGAATTGGTCAAAAATGAAAATTTCAAAAGTGCCCCTATTTCTGCTTTAAACTTTAGGTACCATTCCAAAATGTATCACTGAGGTGACAGAAGTTGATTTCAGAGCATAATTTTTGAACAGAAGCTTTAACGGTTTTGTGACATATGATAACTTACCTAAGCCCCGGACCTATCGAATTGGTCAAAAATGAAAATTTCAAAAGTGCCCCTATTTCTGCTTTAAACTTTAGGTACCATTCCAAAATGTATCACTGAGGTGACAGAAGTTGATTTCAGAGCATAATTTTTGAACAGGAGCTTTAACGGTTTTGTGAAATATGATAACTTACCTAAGCCCCGGACCTATCGAATTGGTCAAAAATGAAAATTTCAAAAGTGCCCCTATTCCTGCTTTAAACTTTAGGTACCATTCCAAAATGTATCACTGAGGTGACAGAAGTTGGCTTCTGAGCATAATTTTTGAACAGGAGCTTTAACGGTTTTGTGACATATGATAACTTACCTAAGCCCCGGACCTATCGAATTGGTCAAAAATGAAAATTTCAAAAGTGCCCCTATTTCTGCTTTAAACTTTAGGTACCATTCCAAAATGTATCACTGAGGTGACAGAAGTTGATTTCGGAGCATAATTTTTGAACAGGAGCTTTAACGGTTTTGTGACATATGATAGCTTACCTAAGCCCCGGACCTATCGAATTGGTCAAGAATGAAAATTTCAAAAGTGCCCCTATTTCTGCTTTAAACTTTAGGTACCATTCCAAAATGTATCACTGAGGTGACAGAAGTTGGCTTCTGAGCATAATTTTTTAACAGGAGCTTTAACGGTTTTGTGACATATGATAACTTACCTAAGCCCCGGACCTATCGAATTGGTCAAAAATGAAAATTTCAAAAGTGCCCCTATTTCTGCTTTAAACTTTAGGTACCATTCCAAAATGTATCACTGAGGTGACAGAAGTTGATTTCGGAGCATAATTTTTGAACAGGAGCTTTAACGGTTTTGTGAAATATGATAGCTTACCTAAGCCCCGGACCTATCGAATTGGTCAAAAATGAAAATTTCAAAAGTGCCCCTATTTCTGCTTTAAACTTTAGGTACCATTCCAAAATGTATCACTGAGGTGACAGAAGTTGGCTTCTGAGCATAATTTTTGAACAGGAGCTTTAACGGTTTTGTGACATATGATAACTTACCTAAGCCCCAGACCTATCGAATTGATCAAAAATGAAAATTTCAAAAGTGCCCCTATTTCTGCTTTAAACTTTAGGTACCATTCCAAAATGTATCACTGAGGTGACAGAAGTTGGCTTCTGAGCATCATTTTTGAACAGGAGCTTTAACGGTTTTGTGACATATGATAACTTACCTAAGCCCCGGACCTATCGAATTGGTCAAAAATGAAAATTTCAAAAGTGCCCCTATTTCTGCTTTAAACTTTAGGTACCATTCCAAAATGTATCACTGAGGTGACAGAAGTTGGCTTCTGAGCATCATTTTTTAACAGGAGCTTTAACGGTTTTGTGCCATATGATAACTTAACTAAGCCCCGGACCTATCGAATTGGTCAAAAATGAAAATTTCAAAAGTGCCCCTATTTCTGCTTTAAACTTTAGGTACCATTCCAAAATGTATCACTGAGGTGACAGAAGTTGGCTTCTGAGCATCATTTTTGAACAGGAGCTTTAACGGTTCTGTGACATATGATAACTTACCTAAGCCCCGGACCTATCGAATTGGTCAAAAATGAAAATTTCAAAAGTGCCCCTATTTCTGCTTTAAACTTTAGGTACCATTCCAAAATGTATCACTGAGGTGACAGAAGTTGATTTCGGAGCATAATTTTTGAACAGGAGCTTTAACGGTTTTGTGAAATATGATAGCTTACCTAAGCCCCGGACCTATCGAATTGGTTAAAAATGAAAATTTCAAAAGTGCCCCTATTTCTGCTTTAAACTTTAGGTACCATTCCAAAATGTATCACTGAGGTGACAGAAGTTGGCTTCTGAGCATCATTTTTGAACAGGAGCTTTAACGGTTCTGTGACATATGATAACTTACCTAAGCCCCGGACCTATCGAATTGGTCAAAAATGAAAATTTCAAAAGTGCCCCTATTTCTGCTTTAAACTTTAGGTACCATTCCAAAATGTATCACTGAGGTGACAGAAGTTGGCTTCTGAGCATAATTTTTGAACAGGAGCTTTAACGGTTTTGTGACATATGATAACTTACCTAAGCCCCGGACCTATCGAATTGGTCAAAAATGAAAATTTCAAAAGTGCCCCTATTTCTGCTTTAAACTTTAGGTACCATTCCAAAATGTATCACTGAGGTGACAGAAGTTGATTTCGGAGCATAATTTTTGAACAGGAGCTTTAACGTTTTTTTTGTGAAATATGATAGCTTACCTAAGCCCCGGACCTATCGAATTGGTCAAAAATGAAAATTTTAAAAGTGCCCCTATTTCTGCTTTAAACTTTAGGTACCATTCCAAAATGTATCACTGAGGTGACAGAAGTTGATTTCGGAGCATAATTTTTGAACAGGAGCTTTAACGGTTTTGTGAAATATGATAGCTTACCTAAGCCCCGGACCTATCGAATTGGTCAAAAATGAAAATTTTAAAAGTGCCCCTATTTCTGCTTTAAACTTTAGGTACCATTCCAAAATGTATCACTGAGGTGACAGAAGTTGGCTTCTGAGCATAATTTTTGAACAGGAGCTTTAATGGTTTTGTGACATATGATAACTTACCTAAGCCCCGGACCTATCGAATTGGTCAAAAATGAAAATTTTAAAAGTGCCCCAATTTCTGCTTTAAACTTTAGGTACCATTGCAATATGTAGCACTGAGGTGACAGAAGTTGATTTCGGAGCATTTTTTTTGAACAGGAGCTTTAACGGTTTTGTGAAATATGATAACTTACCTAAGCCCCGGACCTATCGAATTGGTCAAAAATGAAAATTTCAAAAGTGCCCCTATTCCTGCTTTAAACTTTAGGTACCATTCCAAAATGTATCACTGAGGTGACAGAAGTTGGCTTCTGAGCATAATTTTTGAACAGGAGCTTTAACGGTTTTGTGACATATGATAACTTACCTAAGCCCCGGACCTATCGAATTGGTCAAAAATGAAAATTTCAAAAGTGCCCCTATTTCTGCTTTAAACTTTAGGTACCATTCCAAAATGTATCACTGAGGTGACAGAAGTTGGCTTCTGAGCATCATTTTTGAACAGGAGCTTTAACGGTTTTGTGACATATGATAACTTACCTAAGGCCCGGACCTATCGAATTGGTCAAAAATGAAAATGTCAAAAGTGCCCCTATTTCTGCTTTAAACTTTAGGTACCATTCCAAAATGTATCACTGAGGTGACAGAAGTTGATTTCAGAGCATAATTTTTGAACAGAAGCTTTAACGGTTTTGTGACATGATAACTTACCTAAGCCCCGGACCTATCGAATTGGTCAAAAATGAAAATTTCAAAAGTGCCCCTATTTCTGCTTTAAACTTTGGGTACCATTACAAAATGTATCACTGAGGTGACAGAAGTTGGCTTCTGAGCATAATTTTTGAACAGGAGCTTTAATGGTTTTGTGACATATGATAACTTACCTAAGCCCCGGACCTATCGAATTGGTCAAAAATAAAAATTTTAAAAGTGCCCCAATTTCTGCTTTAAACTTTAGGTACCATTGCAATATGTAGCACTGAGGTGACAGAAGTTGATTTCGGAGCATAATTTTTGAACAGGAGCTTTAACGGTTTTGTGAAATATGATAACTTACCTAAGCCCCGGACCTATCGAATTGGTCAAAAATGAAAATTTCAAAAGTGCCCCTATTCCTGCTTTAAACTTTAGGTACCATTCCAAAATGTATCACTGAGGTGACAGAAGTTGGCTTCTGAGCATAATTTTTGAACAGGAGCTTTAACGGTTTTGTGACATATGATAACTTACCTAAGCCCCGGACCTATCGAATTGGTCAAAAATGAAAATTTCAAAAGTGCCCCTATTTCTGCTTTAAACTTTAGGTACCATTCCAAAATGTATCACTGAGGTGACAGAAGTTGGCTTCTGAGCATCATTTTTGAACAGGAGCTTTAACGGTTTTGTGACATATGATAACTTACCTAAGGCCCGGACCTATCGAATTGGTCAAAAATGAAAATGTCAAAAGTGCCCCTATTTCTGCTTTAAACTTTAGGTACCATTCCAAAATGTATCACTGAGGTGACAGAAGTTGATTTCAGAGCATAATTTTTGAACAGAAGCTTTAACGGTTTTGTGACATGATAACTTACCTAAGCCCCGGACCTATCGAATTGGTCAAAAATGAAAATTTCAAAAGTGCCCCTATTTCTGCTTTAAACTTTAGGTACCATTCCAAAATGTATCACTGAGGTGACAGAAGTTGGCTTCTGAGCATCATTTTTGAACAGGAGCTTTATCGGTTTTGTGAAATATGATAGCTTACCTAAGCCCCGTACCTATCGAATTGGTCAAAAATGAAAATTTTAAAAGTGCCCCAATTTCTGCTTTAAACTTTAGGTACCATTGCAATATGTAGCACTGAGGTGACAGAAGTTGATTTCGGAGCATAATTTTTGAACAGGAGCTTTAACGGTTTTGTGACATATGATAACTTACCTAAGCCCCGGACCTATCGAATTGGTCAAAAATGAAAATTTTAAAAGTGCCCCAATTTCTGCTTTAAACTTTAGGTACCATTGCAAAATGTAGCACTGAGGTGACAGAAGTTGATTTCGGAGCATAATTTTTGAACAGGAGCTTTAACGGTTTTGTGACATATGATAACTTACCTAAGCCCCGGACCTATCGAATTGGTCAAAAATGAAAATTTCAAAAGTGCCCCTATTTCTGCTTTAAACTTTAGGTACCATTCCAAAATGTATCACTGAGGTGACAGAAGTTGGCTTCTGAGCATCATTTTTGAACAGGAGCTTTAACGGTTCTGTGACATATGATAACTTACATAAGCCCCGGACCTATCGAATTGGTCAAAAATGAAAATTTCAAAAGTGCCCCTATTTCTGCTTTAAACTTTAGGTACCATTCCAAAATGTATCACTGAGGTGACAGAAGTTGATTTCGGAGCATAATTTTTGAACAGGAGCTTTAACGGTTTTGTGAAATATGATAGCTTACCTAAGCCCCGGACCTATCGAATTGGTCAAAAATGAAAATTTCAAAAGTGCCCCTATTTCTGCTTTAAACTTTAGGTACCATTCCAAAATTTATCACTGAGGTGACAGAAGTTGGCTTCTGAGCATCATTTTTGAACAGGAGCTTTAACGGTTCTGTGACATATGATAACTTACCTAAGCCCCGGACCTATCGAATTGGTCAAAAATGAAAATTTCAAAAGTGCCCCTATTTCTGCTTTAAACTTTAGGTACCATTCCAAAATGTATCACTGAGGTGACAGAAGTTGATTTCGGAGCATAATTTTTGAACAGGAGCTTTAACGGTTTTGTGAAATATGATAGCTTACCTAAGCCCCGTACCTATCGAATTGTTCAAAAATGAAAATTTTAAAAGTGCCCCAATTTCTGCTTTAAACTTTAGGTTCCATTGCAATATGTAGCACTGAGGTGACAGAAGTTGATTTCAGAGCATAATTTTTGAACAGAAGCTTTAACGGTTTTGTGACATGATAACTTACCTAAGCCCCGGACCTATCGAATTGGTCAAAAATGAAAATTTCAAAAGTGCCCCTATTTCTGCTTTAAACTTTGGGTACCATTACAAAATGTATCACTGAGGTGACAGAAGTTGGCTTCTGAGCATAATTTTTGAACAGGAGCTTTAATGGTTTTGTGACATATGATAACTTACCTAAGCCCCGGACCTATCGAATTGGTCAAAAATAAAAATTTTAAAAGTGCCCCAATTTCTGCTTTAAACTTTAGGTACCATTGCAATATGTAGCACTGAGGTGACAGAAGTTGATTTCGGAGCATAATTTTTGAACAGGAGCTTTAACGGTTTTGTGAAATATGATAACTTACCTAAGCCCCGGACCTATCGAATTGGTCAAAAATGAAAATTTCAAAAGTGCCCCTATTCCTGCTTTAAACTTTAGGTACCATTCCAAAATGTATCACTGAGGTGACAGAAGTTGGCTTCTGAGCATAATTTTTGAACAGGAGCTTTAACGGTTTTGTGACATATGATAACTTACCTAAGCCCCGGACCTATCGAATTGGTCAAAAATGAAAATTTCAAAAGTGCCCCTATTTCTGCTTTAAACTTTAGGTACCATTCCAAAATGTATCACTGAGGTGACAGAAGTTGGCTTCTGAGCATCATTTTTGAACAGGAGCTTTAACGGTTTTGTGACATATGATAACTTACCTAAGGCCCGGACCTATCGAATTGGTCAAAAATGAAAATGTCAAAAGTGCCCCTATTTCTGCTTTAAACTTTAGGTACCATTCCAAAATGTATCACTGAGGTGACAGAAGTTGATTTCAGAGCATAATTTTTGAACAGAAGCTTTAACGGTTTTGTGACATGATAACTTACCTAAGCCCCGGACCTATCGAATTGGTCAAAAATAAAATTTCAAAAGTGCCCCTATTTCTGCTTTAAACTTTAGGTACCATTCCAAAATGTATCACTGAGGTGACAGAAGTTGGCTTCTGAGCATCATTTTTGAACAGGAGCTTTATCGGTTTTGTGAAATATGATAGCTTACCTAAGCCCCGTACCTATCGAATTGGTCAAAAATGAAAATTTTAAAAGTGCCCCAATTTCTGCTTTAAACTTTAGGTACCATTGCAATATGTAGCACTGAGGTGACAGAAGTTGATTTCGGAGCATAATTTTTGAACAGGAGCTTTAACGGTTTTGTGACATATGATAACTTACCTAAGCCCCGGACCTATCGAATTGGTCAAAAATGAAAATTTTAAAAGTGCCCCAATTTCTGCTTTAAACTTTAGGTACCATTGCAAAATGTAGCACTGAGGTGACAGAAGTTGATTTCGGAGCATAATTTTTGAACAGGAGCTTTAACGGTTTTGTGACATATGATAACTTACCTAAGCCCCGGACCTATCGAATTGGTCAAAAATGAAAATTTCAAAAGTGCCCCTATTTCTGCTTTAAACTTTAGGTACCATTCCAAAATGTATCACTGAGGTGACAGAAGTTGGCTTCTGAGCATCATTTTTGAACAGGAGCTTTAACGGTTCTGTGACATATGATAACTTACATAAGCCCCGGACCTATCGAATTGGTCAAAAATGAAAATTTCAAAAGTGCCCCTATTTCTGCTTTAAACTTTAGGTACCATTCCAAAATGTATCACTGAGGTGACAGAAGTTGATTTCGGAGCATAATTTTTGAACAGGAGCTTTAACGGTTTTGTGAAATATGATAGCTTACCTAAGCCCCGGACCTATCGAATTGGTCAAAAATGAAAATTTCAAAAGTGCCCCTATTTCTGCTTTAAACTTTAGGTACCATTCCAAAATTTATCACTGAGGTGACAGAAGTTGGCTTCTGAGCATCATTTTTGAACAGGAGCTTTAACGGTTCTGTGACATATGATAACTTACCTAAGCCCCGGACCTATCGAATTGGTCAAAAATGAAAATTTCAAAAGTGCCCCTATTTCTGCTTTAAACTTTAGGTACCATTCCAAAATGTATCACTGAGGTGACAGAAGTTGATTTCGGAGCATAATTTTTGAACAGGAGCTTTAACGGTTTTGTGAAATATGATAGCTTACCTAAGCCCCGTACCTATCGAATTGTTCAAAAATGAAAATTTTAAAAGTGCCCCAATTTCTGCTTTAAACTTTAGGTTCCATTGCAATATGTAGCACTGAGGTGACAGAAGTTGATTTCGGAGCATAATTTTTGAACAGGAGCTTTAACGGTTTTGTGACATATGATAGCTTACCTAAGCCCCGGACCTATCGAATTGGTCAAAAATGAAAATTTCAAAAGTGCCCCTATTTCTGCTTTAAACTTTAGGTACCATTCCAAAATGTATCACTGAGGTGACAGAAGTTGGCTTCTGAGCATAATTTTTGAACAGGAGCTTTAACGGTTTTGTGACATATGATAACTTACCTAAGCCCCGGACCTATCGAATTGGTCAAAAATGAAAATTTCAAAAGTGCCCCTATTTCTGCTTTAAACTTTAGGTACCATTCCAAAATGTATCACTGAGGTGACAGAAGTTGGCTTCTGAGCATCATTTTTGAACAGGAGCTTTAACGGTTCTGTGTCATATGATAACTTACATAAGCCCCGGACCTATCGAATTGGTCAAAAATGAAAATTTCAAAAGTGCCCCTATTTCTGCTTTAAACTTTAGGTACCATTCCAAAATGTATCACTGAGGTGACAGAAGTTGATTTCGGAGCATAATTTTTGAACAGGAGCTTTAACGGTTTTGTGAAATATGATAGCTTACCTAAGCCCCGGACCTATCGAATTGGTCAAAAATGAAAATTTCAAAAGTGCCCCTATTTCTGCTATAAACTTTAGGTACCATTCCAAAATGTATCACTGAGGTGACAGAAGTTGGCTTCTGAGCATAATTTTTGAACAGGAGCTTTAACGGTTTTGTGACATATGATAACTTACCTAAGCCCCGGACCTATCGAATTGGTCAAAAATGAAAATTTCAAAAGTGCCCCTATTTCTGCTTTAAACTTTAGGTACCATTCCAAAATGTATCACTGAGGTGACAGAAGTTGATTTCAGAGCATAATTTTTTAACAGAAGCTTTAACGGTTTTGTGACATGATAACTTACCTAAGCCCTGGACCTATCGAATTGGTCAAAAATGAAAATTTCAAAAGTGCCCCTATTTCTGCTTTAAACTTTAGGTACCATTCCAAAATGTATCACTGAGGTGACTGAAGTTGGCTTCTGAGCATCATTTTTGAACAGGAGCTTTAACGGTTCTGTGACATATGATAACTTACCTAAGCCCCGGACCTATCGAATTGGTCAAAAATGAAAATTTCAAAAGTGCCCCTATTTCTGCTTTAAACTTTAGGTACCATTCCAAAATGTATCACTGAGGTGACAGAAGTTGGCTTCTGAGCATCATTTTTGAACAGGAGCTTTAACGGTTTTGTGACATATGATAACTTACCTAAGCCCCGGACCTATCGAATTGGTCAAAAATGAAAATTTCAAAAGTGCCCCTATTTCTGCTTTAAACTTTAGGTACCATTCCAAAATGTATCACTGAGGTGACAGAAGTTGATTTCGGAGCATAATTTTTGAACAGGAGCTTTAACGGTTTTGTGAAATATGATAGCTTACCTAAGCCCCGGACCTATCGAATTGGTCAAAAATGAAAATTTTAAAAGTGCCCCTATTTCTGCTTTAAACTTTAGGTACCATTCCAAAATGTATCACTGAGGTGACAGAAGTTGGCTTCTGAGCATAATTTTTGAACAGGAGCTTTAATGGTTTTGTGACATATGATAACTTACCTAAGCCCCGGACCTATCGAATTGGTCAAAAATGAAAATTTTAAAAGTGCCCCAATTTCTGCTTTAAACTTTAGGTACCATTGCAATATGTAGCACTGAGGTGACAGAAGTTGATTTCGGAGCATAATTTTTGAACAGGAGCTTTAACGGTTTTGTGACATATGATAACTTACCTAAGCCCCGGACCTATCGAATTGGTCAAAAATTAAAATTTCAAAAGTGCCCCTATTTCTGCTTTAAACTTTAGGTACCATTCCAAAATGTATCACTGAGGTGACAGAAGTTGATTTCGGAGCATCATTTTTGAACAGGAGCTTTAACGGTTTTGTGAAATATGATAGCTTACCTAAGCCCCGGACCTATCGAATTGGTCAAAAATGAAAATGTTAAAAGTGCCCCTATTTCTGCTTTAAACTTTAGGTACCATTCCAAAATGTATCACTGAGGTGACAGAAGTTGGCTTCTGAGCATCATTTTTGAAAAGGAGCTTTAACGGTTCTGTGACATATGATAACTTACATAAGCCCCGGACCTATCGAATTGGTCAAAAATGAAAATTTTAAAAGTGCCCCAATTTCTGGTTTAAACTTTAGGTACCATTGCAATATGTAGCACTGAGGTGACAGAAGTTGATTTCGGAGCATAATTTTTGAACAGGAGCTTTAACGGTTTTGTGAAATATGATAGCTTACCTAAGCCCCGGACCTATCGAATTGGTCAAAAATGAAAATTTTAAAAGTGCCCCTATTTCTGCTTTAAACTTTAGGTACCATTCCAAAATGTATCACTGAGGTGACAGAAGTTGGCTTCTGAGCATCATTTTTGAACAGGAGCTTTAACGGTTCTGTGACATATGATAACTTACCTAAGCCCCGGACCTATCGAATTGGTCAAAAATGAAAATTTTAAAAGTGCCCCAATTTCTGCTTTAAACTTTAGGTACCATTGCAATATGTAGCACTGAGGTGACAGAAGTTGATTTCGGAGCATAATTTTTGAACAGGAGCTTTAACGGTTGTGACATATGATAACTTACCTAAGCCCCAGACCTATCGAATTGGTCAAAAATGAAAATTTCAAAAGTGCCCCTATTTCTGCTTTAAACTTTAGGTACCATTCCAAAATGTATCACTGAGGTGACAGAAGTTGATTTCGGAGCATAATTTTTGAACAGGAGCTTTAACGGTTTTGTGAAATATGAAAGCTTACCTAAGCCCCGGACCTATCGAATTGGTCAAAAATGAAAATTTCAAAAGTGCCCCTATTTCTGCTTTAAACTTTAGGTACCATTCCAAAATGTATCACTGAGGTGACAGAAGTTGGCTTCTGAGCATCATTTTTGAACAGGAGCTTTAACGGTTCTGTGACATATGATAACTTACATAAGCCCCGGACCTATCGAATTGGTCAAAAATGAAAATTTCAAAAGTGCCCCTATTTCTGCTTTAAACTTTAGGTACCATTCCAAAATGTATCACTGAGGTGACAGAAGTTGGCTTCTGAGCATCATTTTTGAACAAGAGCTTTAACGGTTCGGTGACATATGATAACTTACCTAAGCCCCGGACCTATCGAATTGGTCAAAAATGAAAATTTCAAAAGTGCCCCTATTTCTGCTTTAAACTTTAGGTACCATTCCAAAATGTATCACTGAGGTGACAGAAGTTGATTTCGGAGCATAATTTTTGAACAGGAGCTTTAACGGTTTTGTGAAATATGATAGCTTACCTAAGCCCCGTACCTATCGAATTGGTCAAAAATGAAAATTTTAAAAGTGCCCCAATTTCTGCTTTAAACTTTAGGTACCAATGCAATATGTAGCACTGAGGTGACAGAAGTTGATTTCGGAGCATAATTTTTGAACAGGAGCTTTAACGGTTTTGTGACATATGATAACTTACCTAAGCCCCGGACCTATCGAATTGGTCAAAAATGAAAATTTCAAAAGTGCCCCTATTCCTGCTTTAAACTTTAGGTACCATTCCAAAATGTATCACTGAGGTGACAGAAGTTGGCTTCTGAGCATCATTTTTGAACAGGAGCTTTAACGGTTTTGTGACATATGATAACTTACCTAAGCCCCGGACCTATCGAATTGGTCAAAAATGAAAATTTCAAAAGTGCCCCTATTTCTGCTTTAAACTTTAGGTACCATTCCAAAATGTATCACTGAGGTGACAGAAGTTGGCTTCTGAGCATCATTTTTGAACAGGAGCTTTAACGGTTTTGTGACATATGATAACCTACCTAAGCCCCGGACCTATCGAATTGGTCAAAAATGAAAATTTTAAAAGTGCCCCTATTTCTGCTTTAAACTTTAGGTACCATTCCAAAATGTATCACTGAGGTGACAGAAGTTGGCTTCTGAGCATCATTTTTGAACAGGAGCTTTAACGGTTTTGTGACATATGATAACTTACCTAAGCCCCGGACCTATCGAATTGGTCAAAAATGAAAATTTCAAAAGTGCCCCTATTTCTGTTTTAAACTTTAGGTACCATTCCAAAATGTATCACTGAGGTGACAGAAGTTGGCTTCTGAGCATCATTTTTGAACAGGAGCTTTAACGGTTCTGTGACATATGATAACTTACCTAAGCCCCGGACCTATCGAATTGGTCAAAAATGAAAATTTCAAAAGTGCCCCTATTTCTGCTTTAAACTTTAGGTACCATTCCAAAATGTATCACTGAGGTAACAGAAGTTGATTTCGGAGCATCATTTTTGAACAGGAGCTTTAACGGTTTTGTGAAATATGATAGCTTACCTAAGCCCCGGACCTATCGAATTGGTCAAAAATGAAAATTTCAAAAGTGCCCCTATTTCTGCTTTAAACTTTAGGTACCATTCCAAAATGTATCACTGAGGTGACAGAAGTTGGCTTCTGAGCATCATTTTTGAACAGGAGCTTTAACGGTTCTGTGACATATGATAACTTACCTAAGCCCCGGACCTATCGAATTGGTCAAAAATGAAAATTTTAAAAGTGCCCCAATTTCTGCTTTAAACTTTAGGTACCATTGCAATATGTAGCACTGAGGTGACAGAAGTTGATTTTAGAGCATAATTTTTGAACAGGAGCTTTAACGGTTTTGTGACATATGATAACTTACCTAAGCCCCGGACCTATCGAATTGGTCAAAAATGAAAATTTAAAAAGTGCCCCTATTTCTGCTTTAAACTTTAGGTACCATTCCAAAATGTATCACTGAGGTGACAGAAGTTGATTTCGGAGCATAATTTTTGAACAGGAGCTTTAACGGTTTTGTGAAATATGATAGCTTACCTAAGCCCCGGACCTATCGAATTGGTCAAAAATGAAAATTTTAAAAGTGCCCCTATTTCTGCTTTAAACTTTAGGTACCATTCCAAAATGTATCACTGAGGTGACAGAAGTTGGCTTCTGAGCATAATTTTTGAACAGGAGCTTTAATGGTTTTGTGACATATGATAACTTACCTAAGCCCCGGACCTATCGAATTGGTCAAAAATGAAAATTTCAAAAGTGCCCCAATTTCTGCTTTAAACTTTAGGAACCATTGCAATATGTAGCACTGAGGTGACAGAAGTTGATTTCGGAGCATCATTTTTGAACAGGAGCTTTAACGGTTTTGTGACATATGATAACTTACCTAAGCCCCAGACCTATCGAATTGGTCAAAAATTAAAATTTAAAAAGTGCCCCTATTTCTGCTTTAAACTTTAGGTACCATTCCAAAATGTATCACTGAGGTGACAGAAGTTGATTTCGGAGCATCATTTTTGAACAGGAGCTTTAACGGTTTTGTGAAATATGATAGCTTACCTAAGCCCCGGACCTATCGAATTGGTCAAAAATGAAAATTTCAAAAGTGCCCCTATTTCTGCTTTAAACTTTAGGTACCATTCCAAAATGTATCACTGAGGTGACAGAAGTTGGCTTCTGAGCATCATTTTTGAACAGGAGCTTTAACGGTTCTGTGACATATGAAAACTTACCTAAGCCCCGGACCTATCGAATTGGTCAAAAATGAAAATTTCAAAAGTGCCCCTATTTCTGCTTTAAACTTTAGGTACCATTCCAAAATGTATCACTGAGGTGACAGAAGTTGATTTCGGAGCATAATTTTTGAACAGGAGCTTTAACGGTTTTGTGAAATATGATAGCTTACCTAAGCCCCGGACCTATCGAATTGGTCAAAAATGAAAATTTTAAAAGTGCCCCAATTTCTGCTTTAAACTTTAGGTACCATTGCAATATGTAGCACTGAGGTGACAGAAGTTGATTTCGGAGCATAATTTTTGAACAGGAGCTTTAACGGTTTTGTGAAATATGATAGCTTACCTAAGCCCCGGACCTATCGAATTGGTCAAAAATGAAAATTTTAAAAGTGCCCCTATTTCTGCTTTAAACTTTAGGTACCAATGCAATATGTAGCACTGAGGTGACAGAAGTTGATTTCGGAGCATAATTTTTGAACAGGAGCTTTAACGGTTTTGTGACATATGATAACTTACCTAAGCCCCGGACCTATCGAATTGGTCAAAAATGAAAATTTCAAAAGTGCCCCTATTCCTGCTTTAAACTTTAGGTACCATTCCAAAATGTATCACTGAGGTGACAGAAGTTGGCTTCTGAGCATCATTTTTGAACAGGAGCTTTAACGGTTTTGTGACATATGATAACTTACCTAAGCCCCGGACCTATCGAATTGGTCAAAAATGAAAATTTCAAAAGTGCCCCTATTTCTGCTTTAAACTTTAGGTACCATTCCAAAATGTATCACTGAGGTGACAGAAGTTGGCTTCTGAGCATCATTTTTGAACAGGAGCTTTAACGGTTTTGTGACATATGATAACCTACCTAAGCCCCGGACCTATCGAATTGGTCAAAAATGAAAATTTTAAAAGTGCCCCTATTTCTGCTTTAAACTTTAGGTACCATTCCAAAATGTATCACTGAGGTGACAGAAGTTGGCTTCTGAGCATCATTTTTGAACAGGAGCTTTAACGGTTTTGTGACATATGATAACTTACCTAAGCCCCGGACCTATCGAATTGGTCAAAAATGAAAATTTCAAAAGTGCCCCTATTTCTGCTTTAAACTTTAGGTACCATTCCAAAATGTATCACTGAGGTGACAGAAGTTGATTTCGGAGCATAATTTTTGAACAGGAGCTTTAACGGTTTTGTGAAATATGATAGCTTACCTAAGCCCCGGACCTATCGAATTGGTCAAAAATGAAAATTTCAAAAGTGCCCCTATTTCTGCTTTAAACTTTAGGTACCATTCCAAAATGTATCACTGAGGTGACAGAAGTTGGCTTCTGAGCATCATTTTTGAACAGGAGCTTTAACGGTTCTGTGACATATGAAAACTTACCTAAGCCCCGGACCTATCGAATTGGTCAAAAATGAAAATTTCAAAAGTGCCCCTATTTCTGCTTTAAACTTTAGGTACCATTCCAAAATGTATCACTGAGGTGACAGAAGTTGATTTCGGAGCATAATTTTTGAACAGGAGCTTTAACGGTTTTGTGAAATATGATAGCTTACCTAAGCCCCGGACCTATCGAATTGGTCAAAAATGAAAATTTTAAAAGTGCCCCAATTTCTGCTTTAAACTTTAGGTACCATTGCAATATGTAGCACTGAGGTGACAGAAGTTGATTTCGGAGCATAATTTTTGAACAGGAGCTTTAACGGTTTTGTGAAATATGATAGCTTACCTAAGCCCCGGACCTATCGAATTGGTCAAAAATGAAAATTTTAAAAGTGCCCCTATTTCTGCTTTAAACTTTAGGTACCATTCCAAAATGTATCACTGAGGTGACAGAAGTTGATTTCGGAGCATAATTTTTGAACAGGAGCTTTAACGGTTTTGTGAAATATGATAGCTTACCTAAGCCCCGTACCTATCGAATTGGTCAAAAATGAAAATTTTAAAAGTGCCCCAATTTCTGCTTTAAACTTTAGGTACCATTGCAATATGTAGCACTGAGGTGACAGAAGTTGATTTCGGAGCATAATTTTTGAACAGGAGCTTTAACGGTTTTGTGACATATGATAACTTACCTAAGCCCCGGACCTATCGAATTGGTCAAAAATGAAAATTTCAAAAGTGCCCCTATTCCTGCTTTAAACTTTAGGTACCATTCCAAAATGTATCACTGAGGTGACAGAAGTTGGCTTCTGAGCATAATTTTTGAACAGGAGCTTTAACGGTTTTGTGACATATGATAACTTACCTAAGCCCCGGACCTATCGAATTGGTCAAAAATGAAAATTTCAAAAGTGCCCCTATTTCTGCTTTAAACTTTAGGTACCATTCCAAAATGTATCACTGAGGTGACAGAAGTTGATTTCAGAGCATAATTTTTGAACAGAAGCTTTAACGGTTTTGTGACATATGATAACTTACCTAAGCCCCGGACCTATCGAATTGGTCAAAAATGAAAATTTCAAAAGTGCCCCTATTTCTGCTTTAAACTTTTGGTACCATTCCAAAATGTATCACTGAGGTGACAGAAGTTGGCTTCTGAGCATCATTTTTTAACAGGAGCTTTAACGGTTTTGTGCCATATGATAACTTACCTAAGCCCCGGACCTATCGAATTGGTCAAAAATGAAAATTTCAAAAGTGCCCCTATTTCTGCTTTAAACTTTAGGTACCATTCCAAAATGTATCACTGAGGTGACAGAAGTTGGCTTCTGAGCATCATTTTTGAACAGGAGCTTTAACGGTTCTGTGACATATGATAACTTACCTAAGCCCCGGACCTATCGAATTGGTCAAAAATGAAAATTTCAAAAGTGCCCCTATTTCTGCTTTAAACTTTAGGTACCATTCCAAAATGTATCACTGAGGTGACAGAAGTTGATTTCGGAGCATAATTTTTGAACAGGAGCTTTAACGGTTTTGTGAAATATGATAGCTTACCTAAGCCCCGGACCTATCGAATTGGTCAAAAATGAAAATTTTAAAAGTGCCCCAATTTCTGCTTTAAACTTTAGGTACCATTGCAATATGTAGCACTGAGGTGACAGAAGTTGATTTCGGAGCATAATTTTTGAACAGGAGCTTTAACGGTTTTGTGAAATATGATAGCTTACCTAAGCCCCGTACCTATCGAATTGGTCAAAAATGAAAATTTTAAAAGTGCTCCAATTTCTGCTTTAAACTTTAGGTACCATTGCAATATGTAGCACTGAGGTGACAGAAGTTGATTTCGGAGCATAATTTTTGAACAGGAGCTTTAACGGTTTTGTGACATATGATAACTTACCTAAGCCCCGGACCTATCGAATTGGTCAAAAATGAAAATTTCAAAAGTGCCCCTATTCCTGCTTTAAACTTTAGGTACCATTCCAAAATGTATCACTGAGGTGACAGAAGTTGGCTTCTGAGCATAATTTTTGAACAGGAGCTTTAACGGTTTTGTGACATATGATAACTTACCTAAGCCCCGGACCTATCGAATTGGTCAAAAATGAAAATTTTAAAAGTGCCCCAATTTCTGCTTTAAACTTTAGGTACCATTGCAATATGTAGCACTGAGGTGACAGAAGTTGATTTCGGAGCATAATTTTTGAACAGGAGCTTTAACGGTTTTGTGAAATATGATAGCTTACCTAAGCCCCGGACCTATCGAATTGGTAAAAAATGAAAATTTTAAAAGTGCCCCTATTTCTGCTTTAAACTTTAGGTACCATTCCAAAATTTATCACTGAGGTGACAGAAGTTGATTTCGGAGCATAATTTTTGAACAGGAGCTTTAACGGTTTAGTGAAATATGATAGCTTACCTAAGCCCCGGACCTATCGAATTGGTCAAAAATGAAAATTTCAAAAGTGCCCCTATTTCTGCTTTAAACTTTAGGTACCATTCCAAAATGTATCACTGAGGTGACAGAAGTTGATTTCGGAGCATAATTTTTGAACAGGAGCTTTAACGGTTTTGTGAAATATGATAGCTTACCTAAGCCCCGGACCTATCGAATTGGTCAAAAATGAAAATTTTAAAAGTGCCCCAATTTCTGCTTTAAACTTTAGGTACCATTGCAATATGTAGCACTGAGGTGACAGAAGTTGATTTCGGAGCATAATTTTTGAACAGGAGCTTTAACGGTTTTGTGAAATATGATAGCTTACCTAAGCCCCGTACCTATCGAATTGGTCAAAAATGAAAATTTTAAAAGTGCTCCAATTTCTGCTTTAAACTTTAGGTACCATTGCAATATGTAGCACTGAGGTGACAGAAGTTGATTTCGGAGCATAATTTTTGAACAGGAGCTTTAACGGTTTTGTGACATATGATAACTTACCTAAGCCCCGGACCTATCGAATTGGTCAAAAATGAAAATTTCAAAAGTGCCCCTATTCCTGCTTTAAACTTTAGGTACCATTCCAAAATGTATCACTGAGGTGACAGAAGTTGGCTTCTGAGCATAATTTTTGAACAGGAGCTTTAACGGTTTTGTGACATATGATAACTTACCTAAGCCCCGGACCTATCGAATTGGTCAAAAATGAAAATTTTAAAAGTGCCCCAATTTCTGCTTTAAACTTTAGGTACCATTGCAATATGTAGCACTGAGGTGACAGAAGTTGATTTCGGAGCATAATTTTTGAACAGGAGCTTTAACGGTTTTGTGAAATATGATAGCTTACCTAAGCCCCGGACCTATCGAATTGGTCAAAAATGAAAATTTTAAAAGTGCCCCTATTTCTGCTTTAAACTTTAGGTACCATTCCAAAATTTATCACTGAGGTGACAGAAGTTGATTTCGGAGCATAATTTTTGAACAGGAGCTTTAACGGTTTAGTGAAATATGATAGCTTACCTAAGCCCCGGACCTATCGAATTGGTCAAAAATGAAAATTTCAAAAGTGCCCCTATTTCTGCTTTAAACTGTAGGTACCATTCCAAAATGTATCACTGAGGTGACAGAAGTTGGCTTCTGAGCATCATTTTTTAACAGGAGCTTTAACGGTTTTGTGACATATGATAACTTACCTAAGCCCCGGACCTATCGAATTGGTCAAAAATGAAAATTTCAAAAGTGCCCCTATTCCTGCTTTAAACTTTAGGTACCATTCCAAAATGTATCACTGAGGTGACAGAAGTTGGCTTCTGAGCATAATTTTTGAACAGGAGCTTTAACGGTTTTGTGACATATGATAACTTACCTAAGCCCCGGACCTATCGAATTGATCAAAAATGAAAATTTCAAAAGTGCCCCTATTTCTGCTTTAAACTTTAGGTACCATTCCAAAATGTATCACTGAGGTGACAGAAGTTGGCTTCTGAGCATCATTTTTGAACAGGAGCTTTAACGGTTTTGTGACATATGATAACTTACCTAAGCCCCGGACCTATCGAATTGGTCAAAAATGAAAATTTCAAAAGTGCCCCTATTTCTGCTTTAAACTTAAGGTACCATTCCAAAATGTATCACTGAGGTGACAGAAGTTGGCTTCTGAGCATCATTTTTTAACAGGAGCTTTAACGGTTTTGTGCCATATGATAACTTACCTAAGCCCCGGACCTATCGAATTGGTCAAAAATGAAAATTTCAAAAGTGCCCCTATTTCTGCTTTAAACTTTAGGTACCATTCCAAAATGTATCACTGAGGTGACAGAAGTTGGCTTCTGAGCATCATTTTTGAACAGGAGCTTTAACGGTTCTGTGACATATGATAACTTACCTAAGCCCCGGACCTATCGAATTGGTCAAAAATGAAAATTTCAAAAGTGCCCCTATTTCTGCTTTAAACTTTAGGTACCATTCCAAAATGTATCACTGAGGTGACAGAAGTTGATTTCGGAGCATAATTTTTGAACAGGAGCTTTAACGGTTTTGTGAAATATGATAGCTTACCTAAGCCCCGGACCTATCGAATTGGTCAAAAATGAAAATTTTAAAAGTGCCCCAATTTCTGCTTTAAACTTTAGGTACCATTGCAATATGTAGCACTGAGGTGACAGAAGTTGGCTTCTGAGCATAATTTTTGAACAGGAGCTTTAACGGTTTTGTGACATATGATAACTTACCTAAGCCCCGGACCTATCGAATTGGTCAAAAATGAAAATTTCAAAAGTGCCCCTATTTCTGCTTTAAACTTTAGGTACCATTCCAAAATGTATCACTGAGGTGACAGAAGTTGATTTCAGAGCATAATTTTTGAACAGAAGCTTTAACGGTTTTGTGACATATGATAACTTACCTAAGCCCCGGACCTATCGAATTGGTCAAAAATGAAAATTTCAAAAGTGCCCCTATTTCTGCTTTAAACTTTAGGTACCATTCCAAAATGTATCACTGAGGTGACAGAAGTTGGCTTCTGAGCATCATTTTTGAACAGGAGCTTTAACGGTTCTGTGACATATGATAACTTACCTAAGCCCCGGACCTATCGAATTGGTCAAAAATGAAAATTTCAAAAGTGCCCCTATTTCTGCTTTAAACTTAAGGTACCATTCCAAAATGTATCACTGAGGTGACAGAAGTTGGCTTCTGAGCATCATTTTTTAACAGGAGCTTTAACGGTTTTGTGCCATATGATAACTTACCTAAGCCCCGGACCTATCGAATTGGTCAAAAATGAAAATTTCAAAAGTGCCCCTATTTCTGCTTTAAACTTTAGGTACCATTCCAAAATGTATCACTGAGGTGACAGAAGTTGGCTTCTGAGCATCATTTTTGAACAGGAGCTTTAACGGTTCTGTGACATATGATAACTTACCTAAGCCCCGGACCTATCGAATTGGTCAAAAATGAAAATTTCAAAAGTGCCCCTATTTCTGCTTTAAACTTTAGGTACCATTCCAAAATGTATCACTGAGGTGACAGAAGTTGATTTCGGAGCATAATTTTTGAACAGGAGCTTTAACGGTTTTGTGAAATATGATAGCTTACCTAAGCCCCGGACCTATCGAATTGGTCAAAAATGAAAATTTTAAAAGTGCCCCAATTTCTGCTTTAAACTTTAGGTACCATTGCAATATGTAGCACTGAGGTGACAGAAGTTGATTTCGGAGCATAATTTTTGAACAGGAGCTTTAACAGTTTTGTGAAATATGATAGCTTACCTAAGCCCCGTACCTATCGAATTGGTCAAAAATGAAAATTTTAAAAGTGCCCCAATTTCTGCTTTAAACTTTAGGTACCATTGCAATATGTAGCACTGAGGTGACAGAAGTTGATTTCGGAGCATAATTTTTGAACAGGAGCTTTAACGGTTTTGTGACATATGATAACTTACCTAAGCCCCGGACCTATCGAATTGGTCAAAAATGAAAATTTCAAAAGTGCCCCTATTCCTGCTTTAAACTTTAGGTACCATTCCAAAATGTATCACTGAGGTGACAGAAGTTGGCTTCTGAGCATAATTTTTGAACAGGAGCTTTAACGGTTTTGTGACATATGATAACTTACCTAAGCCCCGGACCTATCGAATTGGTCAAAAATGAAAATTTCAAAAGTGCCCCTATTTCTGCTTTAAACTTTAGGTACCATTCCAAAATGTATCACTGAGGTGACAGAAGTTGATTTCAGAGCATAATTTTTGAACAGAAGCTTTAACGGTTTTGTGACATATGATAACTTACCTAAGCCCCGGACCTATCGAATTGGTCAAAAATGAAAATTTCAAAAGTGCCCCTATTTCTGCTTTAAACTTTAGGTACCATTCCAAAATGTATCACTGAGGTGACAGAAGTTGGCTTCTGAGCATCATTTTTGAACAGGAGCTTTAACGGTTTTGTGACATATGATAACTTACCTAAGCCCCGGACCTATCGAATTGGTCAAAAATGAAAATCTCAAAAGTGCCCCTATTTCTTCTTTAAACTTTAGGTACCATTCCAAAATGTATCACTGAGGTGACAGAAGTTGGCTTCTGAGCATCATTTTTTAACAGGAGCTTTAACGGTTTTGTGCCATATGATAACTTACCTAAGCCCCGGACCTATCGAATTGGTCAAAAATGAAAATTTCAAAAGTGCCCCTATTTCTGCTTTAAACTTTAGGTACCATTCCAAAATGTATCACTGAGGTGACAGAAGTTGGCTTCTGAGCATCATTTTTGAACAGGAGCTTTAACGGTTCTGTGACATATGATAACTTACCTAAGCCCCGGACCTATCGAATTGGTCAAAAATGAAAATTTCAAAAGTGCCCCAATTTCTGCTTTAAACTTTAGGTACCATTCCAAAATGTATCACTGAGGTGACAGAAGTTGATTTCGGAGCATAATTTTTGAACAGGAGCTTTAACGGTTTTGTGAAATATGATAGCTTACCTAAGCCCCGGACCTATCGAATTGGTCAAAAATGAAAATTTTAAAAGTGCCCCAATTTCTGCTTTAAACTTTAGGTACCATTGCAATATGTAGCACTGAGGTGACAGAAGTTGATTTCGGAGCATAATTTTTGAACAGGAGCTTTAATGGTTTTGTGACATATGATAACTTACCTAAGCCCGGGACCTATCGAATTGGTCAAAAATGAAAATTTCAAAAGTGCCCCTATTTCTGCTTTAAACTTTAGGTACCATTCCAAAATGTATCACTGAGGTGACAGAAGTTGATTTCGGAGCATAATTTTTGAACAGGAGCTTTAACGGTTTTGTGAAATATGATAGCTTACCTAAGCCCCGGACCTATCGAATTGGTCAAAAATGAAAATTTCAAAAGTGCCCCTATTTCTGCTTTAAACTTTAGGTACCATTCCAAAATGTATCACTGAGGTGACAGAAGTTGGCTTCTGAGCATCATTTTTGAACAGGAGCTTTAACGGTTCTGTGACATATGATAACTTACCTAAGCCCCGGACCTATCGAATTGGTCAAAAATGAAAATTTCAAAAGTGCCCCTATTTCTGCTTTAAACTTTAGGTACCATTGCAATATGTAGCACTGAGGTGACAGAAGTTGATTTCGGAGCATAATTTTTGAACAGGAGCTTTAACGGTTTTGTGACATATGATAACTTACCTAAGCCCCGGACCTATCGAATTGGTCAAAAATGAAAATTTCAAAAGTGCCCCTATTCCTGCTTTAAACTTTAGGTACAATTCCAAAATGTATCACTGAGGTGACAGAAGTTGGCTTCTGAGCATAATTTTTGAACAGGAGCTTTAACGGTTTTGTGACATATGATAACTTACCTAAGCCCCGGACCTATCGAATTGGTCAAAAATGAAAATTTCAAAAGTGCCCCTATTTCTGCTTTAAACTTTAGGTACCATTCCAAAATGTATCACTGAGGTGACAGAAGTTGATTTCAGAGCATAATTTTTGAACAGAAGCTTTAACGGTTTTGTGACATATGATAACTTACCTAAGCCCCGGACCTATCGAATTGGTCAAAAATGAAAATTTCAAAAGTGCCCCTATTTCTGCTTTAAACTTTAGGTACCATTCCAAAATGTATCACTGAGGTGACAGAAGTTGGCTTCTGAGCATCATTTTTGAACAGGAGCTTTAACGGTTTTGTGACATATGATAACTTACCTAAGCCCCGGACCTATCGAATTGGTCAAAAATGAAAATTTCAAAAGTGCCCCTATTTCTGCTTTAAACTTTAGGTACCATTCCAAAATGTATCACTGAGGTGACAGAAGTTGGCTTCTGAGCATCATTTTTGAACAGGAGCTTTAACGGTTCTGTGACATATGATAACTTACCTAAGCCCCGGACCTATCGAATTGGTCAAAAATGAAAATTTCAAAAGTGCCCCAATTTCTGCTTTAAACTTTAGGTACCATTCCAAAATGTATCACTGAGGTGACAGAAGTTGATTTCGGAGCATAATTTTTGAACAGGAGCTTTAACGGTTTTGTGAAATATGATAGCTTACCTAAGCCCCGGACCTATCGAATTGGTCAAAAATGAAAATTTTAAAAGTGCCCCAATTTCTGCTTTAAACTTTAGGTACCATTGCAATATGTAGCACTGAGGTGACAGAAGTTGATTTCGGAGCATAATTTTTGAACAGGAGCTTTAATGGTTTTGTGACATATGATAACTTACCTAAGCCCCGGACCTATCGAATTGGTCAAAAATGAAAATTTCAAAAGTGCCCCTATTTCTGCTTTAAACTTTAGGTACCATTCCAAAATGTATCACTGAGGTGACAGACGTTGATTTCGGAGCATAATTTTTGAACAGGAGCTTTAACGGTTTTGTGAAATATGATAGCTTACCTAAGCCCCGGACCTATCGAATTGGTCAAAAATGAAAATTTCAAAAGTGCCCCTATTTCTGCTTTAAACTTTAGGTACCATTCCAAAATGTATCACTGAGGTGACAGAAGTTGGCTTCTGAGCATCATTTTTGAACAGGAGCTTTAACGGTTCTGTGACATATGATAACTTACCTAAGCCCCGGACCTATCGAATTGGTCAAAAATGAAAATTTCAAAAGTGCCCCTATTTCTGCTTTAAACTTTAGGTACCATTCCAAAATGTATCACTGAGGTGACAGAAGTTGATTTCGGAGCATAATTTTTGAACAGGAGCTTTAATGGTTTTGTGACATATGATAACTTACCTAAGCCCCGGACCTATCGAATTGGTCAAAAATGAAAATTTTAAAAGTGCCCCAATTTCTGCTTTAAACTTTAGGTACCATTGCAATATGTAGCACTGAGGTGACAGAAGTTGATTTCGGAGCATAATTTTTGAACAGGAGCTTTAACGGTTTTGTGACATATGATAACTTACCTAAGCCCCGGACCTATCGAATTGGTCAAAAATGAAAATTTCAAAAGTGCCCCTATTTCTGCTTTAAACTTTAGGTACCATTCCAAAATGTATCACTGAGGTGACAGAAGTTGATTTCGGAGCATAATTTTTGAACAGGAGCTTTAACGGTTTTGTGAAATATGATAGCTTACCTAAGCCCCGGACCTATCGAATTGGTCAAAAATTAAAATTTTAAAAGTGCCCCTATTTCTGCTTTAAACTTTAGGTACCATTCCAAAATGTATCACTGAGGTGACAGAAGTTGATTTCGGAGCATAATTTTTGAACAGGAGCTTTAATGGTTTTGTGACATATGATAACTTACCTAAGCCCCGGACCTATCGAATTGGTCAAAAATGAAAATTTCAAAAGTGCCCCTATTTCTGCTTTAAACTTTAGGTACCATTCCAAAATGTATCACTGAGGTGACAGAAGTTGGCTTCTGAGCATCATTTTTGAACAGGAGCTTTAACGGTTCTGTGACATATGATAACTTACCTAAGCCCCGGACCTATCGAATTGGTCAAAAATGAAAATTTCAAAAGTGCCCCTATTTCTGCTTTAAACTTTAGGTACCATTCCAAAATGTATCACTGAGGTGACAGAAGTTGATTTCGGAGCATAATTTTTGAACAGGAGCTTTAATGGTTTTGTGACATATGATAACTTACCTAAGCCCCGGACCTATCGAATTGGTCAAAAATGAAAATTTTAAAAGTGCCCCAATTTCTGCTTTAAACTTTAGGTACCATTGCAATATGTAGCACTGAGGTGACAGAAGTTGATTTCGGAGCATAATTTTTGAACAGGAGCTTTAACGGTTTTGTGACATATGATAACTTACCTAAGCCCCGGACCTATCGAATTGGTCAAAAATGAAAATTTCAAAAGTGCCCCTATTTCTGCTTTAAACTTTAGGTACCATTCCAAAATGTATCACTGAGGTGACAGAAGTTGATTTCGGAGCATAATTTTTGAACAGGAGCTTTAACGGTTTTGTGAAATATGATAGCTTACCTAAGCCCCGGACCTATCGAATTGGTCAAAAATTTAAATTTTAAAAGTGCCCCTATTTCTGCTTTAAACTTTAGGTACCATTCCAAAATGTATCACTGAGGTGACAGAAGTTGGCTTCTGAGCATAATTTTTGAACAGGAGCTTTAGTGGTTTTGTGACATATGATAACTTACCTAAGCCCCGGACCTATCGAATTGGTCAAAAATGAAAATTTTAAAAGTGCCCCAATTTCTGCTTTAAACTTTAGGTACCATTGCAATATGTAGCACTGAGGTGACAGAAGTTGATTTCGGAGCATAATTTTTGAACAGGAGCTTTAACGGTTTTGTGACATATGATAACTTACCTAAGCCCCGGACCTATCGAATTGGTCAAAAATGAAAATTTCAAAAGTGCCCCTATTCCTGCTTTAAACTTTAGGTACCATTCCAAAATGTATCACTGAGGTGACAGAAGTTGGCTTCTGAGCATAATTTTTGAACAGGAGCTTTAACGGTTTTGTGACATATGATAACTTACCTAAGCCCCGGACCTATCGAATTGGTCAAAAATGAAAATTTTAAAAGTGCCCCAATTTCTGCTTTAAACTTTAGGTACCATTCCAAAATGTATCACTGAGGTGACAGAAGTTGATTTCAGAGCATAATTTTTGAACAGAAGCTTTAACGGTTTTGTGACATGATAACTTACCTAAGCCCCGGACCTATCGAATTGGTCAAAAATGAAAATTTCAAAAGTGCCCCTATTTCTGCTTTAAACTTTAGGTACCATTCCAAAATGTATCACTAAGGTGACAGAAGTTGGCTTCTGAGCATCATTTTTGAACAGGAGCTTTAACGGTTCTGTGACATATGATAACTTACATAAGCCCCGGACCTATCGAATTGGTCAAAAATGAAAATGTCAAAAGTGCCCCTATTTCTGCTTTAAACTTTAGGTACCATTCCAAAATGTATCACTGAGGTGACAGAAGTTGATTTCGGAGCATAATTTTTGAACAGGAGCTTTAACGGTTTTGTGAAATATGATAGCTTACCTAAGCCCCGGACCTATCGAATTGGTCAAAAATGAAAATTTCAAAAGTGCCCCTATTTCTGCTTTAAACTTTAGGTACCATTCCAAAATTTATCACTGAGGTGACAGAAGTTGGCTTCTGAGCATCATTTTTGAACAGGAGCTTTAACGGTTTTGTGAAATATGATAGCTTACCTAAGCCCCGAACCTATCGAATTGGTCAAAAATGAAAATTTTAAAAGTGCCCCAATTTCTGCTTTAAACTTTAGGTACCATTGCAATATGTAGCACTGAGGTGACAGAAGTTGATTTCGGAGCATAATTTTTGAACAGGAGCTTTAATGGTTTTGTGACATAAGATAACTTACCTAAGCCCCGGACCTATCGAATTGGTCAAAAATGAAAATTTTAAAAGTGCCCCAATTTCTGCTTTAAACTTTAGGTACCATTCCAAAATGTATCACTGAGGTGACAGAAGTTGATTTCAGAGCATAATTTTTGAACAGAAGCTTTAACGGTTTTGTGACATGATAACTTACCTAAGCCCCGGACCTATCGAATTGGTCAAAAATGAAAATTTCAAAAGTGCCCCTATTTCTGCTTTAAACTTTAGGTACCATTCCAAAATGTATCACTAAGGTGACAGAAGTTGGCTTCTGAGCATCATTTTTGAACAGGAGCTTTAACGGTTCTGTGACATATGATAACTTACATAAGCCCCGGACCTATCGAATTGGTCAAAAATGAAAATGTCAAAAGTGCCCCTATTTCTGCTTTAAACTTTAGGTACCATTCCAAAATGTATCACTGAGGTGACAGAAGTTGATTTCGGAGCATAATTTTTGAACAGGAGCTTTAACGGTTTTGTGAAATATGATAGCTTACCTAAGCCCCGGACCTATCGAATTGGTCAAAAATGAAAATTTCAAAAGTGCCCCTATTTCTGCTTTAAACTTTAGGTACCATTCCAAAATTTATCACTGAGGTGACAGAAGTTGGCTTCTGAGCATCATTTTTGAACAGGAGCTTTAACGGTTCTGTGACATATGATAACTTACCTAAGCCCCGGACCTATCGAATTGGTCAAAAATGAAAATTTCAAAAGTGCCCCTATTTCTGCTTTAAACTTTAGGTACCATTCCAAAATGTATCACTGAGGTGACAGAAGTTGATTTCGGAGCATAATTTTTGAACAGGAGCTTTAACGGTTTTGTGAAATATGATAGCTTACCTAAGCCCCGTACCTATCGAATTGTTCAAAAATGAAAATTTTAAAAGTGCCCCAATTTCTGCTTTAAACTTTAGGTTCCATTGCAATATGTAGCACTGAGGTGACAGAAGTTGATTTCGGAGCATAATTTTTGAACAGGAGCTTTAACGGTTTTGTGACATGATAACTTACCTAAGCCCCGGACCTATCGAATTGGTCAAAAATGAAAATTTCAAAAGTGCCCCTATTTCTGCTTTAAACTTTAGGTTCCATTGCAATATGTAGCACTGAGGTGACAGAAGTTGATTTCGGAGCATAATTTTTGAACAGGAGCTTTAACGGTTATGTGACATATGATAACTTACCTAAGCCCCGGACCTATCGAATTGGTCAAAAATGAAAATTTCAAAAGTGCCCCTATTTCTGCTTTAAACTTTAGGTACCATTCCAAAATGTATCACTGAGGTGACAGAAGTTGATTTCGGAGCATAATTTTTGAACAGGAGCTTTAACGGTTTTGTGAAATATGATAGCTTACCTAAGCCCCGGACCTATCGAATTGGTCAAAAATGAAAATTTCAAAAGTGCCCCTATTTCTGCTTTAAATTTTAGGTACCATTCCAAAATGTATCACTGAGGTGACAGAAGTTGGCTTCTGAGCATCATTTTTGAACAGGAGCTTTAACGGTTCTGTGACATATGATAACTTACCTAAGCCCCGAACCTATCGAATTGGTCAAAAATGAAAATTTCAAAAGTGCCCCTATTTCTGCTTTAAACTTTAGGTATCATTCCAAAATGTATCACTGAGGTGACAGAAGTTGATTTCGGAGCATAATTTTTGAACAGGAGCTTTAATGGTTTTGTGACATATGATAACTTACCTAAGCCCCGGACCTATCGAATTGGTCAAAAATGAAAATTTTAAAAGTGCCCCAATTTCTGCTTTAAACTTTAGGTACCATTGCAATATGTAGCACTGAGGTGACAGACGTTGATTTCGGAGCATAATTTTTGAACAGGAGCTTTAACGGTTTTGTGACATATGATAACTTACCTAAGCCCCGGACCTATCGAATTGGTCAAAAATGAAAATTTCAAAAGTGCCCCTATTCCTGCTTTAAACTTTAGGTACCATTCCAAAATGTATCACTGAGGTGACAGAAGTTGGCTTCTGAGCATGATTTTTGAACAGGAGCTTTAACGGTTTTGTGACATATGATAACTTACCTAAGCCCCGGACCTATCGAATTGGTCAAAAATGAAAATTTTAAAAGTGCCCCAATTTCTGCTTTAAACTTTAGGTACCATTCCAAAATGTATCACTGAGGTGACAGAAGTTGATTTCAGAGCATAATTTTTGAACAGAAGCTTTAACGGTTTTGTGACATGATAACTTACCTAAGCCCCGGACCTATCGAATTGGTCAAAAATGAAAATTTCAAAAGTGCCCCTATTTTTGCTTTAAACTTTAGGTACCATTCCAAAATGTATCACTAAGGTGACAGAAGTTGGCTTCTGAGCATCATTTTTGAACAGGAGCTTTAACGGTTCTGTGACATATGATAACTTACATAAGCCCCGGACCTATCGAATTGGTCAAAAATGAAAATGTCAAAAGTGCCCCTATTTCTGCTTTAAACTTTAGGTACCATTCCAAAATGTATCACTGAGGTGACAGAAGTTGATTTCGGAGCATAATTTTTGAACAGGAGCTTTAACGGTTTTGTGAAATATGATAGCTTACCTAAGCCCCGGACCTATCGAATTGGTCAAAAATGAAAATTTCAAAAGTGCCCCTATTTCTGCTTTAAACTTTAGGTACCATTCCAAAATTTATCACTGAGGTGACAGAAGTTGGCTTCTGAGCATCATTTTTGAACAGGAGCTTTAACGGTTTTGTGAAATATGATAGCTTACCTAAGCCCCGAACCTATCGAATTGGTCAAAAATGAAAATTTTAAAAGTGCCCCAATTTCTGCTTTAAACTTTAGGTACCATTGCAATATGTAGCACTGAGGTGACAGAAGTTGATTTCGGAGCATAATTTTTGAACAGGAGCTTTAATGGTTTTGTGACATAAGATAACTTACCTAAGCCCCGGAACTATCGAATTGGTCAAAAATGAAAATTTTAAAAGTGCCCCAATTTCTGCTTTAAACTTTAGGTACCATTCCAAAATGTATCACTGAGGTGACAGAAGTTGATTTCAGAGCATAATTTTTGAACAGAAGCTTTAACGGTTTTGTGACATGATAACTTACCTAAGCCCCGGACCTATCGAATTGGTCAAAAATGAAAATTTCAAAAGTGCCCCTATTTCTGCTTTAAACTTTAGGTACCATTCCAAAATGTATCACTAAGGTGACAGAAGTTGGCTTCTGAGCATCATTTTTGAACAGGAGCTTTAACGGTTCTGTGACATATGATAACTTACATAAGCCCCGGACCTATCGAATTGGTCAAAAATGAAAATGTCAAAAGTGCCCCTATTTCTGCTTTAAACTTTAGGTACCATTCCAAAATGTATCACTGAGGTGACAGAAGTTGATTTCGGAGCATAATTTTTGAACAGGAGCTTTAACGGTTTTGTGAAATATGATAGCTTACCTAAGCCCCGGACCTATCGAATTGGTCAAAAATGAAAATTTCAAAAGTGCCCCTATTTCTGCTTTAAACTTTAGGTACCATTCCAAAATTTATCACTGAGGTGACAGAAGTTGGCTTCTGAGCATCATTTTTGAACAGGAGCTTTAACGGTTCTGTGACATATGATAACTTACCTAAGCCCCGGACCTATCGAATTGGTCAAAAATGAAAATTTCAAAAGTGCCCCTATTTCTGCTTTAAACTTTAGGTACCATTCCAAAATGTATCACTGAGGTGACAGAAGTTGATTTCGGAGCATAATTTTTGAACAGGAGCTTTAACGGTTTTGTGAAATATGATAGCTTACCTAAGCCCCGTACCTATCGAATTGTTCAAAAATGAAAATTTTAAAAGTGCCCCAATTTCTGCTTTAAACTTTAGGTTCCATTGCAATATGTAGCACTGAGGTGACAGAAGTTGATTTCGGAGCATAATTTTTGAACAGGAGCTTTAACGGTTTTGTGACATGATAACTTACCTAAGCCCCGGACCTATCGAATTGGTCAAAAATGAAAATTTCAAAAGTGCCCCTATTTCTGCTTTAAACTTTAGGTTCCATTGCAATATGTAGCACTGAGGTGACAGAAGTTGATTTCGGAGCATAATTTTTGAACAGGAGCTTTAACGGTTATGTGACATATGATAACTTACCTAAGCCCCGGACCTATCGAATTGGTCAAAAATGAAAATTTCAAAAGTGCCCCTATTTCTGCTTTAAACTTTAGGTACCATTCCAAAATGTATCACTGAGGTGACAGAAGTTGATTTCGGAGCATAATTTTTGAACAGGAGCTTTAACGGTTTTGTGAAATATGATAGCTTACCTAAGCCCCGGACCTATCGAATTGGTCAAAAATGAAAATTTCAAAAGTGCCCCTATTTCTGCTTTAAATTTTAGGTACCATTCCAAAATGTATCACTGAGGTGACAGAAGTTGGCTTCTGAGCATCATTTTTGAACAGGAGCTTTAACGGTTCTGTGACATATGATAACTTACCTAAGCCCCGAACCTATCGAATTGGTCAAAAATGAAAATTTCAAAAGTGCCCCTATTTCTGCTTTAAACTTTAGGTATCATTCCAAAATGTATCACTGAGGTGACAGAAGTTGATTTCGGAGCATAATTTTTGAACAGGAGCTTTAATGGTTTTGTGACATATGATAACTTACCTAAGCCCCGGACCTATCGAATTGGTCAAAAATGAAAATTTTAAAAGTGCCCCAATTTCTGCTTTAAACTTTAGGTACCATTGCAATATGTAGCACTGAGGTGACAGATGTTGATTTCGGAGCATAATTTTTGAACAGGAGCTTTAACGGTTTTGTGACATATGATAACTTACCTAAGCCCCGGACCTATCGAATTGGTCAAAAATGAAAATTTCAAAAGTGCCCCTATTTCTGCTTTAAACTTTAGGTACCATTCCAAAATGTATCACTGAGGTGACAGAAGTTGATTTCGGAGCATAATTTTTGAACAGGAGCTTTAACGGTTTTGTGAAATATGATAGCTTACCTAAGCCCCGGACCTATCGAATTGGTCAAAAATGAAAATTTTAAAAGTGCCCCTATTTCTGCTTTAAACTTTAGGTACCATTCCAAAATGTATCACTGAGGTGACATAAGTTGATTTCGGAGCATAATTTTTGAACAGGAGCTTTAACGGTTTTGTGACATATGATAACTTACCTAAGCCCCGGACCTATCGAATTGGTCAAAAATGAAAATTTCAAAAGTGCCCCTATTTCTGCTTTAAACTTTAGGTACCATTCCAAAATGTATCACTGAGGTGACAGAAGTTGATTTCGGAGCATAATTTTTGAACAGGAGCTTTAACGGTTTTGTGAAATATGATAGCTTACCTAAGCCCCGTACCTATCGAATTGTTCAAAAATGAAAATTTTAAAAGTGCCCCAATTTCTGCTTTAAACTTTAGGTTCCATTGCAATATGTAGCACTGAGGTGACAGAAGTTGATTTCGGAGCATAATTTTTAAACAGGAGCTTTAACGGTTTTGTGACATATGATAACTTACCTAAGCCCCGGACCTATCGAATTGGTCAAAAATGAAAATTTCAAAAGTGCCCCTATTTCTGCTTTAAACTTTAGGTACCATTCCAAAATGTATCACTGAGGTGACAGAAGTTGATTTCAGAGCATAATTTTTGAACAGAAGCTTTAACGGTTTTGTGACATGATAACTTACCTAAGCCCCGGACCTATCGAATTGGTCAAAAATGAAAATTTCAAAAGTGCCCCTATTTCTGCTTTAAACTTTAGGTACCATTCCAAAATGTATCACTGAGGTGACAGAAGTTGGCTTCTGAGCATCATTTTTGAACAGGAGCTTTAACGGTTTTGTGACATATGATAACTTACCTAAGCCCCGGACCTATCGAATTGGTCAAAAATGAAAATTTCAAAAGTGCCCCTATTTCTGCTTTAAACTTTAGGTACCATTCCAAAATGTATCACTGAGGTGACAGAAGTTGGCTTCTGAGCTTTTTTTTGAACAGGAGCTTTAACGGTTTTGTGACATATGATAACTTACCTAAGCCCCGGACCTATCGAATTGGTCAAAAATGAAAATTTCAAAAGTGCCCCTATTTCTGCTTTAAACTTTAGGTACCATTCCAAAATGTATCACTGAGGTGACAGAAGTTGATTTCGGAGCATAATTTTTGAACAGGAGCTTTAACGGTTTTGTGAAATATGATAGCTTACCTAAGCCCCGAACCTATCGAATTGGTCAAAAATGAAAATTTTAAAAGTGCCCCAATTTCTGCTTTAAACTTTAGGTACCATTGCAATATGTAGAACTGAGGTGACAGAAGTTGATTTCGGAGCATAATTTTTGAACAGGAGCTTTAATGGTTTTGTGACATATGATAACTTACCTAAGCCCCGGACCTATCGAATTGGTCAAAAATGAAAATTTCAAAAGTGCCCCTATTTCTGCTTTAAACTTTAGGTACCATTCCAAAATGTATCACTGAGGTGACAGAAGTTGGCTTCTGAGCATCATTTTTGAACAGGAGCTTTAACGGTTCTGTGACATATGATAACTTACCTAAGCCCCGGACCTATCGAATTGGTCAAAAATGAAAATTTCAAAAGTGCCCCTATTTCTGCTTTAAACTTTAGGTACCATTCCAAAATGTATCACTGAGGTGACAGAAGTTGATTTCGGAGCATAATTTTTGAACAGGAGCTTTAACGGTTTTGTGAAATATGATAGCTTACCTAAGCCCCGGACCAATCGAATTGGTCAAAAATGCTAATTTCAAAAGTGCCCCTATTTCTGCTTTAAATTTTAGGTACCATTCCAAAATGTATCACTGAGGTGACAGAAGTTGGCTTCTGAGCATCATTTTTGAACAGGAGCTTTAACGGTTCTGTGACATATGATAACTTACCTAAGCCCCGAACCTATCGAATTGGTCAAAAATGAAAATTTCAAAAGTGCCCCTATTTCTGCTTTAAACTTTAGGTATCATTCCAAAATGTATCACTGAGGTGACAGAAGTTGATTTCGGAGCATAATTTTTGAACAGGAGCTTTAACGGTTTTGTGACATATGATAACTTACCTAAGCCCCGGACCTATCGAATTGGTCAAAAATGAAAATTTCAAAAGTGCCCCTATTTCTGCTTTAAACTTTAGGTACCATTCCAAAATGTATCACTGAGGTGACAGAAGTTGATTTCGGAGCATAATTTTTGAACAGGAGCTTTAACGGTTTTGTGACATATGATAACTTACCTAAGCCCCGAACCTATCGAATTGGTCAAAAATGAAAATTTCAAAAGTGCCCCTATTTCTGCTTTAAACTTTAGGTACCATTCCAAAATGTATCACTGAGGTGACAGAAGTTGATTTCGGAGCATAATTTTTGAACAGGAGCTTTAACGGTTTTGTGAAATATGATAGCTTACCTAAGCCCCGGACCTATCGAATTGGTCAAAAATGAAAATTTTAAAAGTGCCCCTATTTCTGCTTTAAACTTTAGGTACCATTCCAAAATGTATCACTGAGGTGACAGAAGTTGGCTTCTGAGCATCATTTTTGAACAGGAGCTTTAACGGTTCTGTGACATATGATAACTTACATAAGCCCCGGACCTATCGAATTGGTCAAAAATGAAAATGTCAAAAGTGCCCCTATTTCTGCTTTAAACTTTAGGTACCATTCCAAAATGTATCACTGAGGTGACAGAAGTTGGCTTCTGAGCATCATTTTTGAACAAGAGCTTTAACGGTTCGGTGACATATGATAACTTACCTAAGCCCCGGACCTATCGAATTGGTCAAAAATGAAAATTTCAAAAGTGCCCCTATTTCTGCTTTAAACTTTAGGTACCATTCCAAAATGTATCACTGAGGTGACAGAAGTTGATTTCGGAGCATAATTTTTGAACAGGAGCTTTAACGGTTTTGTGAAATATGATAGCTTACCTAAGCCCCGTACCTATCGAATTGGTCAAAAATGAAAATTTTAAAAGTGCCCCAATTTCTGCTTTAAACTTTAGGTACCAATGCAATATGTAGCACTGAGGTGACAGAAGTTGATTTCGGAGCATAATTTTTGAACAGGAGCTTTAACGGTTTTGTGACATATGATAACTTACCTAAGCCCCGGACCTATCGAATTGGTCAAAAATGAAAATTTCAAAAGTGCCCCTATTCCTGCTTTAAACTTTAGGTACCATTCCAAAATGTATCACTGAGGTGACAGAAGTTGGCTTCTGAGCATCATTTTTGAACAGGAGCTTTAACGGTTTTGTGACATATGATAACTTACCTAAGCCCCGGACCTATCGAATTGGTCAAAAATGAAAATTTCAAAAGTGCCCCTATTTCTGCTTTAAACTTTAGGTACCATTCCAAAATGTATCACTGAGGTGACAGAAGTTGGCTTCTGAGCATCATTTTTGAACAGGAGCTTTAACGGTTTTGTGACATATGATAACCTACCTAAGCCCCGGACCTATCGAATTGGTCAAAAATGAAAATTTTAAAAGTGCCCCTATTTCTGCTTTAAACTTTAGGTACCATTCCAAAATGTATCACTGAGGTGACAGAAGTTGGCTTCTGAGCATCATTTTTGAACAGGAGCTTTAACGGTTTTGTGACATATGATAACTTACCTAAGCCCCGGACCTATCGAATTGGTCAAAAATGAAAATTTCAAAAGTGCCCCTATTTCTGTTTTAAACTTTAGGTACCATTCCAAAATGTATCACTGAGGTGACAGAAGTTGGCTTCTGAGCATCATTTTTGAACAGGAGCTTTAACGGTTCTGTGACATATGATAACTTACCTAAGCCCCGGACCTATCGAATTGGTCAAAAATGAAAATTTCAAAAGTGCCCCTATTTCTGCTTTAAACTTTAGGTACCATTCCAAAATGTATCACTGAGGTAACAGAAGTTGATTTCGGAGCATCATTTTTGAACAGGAGCTTTAACGGTTTTGTGAAATATGATAGCTTACCTAAGCCCCGGACCTATCGAATTGGTCAAAAATGAAAATTTCAAAAGTGCCCCTATTTCTGCTTTAAACTTTAGGTACCATTCCAAAATGTATCACTGAGGTGACAGAAGTTGGCTTCTGAGCATCATTTTTGAACAGGAGCTTTAACGGTTCTGTGACATATGATAACTTACCTAAGCCCCGGACCTATCGAATTGGTCAAAAATGAAAATTTTAAAAGTGCCCCAATTTCTGCTTTAAACTTTAGGTACCATTGCAATATGTAGCACTGAGGTGACAGAAGTTGATTTTAGAGCATAATTTTTGAACAGGAGCTTTAACGGTTTTGTGACATATGATAACTTACCTAAGCCCCGGACCTATCGAATTGGTCAAAAATGAAAATTTAAAAAGTGCCCCTATTTCTGCTTTAAACTTTAGGTACCATTCCAAAATGTATCACTGAGGTGACAGAAGTTGATTTCGGAGCATAATTTTTGAACAGGAGCTTTAACGGTTTTGTGAAATATGATAGCTTACCTAAGCCCCGGACCTATCGAATTGGTCAAAAATGAAAATTTTAAAAGTGCCCCTATTTCTGCTTTAAACTTTAGGTACCATTCCAAAATGTATCACTGAGGTGACAGAAGTTGGCTTCTGAGCATAATTTTTGAACAGGAGCTTTAATGGTTTTGTGACATATGATAACTTACCTAAGCCCCGGACCTATCGAATTGGTCAAAAATGAAAATTTCAAAAGTGCCCCAATTTCTGCTTTAAACTTTAGGAACCATTGCAATATGTAGCACTGAGGTGACAGAAGTTGATTTCGGAGCATCATTTTTGAACAGGAGCTTTAACGGTTTTGTGACATATGATAACTTACCTAAGCCCCAGACCTATCGAATTGGTCAAAAATTAAAATTTAAAAAGTGCCCCTATTTCTGCTTTAAACTTTAGGTACCATTCCAAAATGTATCACTGAGGTGACAGAAGTTGATTTCGGAGCATCATTTTTGAACAGGAGCTTTAACGGTTTTGTGAAATATGATAGCTTACCTAAGCCCAGGACCTATCGAATTGGTCAAAAATGAAAATTTCAAAAGTGCCCCTATTTCTGCTTTAAACTTTAGGTACCATTCCAAAATGTATCACTGAGGTGACAGAAGTTGGCTTCTGAGCATCATTTTTGAACAGGAGCTTTAACGGTTCTGTGACATATGAAAACTTACCTAAGCCCCGGACCTATCGAATTGGTCAAAAATGAAAATTTCAAAAGTGCCCCTATTTCTGCTTTAAACTTTAGGTACCATTCCAAAATGTATCACTGAGGTGACAGAAGTTGATTTCGGAGCATAATTTTTGAACAGGAGCTTTAACGGTTTTGTGAAATATGATAGCTTACCTAAGCCCCGGACCTATCGAATTGGTCAAAAATGAAAATTTTAAAAGTGCCCCAATTTCTGCTTTAAACTTTAGGTACCATTGCAATATGTAGCACTGAGGTGACAGAAGTTGATTTCGGAGCATAATTTTTGAACAGGAGCTTTAACGGTTTTGTGAAATATGATAGCTTACCTAAGCCCCGGACCTATCGAATTGGTCAAAAATGAAAATTTTAAAAGTGCCCCTATTTCTGCTTTAAACTTTAGGTACCAATGCAATATGTAGCACTGAGGTGACAGAAGTTGATTTCGGAGCATAATTTTTGAACAGGAGCTTTAACGGTTTTGTGACATATGATAACTTACCTAAGCCCCGGACCTATCGAATTGGTCAAAAATGAAAATTTCAAAAGTGCCCCTATTCCTGCTTTAAACTTTAGGTACCATTCCAAAATGTATCACTGAGGTGACAGAAGTTGGCTTCTGAGCATCATTTTTGAACAGGAGCTTTAACGGTTTTGTGACATATGATAACTTACCTAAGCCCCGGACCTATCGAATTGGTCAAAAATGAAAATTTCAAAAGTGCCCCTATTTCTGCTTTAAACTTTAGGTACCATTCCAAAATGTATCACTGAGGTGACAGAAGTTGATTTCGGAGCATAATTTTTGAACAGGAGCTTTAACGGTTTTGTGAAATATGATAGCTTACCTAAGCCCCGGACCTATCGAATTGGTCAAAAATGAAAATTTCAAAAGTGCCCCTATTTCTGCTTTAAACTTTAGGTACCATTCCAAAATGTATCACTGAGGTGACAGAAGTTGGCTTCTGAGCATCATTTTTGAACAGGAGCTTTAACGGTTCTGTGACATATGAAAACTTACCTAAGCCCCGGACCTATCGAATTGGTCAAAAATGAAAATTTCAAAAGTGCCCCTATTTCTGCTTTAAACTTTAGGTACCATTCCAAAATGTATCACTGAGGTGACAGAAGTTGATTTCGGAGCATAATTTTTGAACAGGAGCTTTAACGGTTTTGTGAAATATGATAGCTTACCTAAGCCCCGGACCTATCGAATTGGTCAAAAATGAAAATTTTAAAAGTGCCCCAATTTCTGCTTTAAACTTTAGGTACCATTGCAATATGTAGCACTGAGGTGACAGAAGTTGATTTCGGAGCATAATTTTTGAACAGGAGCTTTAACGGTTTTGTGAAATATGATAGCTTACCTAAGCCCCGGACCTATCGAATTGGTCAAAAATGAAAATTTTAAAAGTGCCCCTATTTCTGCTTTAAACTTTAGGTACCATTCCAAAATGTATCACTGAGGTGACAGAAGTTGATTTCGGAGCATAATTTTTGAACAGGAGCTTTAACGGTTTTGTGAAATATGATAGCTTACCTAAGCCCCGTACCTATCGAATTGGTCAAAAATGAAAATTTTAAAAGTGCCCCAATTTCTGCTTTAAACTTTAGGTACCATTGCAATATGTAGCACTGAGGTGACAGAAGTTGATTTCGGAGCATAATTTTTGAACAGGAGCTTTAACGGTTTTGTGACATATGATAACTTACCTAAGCCCCGGACCTATCGAATTGGTCAAAAATGAAAATTTCAAAAGTGCCCCTATTCCTGCTTTAAACTTTAGGTACCATTCCAAAATGTATCACTGAGGTGACAGAAGTTGGCTTCTGAGCATAATTTTTGAACAGGAGCTTTAACGGTTTTGTGACATATGATAACTTACCTAAGCCCCGGACCTATCGAATTGGTCAAAAATGAAAATTTCAAAAGTGCCCCTTTTTCTGCTTTAAACTTTAGGTACCATTCCAAAATGTATCACTGAGGTGACAGAAGTTGATTTCAGAGCATAATTTTTGAACAGGAGCTTTAACGGTTTTGTGACATATGATAACTTACCTAAGCCCCGGACCTATCGAATTGGTCAAAAATGAAAATTTCAAAAGTGCCCCTATTTCTGCTTTAAACTTTAGGTACCATTCCAAAATGTATCACTGAGGTGACAGAAGTTGGCTTCTGAGCATCATTTTTTAACAGGAGCTTTAACGGTTTTGTGCCATATGATAACTTACCTAAGCCCCGGACCTATCGAATTGGTCAAAAATGAAAATTTCAAAAGTGCCCCTATTTCTGCTTTAAACTTTAGGTACCATTCCAAAATGTATCACTGAGGTGACAGAAGTTGGCTTCTGAGCATCATTTTTGAACAGGAGCTTTAACGGTTCTGTGACATATGATAACTTACCTAAGCCCCGGACCTATCGAATTGGTCAAAAATGAAAATTTCAAAAGTGCCCCTATTTCTGCTTTAAACTTTAGGTACCATTCCAAAATGTATCACTGAGGTGACAGAAGTTGATTTCGGAGCATAATTTTTGAACAGGAGCTTTAACGGTTTTGTGAAATATGATAGCTTACCTAAGCCCCGGACCTATCGAATTGGTCAAAAATGAAAATTTTAAAAGTGCCCCAATTTCTGCTTTAAACTTTAGGTACCATTGCAATATGTAGCACTGAGGTGACAGAAGTTGATTTCGGAGCATAATTTTTGAACAGGAGCTTTAACGGTTTTGTGAAATATGATAGCTTACCTAAGCCCCGTACCTATCGAATTGGTCAAAAATGAAAATTTTAAAAGTGCTCCAATTTCTGCTTTAAACTTTAGGTACCATTGCAATATGTAGCACTGAGGTGACAGAAGTTGATTTCGGAGCATAATTTTTGAACAGGAGCTTTAACGGTTTTGTGACATATGATAACTTACCTAAGCCCCGGACCTATCGAATTGGTCAAAAATGAAAATTTCAAAAGTGCCCCTATTCCTGCTTTAAACTTTAGGTACCATTCCAAAATGTATCACTGAGGTGACAGAAGTTGGCTTCTGAGCATAATTTTTGAACAGGAGCTTTAACGGTTTTGTGACATATGATAACTTACCTAAGCCCCGGACCTATCGAATTGGTCAAAAATGAAAATTTTAAAAGTGCCCCAATTTCTGCTTTAAACTTTAGGTACCATTGCAATATGTAGCACTGAGGTGACAGAAGTTGATTTCGGAGCATAATTTTTGAACAGGAGCTTTAACGGTTTTGTGAAATATGATAGCTTACCTAAGCCCCGGACCTATCGAATTGGTAAAAAATGAAAATTTTAAAAGTGCCCCTATTTCTGCTTTAAACTTTAGGTACCATTCCAAAATTTATCACTGAGGTGACAGAAGTTGATTTCGGAGCATAATTTTTGAACAGGAGCTTTAACGGTTTAGTGAAATATGATAGCTTACCTAAGCCCCGGACCTATCGAATTGGTCAAAAATGAAAATTTCAAAAGTGCCCCTATTTCTGCTTTAAACTTTAGGTACCATTCCAAAATGTATCACTGAGGTGACAGAAGTTGATTTCGGAGCATAATTTTTGAACAGGAGCTTTAACGGTTTTGTGAAATATGATAGCTTACCTAAGCCCCGGACCTATCGAATTGGTCAAAAATGAAAATTTTAAAAGTGCCCCAATTTCTGCTTTAAACTTTAGGTACCATTGCAATATGTAGCACTGAGGTGACAGAAGTTGATTTCGGAGCATAATTTTTGAACAGGAGCTTTAACGGTTTTGTGAAATATGATAGCTTACCTAAGCCCCGTACCTATCGAATTGGTCAAAAATGAAAATTTTAAAAGTGCTCCAATTTCTGCTTTAAACTTTAGGTACCATTGCAATATGTAGCACTGAGGTGACAGAAGTTGATTTCGGAGCATAATTTTTGAACAGGAGCTTTAACGGTTTTGTGACATATGATAACTTACCTAAGCCCCGGACCTATCGAATTGGTCAAAAATGAAAATTTCAAAAGTGCCCCTATTCCTGCTTTAAACTTTAGGTACCATTCCAAAATGTATCACTGAGGTGACAGAAGTTGGCTTCTGAGCATAATTTTTGAACAGGAGCTTTAACGGTTTTGTGACATATGATAACTTACCTAAGCCCCGGACCTATCGAATTGGTCAAAAATGAAAATTTTAAAAGTGCCCCAATTTCTGCTTTAAACTTTAGGTACCATTGCAATATGTAGCACTGAGGTGACAGAAGTTGATTTCGGAGCATAATTTTTGAACAGGAGCTTTAACGGTTTTGTGAAATATGATAGCTTACCTAAGCCCCGGACCTATCGAATTGGTCAAAAATGAAAATTTTAAAAGTGCCCCTATTTCTGCTTTAAACTTTAGGTACCATTCCAAAATTTATCACTGAGGTGACAGAAGTTGATTTCGGAGCATAATTTTTGAAAAGGAGCTTTAACGGTTTAGTGAAATATGATAGCTTACCTAAGCCCCGGACCTATCGAATTGGTCAAAAATGAAAATTTCAAAAGTGCCCCTATTTCTGCTTTAAACTGTAGGTACCATTCCAAAATGTATCACTGAGGTGACAGAAGTTGGCTTCTGAGCATCATTTTTTAACAGGAGCTTTAACGGTTTTGTGACATATGATAACTTACCTAAGCCCCGGACCTATCGAATTGGTCAAAAATGAAAATTTCAAAAGTGCCCCTATTCCTGCTTTAAACTTTAGGTACCATTCCAAAATGTATCACTGAGGTGACAGAAGTTGGCTTCTGAGCATAATTTTTGAACAGGAGCTTTAACGGTTTTGTGACATATGATAACTTACCTAAGCCCCGGACCTATCGAATTGGTCAAAAATGAAAATTTCAAAAGTGCCCCTATTTCTGCTTTAAACTTTAGGTACCATTCCAAAATGTATCACTGAGGTGACAGAAGTTGGCTTCTGAGCATCATTTTTGAACAGGAGCTTTAACGGTTTTGTGACATATGATAACTTACCTAAGCCCCGGACCTATCGAATTGGTCAAAAATGAAAATTTCAAAAGTGCCCCTATTTCTGCTTTAAACTTAAGGTACCATTCCAAAATGTATCACTGAGGTGACAGAAGTTGGCTTCTGAGCATCATTTTTTAACAGGAGCTTTAACGGTTTTGTGCCATATGATAACTTACCTAAGCCCCGGACCTATCGAATTGGTCAAAAATGAAAATTTCAAAAGTGCCCCTATTTCTGCTTTAAACTTTAGGTACCATTCCAAAATGTATCACTGAGGTGACAGAAGTTGGCTTCTGAGCATCATTTTTGAACAGGAGCTTTAACGGTTCTGTGACATATGATAACTTACCTAAGCCCCGGACCTATCGAATTGGTCAAAAATGAAAATTTCAAAAGTGCCCCTATTTCTGCTTTAAACTTTAGGTACCATTCCAAAATGTATCACTGAGGTGACAGAAGTTGATTTCGGAGCATAATTTTTGAACAGGAGCTTTAACGGTTTTGTGAAATATGATAGCTTACCTAAGCCCCGGACCTATCGAATTGGTCAAAAATGAAAATTTTAAAAGTGCCCCAATTTCTGCTTTAAACTTTAGGTACCATTGCAATATGTAGCACTGAGGTGACAGAAGTTGATTTCGGAGCATAATTTTTGAACAGGAGCTTTAACGGTTTTGTGAAATATGATAGCTTACCTAAGCCCCGTACCTATCGAATTGGTCAAAAATGAAAATTTTAAAAGTGCCCCAATTTCTGCTTTAAACTTTAGGTACCATTGCAATATGTAGCACTGAGGTGACAGAAGTTGATTTCGGAGCATAATTTTTGAACAGGAGCTTTAACGGTTTTGTGACATATGATAACTTACCTAAGCCCCGGCCCTATCGAATTGGTCAAAAATGAAAATTTCAAAAGTGCCCCTATTCCTGCTTTAAACTTTAGGTACCATTCCAAAATGTATCACTGAGGTGACAGAAGTTGGCTTCTGAGCATAATTTTTGAACAGGAGCTTTAACGGTTTTGTGACATATGATAACTTACCTAAGCCCCGGACCTATCGAATTGGTCAAAAATGAAAATTTCAAAAGTGCCCCTATTTCTGCTTTAAACTTTAGGTACCATTCCAAAATGTATCACTGAGGTGACAGAAGTTGATTTCAGAGCATAATTTTTGAACAGAAGCTTTAACGGTTTTGTGACATATGATAACTTACCTAAGCCCCGGACCTATCGAATTGGTCAAAAATGAAAATTTCAAAAGTGCCCCTATTTCTGCTTTAAACTTTAGGTACCATTCCAAAATGTATCACTGAGGTGACAGAAGTTGGCTTCTGAGCATCATTTTTGAACAGGAGCTTTAACGGTTCTGTGACATATGATAACTTACCTAAGCCCCGGACCTATCGAATTGGTCAAAAATGAAAATTTCAAAAGTGCCCCTATTTCTGCTTTAAACTTAAGGTACCATTCCAAAATGTATCACTGAGGTGACAGAAGTTGGCTTCTGAGCATCATTTTTTAACAGGAGCTTTAACGGTTTTGTGCCATATGATAACTTACCTAAGCCCCGGACCTATCGAATTGGTCAAAAATGAAAATTTCAAAAGTGCCCCTATTTCTGCTTTAAACTTTAGGTACCATTCCAAAATGTATCACTGAGGTGACAGAAGTTGGCTTCTGAGCATCATTTTTGAACAGGAGCTTTAACGGTTCTGTGACATATGATAACTTACCTAAGCCCCGGACCTATCGAATTGGTCAAAAATGAAAATTTCAAAAGTGCCCCTATTTCTGCTTTAAACTTTAGGTACCATTCCAAAATGTATCACTGAGGTGACAGAAGTTGATTTCGGAGCATAATTTTTGAACAGGAGCTTTAACGGTTTTGTGAAATATGATAGCTTACCTAAGCCCCGGACCTATCGAATTGGTCAAAAATGAAAATTTTAAAAGTGCCCCAATTTCTGCTTTAAACTTTAGGTACCATTGCAATATGTAGCACTGAGGTGACAGAAGTTGATTTCGGAGCATAATTTTTGAACAGGAGCTTTAACAGTTTTGTGAAATATGATAGCTTACCTAAGCCCCGTACCTATCGAATTGGTCAAAAATGAAAATTTTAAAAGTGCCCCAATTTCTGCTTTAAACTTTAGGTACCATTGCAATATGTAGCACTGAGGTGACAGAAGTTGATTTCGGAGCATAATTTTTGAACAGGAGCTTTAACGGTTTTGTGACATATGATAACTTACCTAAGCCCCGGACCTATCGAATTGGTCAAAAATGAAAATTTCAAAAGTGCCCCTATTCCTGCTTTAAACTTTAGGTACCATTCCAAAATGTATCACTGAGGTGACAGAAGTTGGCTTCTGAGCATAATTTTTGAACAGGAGCTTTAACGGTTTTGTGACATATGATAACTTACCTAAGCCCCGGACCTATCGAATTGGTCAAAAATGAAAATTTCAAAAGTGCCCCTATTTCTGCTTTAAACTTTAGGTACCATTCCAAAATGTATCACTGAGGTGACAGAAGTTGATTTCAGAGCATAATTTTTGAACAGAAGCTTTAACGGTTTTGTGACATATGATAACTTACCTAAGCCCCGGACCTATCGAATTGGTCAAAAATGAAAATTTCAAAAGTGCCCCTATTTCTGCTTTAAACTTTAGGTACCATTCCAAAATGTATCACTGAGGTGACAGAAGTTGGCTTCTGAGCATAATTTTTGAACAGGAGCTTTAACGGTTTTGTGACATATGATAACTTACCTAAGCCCCGGACCTATCGAATTGGTCAAAAATGAAAATTTCAAAAGTGCCCCTATTCCTGCTTTAAACTTTAGGTACCATTCCAAAATGTATCACTGAGGTGACAGAAGTTGGCTTCTGAGCATAATTTTTGAACAGGAGCTTTAACGGTTTTGTGACATATGATAACTTACCTAAGCCCCGGACCTATCGAATTGGTCAAAAATGAAAATTTCAAAAGTGCCCCTATTTCTGCTTTAAACTTTAGGTACCATTCCAAAATGTATCACTGAGGTGACAGAAGTTGGCTTCTGAGCATAATTTTTGAACAGGAGCTTTAACGGTTTTGTGACATATGATAACTTACCTAAGCCCCGGACCTATCGAATTGGTCAAAAATGAAAATTTCAAAAGTGCCCCTATTCCTGCTTTAAACTTTAGGTACCATTCCAAAATGTATCACTGAGGTGACAGAAGTTGGCTTCTGAGCATAATTTTTGAACAGGAGCTTTAACGGTTTTGTGACATATGATAACTTACCTAAGCCCCGGACCTATCGAATTGGTCAAAAATGAAAATTTCAAAAGTGCCCCTATTTCTGCTTTAAACTTTAGGTACCATTCCAAAATGTATCACTGAGGTGACAGAAGTTGATTTCAGAGCATAATTTTTGAACAGAAGCTTTAACGGTTTTGTGACATATGATAACTTAACTAAGCCCCGGACCTATCGAATTGGTCAAAAATGAAAATTTCAAAAGTGCCCCTATTTCTGCTTTAAACTTTAGGTACCATTCCAAAATGTATCACTGAGGTGACAGAAGTTGGCTTCTGAGCATCATTTTTGAACAGGAGCTTTAACGGTTTTGTGACATATGATAACTTACCTAAGCCCCGGACCTATCGAATTGGTCAAAAATGAAAATCTCAAAAGTGCCCCTATTTCTTCTTTAAACTTTAGGTACCATTCCAAAATGTATCACTGAGGTGACAGAAGTTGGCTTCTGAGCATCATTTTTGAACAGGAGCTTTAACGGTTCTGTGACATATGATAACTTACCTAAGCCCCGGACCTATCGAATTGGTCAAAAATGAAAATTTCAAAAGTGCCCCAATTTCTGCTTTAAACTTTAGGTACCATTCCAAAATGTATCACTGAGGTGACAGAAGTTGATTTCGGAGCATAATTTTTGAACAGGAGCTTTAACGGTTTTGTGAAATATGATAGCTTACCTAAGCCCCGGACCTATCGAATTGGTCAAAAATGAAAATTTTAAAAGTGCCCCAATTTCTGCTTTAAACTTTAGGTACCATTGCAATATGTAGCACTGAGGTGACAGAAGTTGATTTCGGAGCATAATTTTTGAACAGGAGCTTTAATGGTTTTGTGACATATGATAACTTACCTAAGCCCGGGACCTATCGAATTGGTCAAAAATGAAAATTTCAAAAGTGCCCCTATTCCTGCTTTAAACTTTAGGTACAATTCCAAAATGTATCACTGAGGTGACAGAAGTTGGCTTCTGAGCATAATTTTTGAACAGGAGCTTTAACGGTTTTGTGACATATGATAACTTACCTAAGCCCCGGACCTATCGAATTGGTCAAAAATGAAAATTTCAAAAGTGCCCCTATTTCTGCTTTAAACTTTAGGTACCATTCCAAAATGTATCACTGAGGTGACAGAAGTTGATTTCAGAGCATAATTTTTGAACAGAAGCTTTAACGGTTTTGTGACATATGATAACTTACCTAAGCCCCGGACCTATCGAATTGGTCAAAAATGAAAATTTCAAAAGTGCCCCTATTTCTGCTTTAAACTTTAGGTACCATTCCAAAATGTATCACTGAGGTGACAGAAGTTGGCTTCTGAGCATCATTTTTGAACAGGAGCTTTAACGGTTTTGTGACATATGATAACTTACCTAAGCCCCGGACCTATCGAATTGGTCAAAAATGAAAATTTCAAAAGTGCCCCTATTTCTGCTTTAAACTTTAGGTACCATTCCAAAATGTATCACTGAGGTGACAGAAGTTGGCTTCTGAGCATCATTTTTGAACAGGAGCTTTAACGGTTCTGTGACATATGATAACTTACCTAAGCCCCGGACCTATCGAATTGGTCAAAAATGAAAATTTCAAAAGTGCCCCAATTTCTGCTTTAAACTTTAGGTACCATTCCAAAATGTATCACTGAGGTGACAGAAGTTGATTTCGGAGCATAATTTTTGAACAGGAGCTTTAACGGTTTTGTGAAATATGATAGCTTACCTAAGCCCCGGACCTATCGAATTGGTCAAAAATGAAAATTTTAAAAGTGCCCCAATTTCTGCTTTAAACTTTAGGTACCATTGCAATATGTAGCACTGAGGTGACAGAAGTTGATTTCGGAGCATAATTTTTGAACAGGAGCTTTAATGGTTTTGTGACATATGATAACTTACCTAAGCCCCGGACCTATCGAATTGGTCAAAAATGAAAATTTCAAAAGTGCCCCTATTTCTGCTTTAAACTTTAGGTACCATTCCAAAATGTATCACTGAGGTGACAGAAGTTGATTTCGGAGCATAATTTTTGAACAGGAGCTTTAACGGTTTTGTGAAATATGATAGCTTACCTAAGCCCCGGACCTATCGAATTGGTCAAAAATGAAAATTTCAAAAGTGCCCCTATTTCTGCTTTAAACTTTAGGTACCATTCCAAAATGTATCACTGAGGTGACAGAAGTTGGCTTCTGAGCATCATTTTTGAACAGGAGCTTTAACGGTTCTGTGACATATGATAACTTACCTAAGCCCCGGACCTATCGAATTGGTCAAAAATGAAAATTTCAAAAGTGCCCCTATTTCTGCTTTAAACTTTAGGTACCATTCCAAAATGTATCACTGAGGTGACAGAAGTTGATTTCGGAGCATAATTTTTGAACAGGAGCTTTAATGGTTTTGTGACATATGATAACTTACCTAAGCCCCGGACCTATCGAATTGGTCAAAAATGAAAATTTTAAAAGTGCCCCAATTTCTGCTTTAAACTTTAGGTACCATTCCAAAATGTATCACTGAGGTGACAGAAGTTGATTTCGGAGCATAATTTTTGAACAGGAGCTTTAATGGTTTTGTGACATATGATAACTTACCTAAGCCCCGGACCTATCGAATTGGTCAAAAATGAAAATTTCAAAAGTGCCCCTATTTCTGCTTTAAACTTTAGGTACCATTCCAAAATGTATCACTGAGGTGACAGAAGTTGATTTCGGAGCATAATTTTTGAACAGGAGCTTTAACGGTTTTGTGAAATATGATAGCTTACCTAAGCCCCGGACCTATCGAATTGGTCAAAAATTAAAATTTTAAAAGTGCCCCTATTTCTGCTTTAAACTTTAGGTACCATTCCAAAATGTATCACTGAGGTGACAGAAGTTGATTTCGGAGCATAATTTTTGAACAGGAGCTTTAATGGTTTTGTGACATATGATAACTTACCTAAGCCCCGGACCTATCGAATTGGTCAAAAATGAAAATTTCAAAAGTGCCCCTATTTCTGCTTTAAACTTTAGGTACCATTCCAAAATGTATCACTGAGGTGACAGAAGTTGGCTTCTGAGCATCATTTTTGAACAGGAGCTTTAACGGTTCTGTGACATATGATAACTTACCTAAGCCCCGGACCTATCGAATTGGTCAAAAATGAAAATTTCAAAAGTGCCCCTATTTCTGCTTTAAACTTTAGGTACCATTCCAAAATGTATCACTGAGGTGACAGAAGTTGATTTCGGAGCATAATTTTTGAACAGGAGCTTTAATGGTTTTGTGACATATGATAACTTACCTAAGCCCCGGACCTATCGAATTGGTCAAAAATGAAAATTTTAAAAGTGCCCCAATTTCTGCTTTAAACTTTAGGTACCATTGCAATATGTAGCACTGAGGTGACAGAAGTTGATTTCGGAGCATAATTTTTGAACAGGAGCTTTAACGGTTTTGTGACATATGATAACTTACCTAAGCCCCGGACCTATCGAATTGGTCAAAAATGAAAATTTCAAAAGTGCCCCTATTTCTGCTTTAAACTTTAGGTACCATTCCAAAATGTATCACTGAGGTGACAGAAGTTGATTTCGGAGCATAATTTTTGAACAGGAGCTTTAACGGTTTTGTGACATATGATAACTTACCTAAGCCCCGGACCTATCGAATTGGTCAAAAATGAAAATTTTAAAAGTGCCCCAATTTCTGCTTTAAACTTTAGGTACCATTGCAATATGTAGCACTGAGGTGACAGAAGTTGATTTCGGAGCATAATTTTTGAACAGGAGCTTTAACGGTTTTGTGACATATGATAACTTACCTAAGCCCCGGACCTATCGAATTGGTCAAAAATGAAAATTTCAAAAGTGCCCCTATTCCTGCTTTAAACTTTAGGTACCATTCCAAAATGTATCACTGAGGTGACAGAAGTTGGCTTCTGAGCATAATTTTTGAACAGGAGCTTTAACGGTTTTGTGACATATGATAACTTACCTAAGCCCCGGACCTATCGAATTGGTCAAAAATGAAAATTTCAAAAGTGCCCCTATTTCTGCTTTAAACTTTAGGTACCATTCCAAAATGTATCACTGAGGTGACAGAAGTTGATTTCAGAGCATAATTTTTGAACAGAAGCTTTAACGGTTTTGTGACATATGATAACTTACCTAAGCCCCGGACCTATCGAATTGGTCAAAAATGAAAATTTCAAAAGTGCCCCTATTTCTGCTTTAAACTTTAGGTACCATTCCAAAATGTATCACTGAGGTGACAGAAGTTGGCTTCTGAGCATCATTTTTGAACAGGAGCTTTAACGGTTTTGTGACATATGATAGCTTACCTAAGCCCCGGACCTATCGAATTGGTCAAAAATGAAAATTTCAAAAGTGCCCCTATTTCTGCTTTAAACTTTAGGTACCATTCCAAAATGTATCACTGAGGTGACAGAAGTTGGCTTCTGAGCATCATTTTTGAACAGGAGCTTTAACGGTTCTGTGACATATGATAACTTACCTAAGCCCCGGACCTATCGAATTGGTCAAAAATGAAAATTTCAAAAGTGCCCCTATTTCTGCTTTAAACTTTAGGTACCATTCCAAAATGTATCACTGAGGTGACAGAAGTTGATTTCGGAGCATAATTTTTGAACAGGAGCTTTAATGGTTTTGTGACATATGATAACTTACCTAAGCCCCGGACCTATCGAATTGGTCAAAAATGAAAATTTTAAAAGTGCCCCAATTTCTGCTTTAAACTTTAGGTACCATTGCAATATTTAGCACTGAGGTGACAGAAGTTGATTTCGGAGCATAATTTTTGAACAGGAGCTTTAACGGTTTTGTGACATATGATAACTTACCTAAGCCCCGGACCTATCGAATTGGTCAAAAATGAAAATTTCAAAAGTGCCCCTATTTCTGCTTTAAACTTTAGGTACCATTCCAAAATGTATCACTGAGGTGACAGAAGTTTGCTTCTGAGCATAATTTTTGAACAGGAGCTTTAACGGTTTTGTGACATATGATAACTTACCTAAGCCCCGGACCTATCGAATTGGTCAAAAATGAAAATTTCCAAAGTGCCCCTATTTCTGCTTTAAACTTTAGGTACCATTCCAAAATGTATCACTGAGGTGACAGAAGTTGATTTCGGAGCATAATTTTTGAACAGGAGCTTTAACGGTTTTGTGAAATATGATAGCTTACCTAAGCCCCGGACCTATCGAATTGGTCAAAAATGAAAATTTCAAAAGTGCCCCTATTTCTGCTTTAAACTTTAGGTACCATTCCAAAATTTATCACTGAGGTGACAGAAGTTGGCTTCTGAGCATAATTTTTGAACAGGAGCTTTAATGGTTTTGTGACATATGATAACTTACCTAAGCCCCGGACCTATCGAATTGGTCAAAAATGAAAATTTTAAAAGTGCCCCAATTTCTGCTTTAAACTTTAGGTACCATTGCAATATGTAGCACTGAGGTGACAGAAGTTGATTTCGGAGCATAATTTTTGAAAAGGAGCTTTAACGGTTTTGTGACATATGATAACTTACCTAAGCCCCGGACCTATCGAATTGGTCAAAAATGAAAATTTCAAATGTGCCCCTATTCCTGCTTTAAACTTTAGGTACCATTCCAAAATGTATCACTGAGGTGACAGAAGTTTGCTTCTGAGCATAATTTTTGAACAGGAGCTTTAACGGTTTTGTGACATATGATAACTTACCTAAGCCCCGGACCTATCGAATTGGTCAAAAATGAAAATTTCAAAAGTGCCCCTATTTCTGCTTTAAACTTTAGGTACCATTCCAAAATGTATCACTGAGGTGACAGAAGTTGATTTCGGAGCATAATTTTTGAACAGGAGCTTTAACGGTTTTGTGAAATATGATAGCTTACCTAAGCCCCGGACCTATCGAATTGGTCAAAAATGAAAATTTTTAAAGTGCCCCAATTTCTGCTTTAAACTTTAGGTACCATTGCAATATGTAGCACTGAGGTGACAGAAGTTGATTTTGGAGCATCATTTTTGAACAGGAGCTTTAATGGTTTTGTGACATATGATAACTTACCTAAGCCCCGGACCTATCGAATTGGTCAAAAATGAAAATTTCAAAAGTGCCCCAATTTCTGCTTTAAACTTTAGGTACCATTGCAATATGTAGCACTGAGGTGACAGAAGTTGATTTCGGAGCATAATTTTTGAACAGGAGCTTTAACGGTTTTGTGACATATGATAACTTACCTAAGCCCCGGACCTATCGAATTGGTCAAAAATGAAAATTTCAAAAGTGCCCCTATTCCTGCTTTAAACTTTAGGTACCATTCCAAAATGTATCACTGAGGTGACAGAAGTTGGCTTCTGAGCATAATTTTTGAACAGGAGCTTTAACGGTTTTGTGACATATGATAACTTACCTAAGCCCCGGACCTATCGAATTGGTCAAAAATGAAAATTTCAAAAGTGCCCCTATTTCTGCTTTAAACTTTAGGTACCATTCCAAAATGTATCACTGAGGTGACAGAAGTTGATTTCAGAGCATAATTTTTGAACAGAAGCTTTAACGGTTTTGTGACATATGATAACTTACCTAAGCCCCGGACCTATCGAATTGGTCAAAAATGAAAATTTCAAAAGTGCCCCTATTTCTGCTTTAAACTTTAGGTACCATTCCAAAATGTATCACTGAGGTGACAGAAGTTGGCTTCTGAGCATAATTTTTGAACAGGAGCTTTAACGGTTTTGTGACATATGATAACTTACCTAAGCCCCGGACCTATCGAATTGGTCAAAAATGAAAATTTCAAAAGTGCCCCTATTTCTGCTTTAAACTTTAGGTACCATTCCAAAATGTATCACTGAGGTGACAGAAGTTGATTTCGGAGCATAATTTTTGAACAGGAGCTTTAACGGTTTTGTGAAATATGATAGCTTACCTAAGCCCCGGACCTATCGAATTGGTCAAAAATGAAAATTTTTAAAGTGCCCCAATTTCTGCTTTAAACTTTAGGTACCATTGCAATATGTAGCACTGAGGTGACAGAAGTTGATTTTGGAGCATCATTTTTGAACAGGAGCTTTAATGGTTTTGTGACATATGATAACTTACCTAAGCCCCGGACCTATCGAATTGGTCAAAAATGAAAATTTCAAAAGTGCCCCAATTTCTGCTTTAAACTTTAGGTACCATTGCAATATGTAGCACTGAGGTGACAGAAGTTGATTTCGGAGCATAATTTTTGAACAGGAGCTTTAACGGTTTTGTGACATATGATAACTTACCTAAGCCCCGGACCTATCGAATTGGTCAAAAATGAAAATTTCAAAAGTGCCCCTATTCCTGCTTTAAACTTTAGGTACCATTCCAAAATGTATCACTGAGGTGACAGAAGTTGGCTTCTGAGCATAATTTTTGAACAGGAGCTTTAACGGTTTTGTGACATATGATAACTTACCTAAGCCCCGGACCTATCGAATTGGTCAAAAATGAAAATTTCAAAAGTGCCCCTATTTCTGCTTTAAACTTTAGGTACCATTCCAAAATGTATCACTGAGGTGACAGAAGTTGATTTCAGAGCATAATTTTTGAACAGAAGCTTTAACGGTTTTGTGACATATGATAACTTACCTAAGCCCCGGACCTATCGAATTGGTCAAAAATGAAAATTTCAAAAGTGCCCCTATTTCTGCTTTAAACTTTAGGTACCATTCCAAAATGTATCACTGAGGTGACAGAAGTTGGCTTCTGAGCATAATTTTTGAACAGGAGCTTTAACGGTTTTGTGACATATGATAACTTACCTAAGCCCCGGACCTATCGAATTGGTCAAAAATGAAAATTTCAAAAGTGCCCCTATTCCTGCTTTAAACTTTAGGTACCATTCCAAAATGTATCACTGAGGTGACAGAAGTTGGCTTCTGAGCATAATTTTTGAACAGGAGCTTTAACGGTTTTGTGACATATGATAACTTACCTAAGCCCCGGGCCTATCGAATTGGTCAAAAATGAAAATTTCAAAAGTGCCCCTATTTCTGCTTTAAACTTTAGGTACCATTCCAAAATGTATCACTGAGGTGATAGAAGTTGATTTCAGAGCATAATTTTTGAACAGAAGCTTTAACGGTTTTGTGACATATGATAACTTACCTAAGCCCCGGACCTATCGAATTGGTCAAAAATGAAAATTTCAAAAGTGCCCCTATTTCTGCTTTAAACTTTAGGTACCATTCCAAAATGTATCACTGAGGTGACAGAAGTTGGCTTCTGAGCATCATTTTTGAACAGGAGCTTTAACGGTTTTGTGACATATGATAACTTACCTAAGCCCCGGACCTATCGAATTGGTCAAAAATGAAAATCTCAAAAGTGCCCCTATTTCTTCTTTAAACTTTAGGTACCATTCCAAAATGTATCACTGAGGTGACAGAAGTTGGCTTCTGAGCATCATTTTTTTAACAGGAGCTTTAACGGTTTTGTGCCATATGATAACTTACCTAAGCCCCGGACCTATCGAATTGGTCAAAAATGAAAATTTCAAAAGTGCCCCTATTTCTGCTTTAAACTTTAGGTACCATTCCAAAATGTATCACTGAGGTGACAGAAGTTGATTTCGGAGCATAATTTTTGAACAGGAGCTTTAACGGTTTTGTGAAATATGATAGCTTACCTAAGCCCCGGACCTATCGAATTGGTCAAAAATGAAAATTTTAAAAGTGCCCCAATTTCTGCTTTAAACTTTAGGTACCATTGCAATATGTAGCACTGAGGTGACAGAAGTTGATTTCGGAGCATAATTTTTGAACAGGAGCTTTAACAGTTTTGTGAAATATGATAGCTTACCTAAGCCCCGTACCTATCGAATTGGTCAAAAATGAAAATTTTAAAAGTGCCCCAATTTCTGCTTTAAACTTTAGGTACCATTGCAATATGTAGCACTGAGGTGACAGAAGTTGATTTCGGAGCATAATTTTTGAACAGGAGCTTTAACGGTTTTGTGACATATGATAACTTACCTAAGCCCCGGACCTATCGAATTGGTCAAAAATGAAAATTTCAAAAGTGCCCCTATTCCTGCTTTAAACTTTAGGTACCATTCCAAAATGTATCACTGAGGTGACAGAAGTTGGCTTCTGAGCATAATTTTTGAACAGGAGCTTTAACGGTTTTGTGACATATGATAACTTACCTAAGGCCCGGACCTATCGAATTGGTCAAAAATGAAAATTTCAAAAGTGCCCCTATTTCTGCTTTAAACTTTAGGTACCATTCCAAAATGTATCACTGAGGTGACAGAAGTTGATTTCAGAGCATAATTTTTGAACAGAAGCTTTAACGGTTTTGTGACATATGATAACTTACCTAAGCCCCGGACCTATCGAATTGGTCAAAAATGAAAATTTCAAAAGTGCCCCTATTTCTGCTTTAAACTTTAGGTACCATTCCAAAATGTATCACTGAGGTGACAGAAGTTGGCTTCTGAGCATAATTTTTGAACAGGAGCTTTAACGGTTTTGTGACATATGATAACTTACCTAAGCCCCGGACCTATCGAATTGGTCAAAAATGAAAATTTCAAAAGTGCCCCTATTCCTGCTTTAAACTTTAGGTACCATTCCAAAATGTATCACTGAGGTGACAGAAGTTGGCTTCTGAGCATAATTTTTGAACAGGAGCTTTAACGGTTTTGTGACATATGATAACTTACCTAAGCCCCGGGCCTATCGAATTGGTCAAAAATGAAAATTTCAAAAGTGCCCCTATTTCTGCTTTAAACTTTAGGTACCATTCCAAAATGTATCACTGAGGTGACAGAAGTTGATTTCAGAGCATAATTTTTGAACAGAAGCTTTAACGGTTTTGTGACATATGATAACTTACCTAAGCCCCGGACCTATCGAATTGGTCAAAAATGAAAATTTCAAAAGTGCCCCTATTTCTGCTTTAAACTTTAGGTACCATTCCAAAATGTATCACTGAGGTGACAGAAGTTGGCTTCTGAGCATCATTTTTGAACAGGAGCTTTAACGGTTTTGTGACATATGATAACTTACCTAAGCCCCGGACCTATCGAATTGGTCAAAAATGAAAATCTCAAAAGTGCCCCTATTTCTTCTTTAAACTTTAGGTACCATTCCAAAATGTATCACTGAGGTGACAGAAGTTGGCTTCTGAGCATCATTTTTTAACAGGAGCTTTAACGGTTTTGTGCCATATGATAACTTACCTAAGCCCCGGACCTATCGAATTGGTCAAAAATGAAAATTTCAAAAGTGCCCCTATTTCTGCTTTAAACTTTAGGTACCATTCCAAAATGTATCACTGAGGTGACAGAAGTTGGCTTCTGAGCATCATTTTTGAACAGGAGCTTTAACGGTTCTGTGACATATGATAACTTACCTAAGCCCCGGACCTATCGAATTGGTCAAAAATGAAAATTTCAAAAGTGCCCCAATTTCTGCTTTAAACTTTAGGTACCATTCCAAAATGTATCACTGAGGTGACAGAAGTTGATTTCGGAGCATAATTTTTGAACAGGAGCTTTAACGGTTTTGTGAAATATGATAGCTTACCTAAGCCCCGGACCTATCGAATTGGTCAAAAATGAAAATTTTAAAAGTGCCCCAATTTCTGCTTTAAACTTTAGGTACCATTGCAATATGTAGCACTGAGGTGACAGAAGTTGATTTCGGAGCATAATTTTTGAACAGGAGCTTTAATGGTTTTGTGACATATGATAACTTACCTAAGCCCGGGACCTATCGAATTGGTCAAAAATGAAAATTTCAAAAGTGCCCCTATTTCTGCTTTAAACTTTAGGTACCATTCCAAAATGTATCACTGAGGTGACAGAAGTTGATTTCGGAGCATAATTTTTGAACAGGAGCTTTAACGGTTTTGTGAAATATGATAGCTTACCTAAGCCCCGGACCTATCGAATTGGTCAAAACTGAAAATTTTAAAAGTGCCCCTATTTCTGCTTTAAACTTTAGGTACCATTGCAATATGTAGCACTGAGGTGACAGAAGTTGATTTTGGAGCATCATTTTTGAACAGGAGCTTTAATGGTTTTGTGACATATGATAACTTACCTAAGCCCCGGACCTATCGAATTGGTCAAAAATGAAAATTTCAAAAGTGCCCCTATTTCTGCTTTAAACTTTAGGTACCATTCCAAAATGTATCACTGAGGTGACAGAAGTTGATTTCAGAGCATAATTTTTGAACAGAAGCTTTAACGGTTTTGTGACATATGATAACTTACCTAAGCCCCGGACCTATCGAATTGGTCAAAAATGAAAATTTCAAAAGTGCCCCTATTTCTGCTTTAAACTTTAGGTACCATTCCAAAATGTATCACTGAGGTGACAGAAGTTGGCTTCTGAGCATAATTTTTGAACAGGAGCTTTAACGGTTTTGTGACATATGATAACTTACCTAAGCCCCGGACCTATCGAATTGGTCAAAAATGAAAATTTCAAAAGTGCCCCTATTTCTGCTTTAAACTTTAGGTACCATTCCAAAATGTATCACTGAGGTGACAGAAGTTGATTTCGGAGCATAATTTTTGAACAGGAGCTTTAACGGTTTTGTGAAATATGATAGCTTACCTAAGCCCCGGACCTATCGAATTGGTCAAAAATGAAAATTTTTAAAGTGCCCCAATTTCTGCTTTAAACTTTAGGTACCATTGCAATATGTAGCACTGAGGTGACAGAAGTTGATTTTGGAGCATCATTTTTGAACAGGAGCTTTAATGGTTTTGTGACATATGATAACTTACCTAAGCCCCGGACCTATCGAATTGGTCAAAAATGAAAATTTCAAAAGTGCCCCAATTTCTGCTTTAAACTTTAGGTACCATTGCAATATGTAGCACTGAGGTGACAGAAGTTGATTTCGGAGCATAATTTTTGAACAGGAGCTTTAACGGTTTTGTGACATATGATAACTTACCTAAGCCCCGGACCTATCGAATTGGTCAAAAATGAAAATTTCAAAAGTGCCCCTATTCCTGCTTTAAACTTTAGGTACCATTCCAAAATGTATCACTGAGGTGACAGAAGTTGGCTTCTGAGCATAATTTTTGAACAGGAGCTTTAACGGTTTTGTGACATATGATAACTTACCTAAGCCCCGGACCTATCGAATTGGTCAAAAATGAAAATTTCAAAAGTGCCCCTATTTCTGCTTTAAACTTTAGGTACCATTCCAAAATGTATCACTGAGGTGACAGAAGTTGATTTCAGAGCATAATTTTTGAACAGAAGCTTTAACGGTTTTGTGACATATGATAACTTACCTAAGCCCCGGACCTATCGAATTGGTCAAAAATGAAAATTTCAAAAGTGCCCCTATTTCTGCTTTAAACTTTAGGTACCATTCCAAAATGTATCACTGAGGTGACAGAAGTTGGCTTCTGAGCATAATTTTTGAACAGGAGCTTTAACGGTTTTGTGACATATGATAACTTACCTAAGCCCCGGACCTATCGAATTGGTCAAAAATGAAAATTTCAAAAGTGCCCCTATTCCTGCTTTAAACTTTAGGTACCATTCCAAAATGTATCACTGAGGTGACAGAAGTTGGCTTCTGAGCATAATTTTTGAACAGGAGCTTTAACGGTTTTGTGACATATGATAACTTACCTAAGCCCCGGGCCTATCGAATTGGTCAAAAATGAAAATTTCAAAAGTGCCCCTATTTCTGCTTTAAACTTTAGGTACCATTCCAAAATGTATCACTGAGGTGATAGAAGTTGATTTCAGAGCATAATTTTTGAACAGAAGCTTTAACGGTTTTGTGACATATGATAACTTACCTAAGCCCCGGACCTATCGAATTGGTCAAAAATGAAAATTTCAAAAGTGCCCCTATTTCTGCTTTAAACTTTAGGTACCATTCCAAAATGTATCACTGAGGTGACAGAAGTTGGCTTCTGAGCATCATTTTTGAACAGGAGCTTTAACGGTTTTGTGACATATGATAACTTACCTAAGCCCCGGACCTATCGAATTGGTCAAAAATGAAAATCTCAAAAGTGCCCCTATTTCTTCTTTAAACTTTAGGTACCATTCCAAAATGTATCACTGAGGTGACAGAAGTTGGCTTCTGAGCATCATTTTTTTAACAGGAGCTTTAACGGTTTTGTGCCATATGATAACTTACCTAAGCCCCGGACCTATCGAATTGGTCAAAAATGAAAATTTCAAAAGTGCCCCTATTTCTGCTTTAAACTTTAGGTACCATTCCAAAATGTATCACTGAGGTGACAGAAGTTGATTTCGGAGCATAATTTTTGAACAGGAGCTTTAACGGTTTTGTGAAATATGATAGCTTACCTAAGCCCCGGACCTATCGAATTGGTCAAAAATGAAAATTTTAAAAGTGCCCCAATTTCTGCTTTAAACTTTAGGTACCATTGCAATATGTAGCACTGAGGTGACAGAAGTTGATTTCGGAGCATAATTTTTGAACAGGAGCTTTAACAGTTTTGTGAAATATGATAGCTTACCTAAGCCCCGTACCTATCGAATTGGTCAAAAATGAAAATTTTAAAAGTGCCCCAATTTCTGCTTTAAACTTTAGGTACCATTGCAATATGTAGCACTGAGGTGACAGAAGTTGATTTCGGAGCATAATTTTTGAACAGGAGCTTTAACGGTTTTGTGACATATGATAACTTACCTAAGCCCCGGACCTATCGAATTGGTCAAAAATGAAAATTTCAAAAGTGCCCCTATTCCTGCTTTAAACTTTAGGTACCATTCCAAAATGTATCACTGAGGTGACAGAAGTTGGCTTCTGAGCATAATTTTTGAACAGGAGCTTTAACGGTTTTGTGACATATGATAACTTACCTAAGGCCCGGACCTATCGAATTGGTCAAAAATGAAAATTTCAAAAGTGCCCCTATTTCTGCTTTAAACTTTAGGTACCATTCCAAAATGTATCACTGAGGTGACAGAAGTTGATTTCAGAGCATAATTTTTGAACAGAAGCTTTAACGGTTTTGTGACATATGATAACTTACCTAAGCCCCGGACCTATCGAATTGGTCAAAAATGAAAATTTCAAAAGTGCCCCTATTTCTGCTTTAAACTTTAGGTACCATTCCAAAATGTATCACTGAGGTGACAGAAGTTGGCTTCTGAGCATAATTTTTGAACAGGAGCTTTAACGGTTTTGTGACATATGATAACTTACCTAAGCCCCGGACCTATCGAATTGGTCAAAAATGAAAATTTCAAAAGTGCCCCTATTCCTGCTTTAAACTTTAGGTACCATTCCAAAATGTATCACTGAGGTGACAGAAGTTGGCTTCTGAGCATAATTTTTGAACAGGAGCTTTAACGGTTTTGTGACATATGATAACTTACCTAAGCCCCGGGCCTATCGAATTGGTCAAAAATGAAAATTTCAAAAGTGCCCCTATTTCTGCTTTAAACTTTAGGTACCATTCCAAAATGTATCACTGAGGTGACAGAAGTTGATTTCAGAGCATAATTTTTGAACAGAAGCTTTAACGGTTTTGTGACATATGATAACTTACCTAAGCCCCGGACCTATCGAATTGGTCAAAAATGAAAATTTCAAAAGTGCCCCTATTTCTGCTTTAAACTTTAGGTACCATTCCAAAATGTATCACTGAGGTGACAGAAGTTGGCTTCTGAGCATCATTTTTGAACAGGAGCTTTAACGGTTTTGTGACATATGATAACTTACCTAAGCCCCGGACCTATCGAATTGGTCAAAAATGAAAATCTCAAAAGTGCCCCTATTTCTTCTTTAAACTTTAGGTACCATTCCAAAATGTATCACTGAGGTGACAGAAGTTGGCTTCTGAGCATCATTTTTTAACAGGAGCTTTAACGGTTTTGTGCCATATGATAACTTACCTAAGCCCCGGACCTATCGAATTGGTCAAAAATGAAAATTTCAAAAGTGCCCCTATTTCTGCTTTAAACTTTAGGTACCATTCCAAAATGTATCACTGAGGTGACAGAAGTTGGCTTCTGAGCATCATTTTTGAACAGGAGCTTTAACGGTTCTGTGACATATGATAACTTACCTAAGCCCCGGACCTATCGAATTGGTCAAAAATGAAAATTTCAAAAGTGCCCCAATTTCTGCTTTAAACTTTAGGTACCATTCCAAAATGTATCACTGAGGTGACAGAAGTTGATTTCGGAGCATAATTTTTGAACAGGAGCTTTAACGGTTTTGTGAAATATGATAGCTTACCTAAGCCCCGGACCTATCGAATTGGTCAAAAATGAAAATTTTAAAAGTGCCCCAATTTCTGCTTTAAACTTTAGGTACCATTGCAATATGTAGCACTGAGGTGACAGAAGTTGATTTCGGAGCATAATTTTTGAACAGGAGCTTTAATGGTTTTGTGACATATGATAACTTACCTAAGCCCGGGACCTATCGAATTGGTCAAAAATGAAAATTTCAAAAGTGCCCCTATTTCTGCTTTAAACTTTAGGTACCATTCCAAAATGTATCACTGAGGTGACAGAAGTTGATTTCGGAGCATAATTTTTGAACAGGAGCTTTAACGGTTTTGTGAAATATGATAGCTTACCTAAGCCCCGGACCTATCGAATTGGTCAAAACTGAAAATTTTAAAAGTGCCCCTATTTCTGCTTTAAACTTTAGGTACCATTCCAAAATGTATCACTGAGGTGACAGAAGTTGGCTTCTGAGCATCATTTTTGAACAGGAGCTTTAACGGTTCTGTGACATATGATAACTTACCTAAGCCCCGGACCTATCGAATTGGTCAAAAATGAAAATTTCAAAAGTGCCCCTATTTCTGCTTTAAACTTTAGGTACCATTCCAAAATGTATCACTGAGGTGACAGAAGTTGATTTCGGAGCATAATTTTTGAACAGGAGCTTTAATGGTTTTGTGACATATGATAACTTACCTAAGCCCCGGACCTATCGAATTGGTCAAAAATGAAAATTTCAAAAGTGCCCCTATTTCTGCTTTAAACTTTAGGTACCATTGCAATATGTAGCACTGAGGTGACAGAAGTTGATTTCGGAGCATAATTTTTGAACAGGAGCTTTAACGGTTTTGTGACATATGATAACTTACCTAAGCCCCGGACCTATCGAATTGGTCAAAAATGAAAATTTCAAAAGTGCCCCTATTCCTGCTTTAAACTTTAGGTACCATTCCAAAATGTATCACTGAGGTGACAGAAGTTGGCTTCTGAGCATAATTTTTGAACAGGAGCTTTAACGGTTTTGTGACATATGATAACTTACCTAAGCCCCGGACCTATCGAATTGGTCAAAAATGAAAATTTCAAAAGTGCCCCTATTTCTGCTTTAAACTTTAGGTACCATTCCAAAATGTATCACTGAGGTGACAGAAGTTGATTTCAGAGCATAATTTTTGAACAGAAGCTTTAACGGTTTTGTGACATATGATAACTTACCTAAGCCCCGGACCTATCGAATTGGTCAAAAATGAAAATTTCAAAAGTGCCCCTATTTCTGCTTTAAACTTTAGGTACCATTCCAAAATGTATCACTGAGGTGACAGAAGTTGGCTTCTGAGCATCATTTTTGAACAGGAGCTTTAACGGTTTTGTGACATATGATAACTTACCTAAGCCCCGGACCTATCGAATTGGTCAAAAATGAAAATTTCAAAAGTGCCCCTATTTCTGCTTTAAACTTTAGGTACCATTCCAAAATGTATCACTGAGGTGACAGAAGTTGGCTTCTGAGCATCATTTTTGAACAGGAGCTTTAACGGTTCTGTGACATATGATAACTTACCTAAGCCCCGGACCTATCGAATTGGTCAAAAATGAAAATTTCAAAAGTGCCCCAATTTCTGCTTTAAACTTTAGGTACCATTCCAAAATGTATCACTGAGGTGACAGAAGTTGATTTCGGAGCATAATTTTTGAACAGGAGCTTTAACGGTTTTGTGAAATATGATAGCTTACCTAAGCCCCGGACCTATCGAATTGGTCAAAAATGAAAATTTTAAAAGTGCCCCAATTTCTGCTTTAAACTTTAGGTACCATTGCAATATGTAGCACTGAGGTGACAGAAGTTGATTTCGGAGCATAATTTTTGAACAGGAGCTTTAATGGTTTTGTGACATATGATAACTTACCTAAGCCCCGGACCTATCGAATTGGTCAAAAATGAAAATTTCAAAAGTGCCCCTATTTCTGCTTTAAACTTTAGGTACCATTCCAAAATGTATCACTGAGGTGACAGAAGTTGATTTCGGAGCATAATTTTTGAACAGGAGCTTTAACGGTTTTGTGAAATATGATAGCTTACCTAAGCCCCGGACCTATCGAATTGGTCAAAAATGAAAATTTCAAAAGTGCCCCTATTTCTGCTTTAAACTTTAGGTACCATTCCAAAATGTATCACTGAGGTGACAGAAGTTGGCTTCTGAGCATCATTTTTGAACAGGAGCTTTAACGGTTCTGTGACATATGATAACTTACCTAAGCCCCGGACCTATCGAATTGGTCAAAAATGAAAATTTCAAAAGTGCCCCTATTTCTGCTTTAAACTTTAGGTACCATTCCAAAATGTATCACTGAGGTGACAGAAGTTGATTTCGGAGCATAATTTTTGAACAGGAGCTTTAATGGTTTTGTGACATATGATAACTTACCTAAGCCCCGGACCTATCGAATTGGTCAAAAATGAAAATTTTAAAAGTGCCCCAATTTCTGCTTTAAACTTTAGGTACCATTGCAATATGTAGCACTGAGGTGACAGAAGTTGATTTCGGAGCATAATTTTTGAACAGGAGCTTTAACGGTTTTGTGACATATGATAACTTACCTAAGCCCCGGACCTATCGAATTGGTCAAAAATGAAAATTTCAAAAGTGCCCCTATTTCTGCTTTAAACTTTAGGTACCATTCCAAAATGTATCACTGAGGTGACAGAAGTTGATTTCGGAGCATAATTTTTGAACAGGAGCTTTAACGGTTTTGTGAAATATGATAGCTTACCTAAGCCCCGGACCTATCGAATTGGTCAAAAATTAAAATTTTAAAAGTGCCCCTATTTCTGCTTTAAACTTTAGGTACCATTCCAAAATGTATCACTGAGGTGACAGAAGTTGATTTCGGAGCATAATTTTTGAACAGGAGCTTTAATGGTTTTGTGACATATGATAACTTACCTAAGCCCCGGACCTATCGAATTGGTCAAAAATGAAAATTTCAAAAGTGCCCCTATTTCTGCTTTAAACTTTAGGTACCATTCCAAAATGTATCACTGAGGTGACAGAAGTTGGCTTCTGAGCATCATTTTTGAACAGGAGCTTTAACGGTTCTGTGACATATGATAACTTACCTAAGCCCCGGACCTATCGAATTGGTCAAAAATGAAAATTTCAAAAGTGCCCCTATTTCTGCTTTAAACTTTAGGTACCATTCCAAAATGTATCACTGAGGTGACAGAAGTTGATTTCGGAGCATAATTTTTGAACAGGAGCTTTAATGGTTTTGTGACATATGATAACTTACCTAAGCCCCGGACCTATCGAATTGGTCAAAAATGAAAATTTTAAAAGTGCCCCAATTTCTGCTTTAAACTTTAGGTACCATTGCAATATGTAGCACTGAGGTGACAGAAGTTGATTTCGGAGCATAATTTTTGAACAGGAGCTTTAACGGTTTTGTGACATATGATAACTTACCTAAGCCCCGGACCTATCGAATTGGTCAAAAATGAAAATTTCAAAAGTGCCCCTATTTCTGCTTTAAACTTTAGGTACCATTCCAAAATGTATCACTGAGGTGACAGAAGTTGATTTCGGAGCATAATTTTTGAACAGGAGCTTTAACGGTTTTGTGAAATATGATAGCTTACCTAAGCCCCGGACCTATCGAATTGGTCAAAAATTAAAATTTTAAAAGTGCCCCTATTTCTGCTTTAAACTTTAGGTACCATTCCAAAATGTATCACTGAGGTGACAGAAGTTGGCTTCTGAGCATAATTTTTGAACAGGAGCTTTAGTGGTTTTGTGACATATGATAACTTACCTAAGCCCCGGACCTATCGAATTGGTCAAAAATGAAAATTTTAAAAGTGCCCCAATTTCTGCTTTAAACTTTAGGTACCATTGCAATATGTAGCACTGAGGTGACAGAAGTTGATTTCGGAGCATAATTTTTGAACAGGAGCTTTAACGGTTTTGTGACATATGATAACTTACCTAAGCCCCGGACCTATCGAATTGGTCAAAAATGAAAATTTCAAAAGTGCCCCTATTCCTGCTTTAAACTTTAGGTACCATTCCAAAATGTATCACTGAGGTGACAGAAGTTGGCTTCTGAGCATAATTTTTGAACAGGAGCTTTAACGGTTTTGTGACATATGATAACTTACCTAAGCCCCGGACCTATCGAATTGGTCAAAAATGAAAATTTCAAAAGTGCCCCTATTTCTGCTTTAAACTTTAGGTACCATTCCAAAATGTATCACTGAGGTGACAGAAGTTGATTTCAGAGCATAATTTTTGAACAGAAGCTTTAACGGTTTTGTGACATATGATAACTTACCTAAGCCCCGGACCTATCGAATTGGTCAAAAATGAAAATTTCAAAAGTGCCCCTATTTCTGCTTTAAACTTTAGGTACCATTCCAAAATGTATCACTGAGGTGACAGAAGTTGGCTTCTGAGCATCATTTTTGAACAGGAGCTTTAACGGTTTTGTGACATATGATAGCTTACCTAAGCCCCGGACCTATCGAATTGGTCAAAAATGAAAATTTCAAAAGTGCCCCTATTTCTGCTTTAAACTTTAGGTACCATTCCAAAATGTATCACTGAGGTGACAGAAGTTGGCTTCTGAGCATCATTTTTGAACAGGAGCTTTAACGGTTCTGTGACATATGATAACTTACCTAAGCCCCGGACCTATCGAATTGGTCAAAAATGAAAATTTCAAAAGTGCCCCTATTTCTGCTTTAAACTTTAGGTACCATTCCAAAATGTATCACTGAGGTGACAGAAGTTGATTTCGGAGCATAATTTTTGAACAGGAGCTTTAATGGTTTTGTGACATATGATAACTTACCTAAGCCCCGGACCTATCGAATTGGTCAAAAATGAAAATTTTAAAAGTGCCCCAATTTCTGCTTTAAACTTTAGGTACCATTGCAATATTTAGCACTGAGGTGACAGAAGTTGATTTCGGAGCATAATTTTTGAACAGGAGCTTTAACGGTTTTGTGACATATGATAACTTACCTAAGCCCCGGACCTATCGAATTGGTCAAAAATGAAAATTTCAAAAGTGCCCCTATTTCTGCTTTAAACTTTAGGTACCATTCCAAAATGTATCACTGAGGTGACAGAAGTTTGCTTCTGAGCATAATTTTTGAACAGGAGCTTTAACGGTTTTGTGACATATGATAACTTACCTAAGCCCCGGACCTATCGAATTGGTCAAAAATGAAAATTTCCAAAGTGCCCCTATTTCTGCTTTAAACTTTAGGTACCATTCCAAAATGTATCACTGAGGTGACAGAAGTTGATTTCGGAGCATAATTTTTGAACAGGAGCTTTAACGGTTTTGTGAAATATGATAGCTTACCTAAGCCCCGGACCTATCGAATTGGTCAAAAATGAAAATTTCAAAAGTGCCCCTATTTCTGCTTTAAACTTTAGGTACCATTCCAAAATGTATCACTGAGGTGACAGAAGTTGGCTTCTGAGCATAATTTTTGAACAGGAGCTTTAATGGTTTTGTGACATATGATAACTTACCTAAGCCCCGGACCTATCGAATTGGTCAAAAATGAAAATTTTAAAAGTGCCCCAATTTCTGCTTTAAACTTTAGGTACCATTGCAATATGTAGCACTGAGGTGACAGAAGTTGATTTCGGAGCATAATTTTTGAAAAGGAGCTTTAACGGTTTTGTGACATATGATAACTTACCTAAGCCCCGGACCTATCGAATTGGTCAAAAATGAAAATTTCAAATGTGCCCCTATTCCTGCTTTAAACTTTAGGTACCATTCCAAAATGTATCACTGAGGTGACAGAAGTTTGCTTCTGAGCATAATTTTTGAACAGGAGCTTTAACGGTTTTGTGACATATGATAACTTACCTAAGCCCCGGACCTATCGAATTGGTCAAAAATGAAAATTTCAAAAGTGCCCCTATTTCTGCTTTAAACTTTAGGTACCATTCCAAAATGTATCACTGAGGTGACAGAAGTTGATTTCGGAGCATAATTTTTGAACAGGAGCTTTAACGGTTTTGTGAAATATGATAGCTTACCTAAGCCCCGGACCTATCGAATTGGTCAAAAATGAAAATTTTTAAAGTGCCCCAATTTCTGCTTTAAACTTTAGGTACCATTGCAATATGTAGCACTGAGGTGACAGAAGTTGATTTTGGAGCATCATTTTTGAACAGGAGCTTTAATGGTTTTGTGACATATGATAACTTACCTAAGCCCCGGACCTATCGAATTGGTCAAAAATGAAAATTTCAAAAGTGCCCCTATTTCTGCTTTAAACTTTAGGTACCATTCCAAAATGTATCACTGAGGTGACAGAAGTTGATTTCAGAGCATAATTTTTGAACAGAAGCTTTAACGGTTTTGTGACATATGATAACTTACCTAAGCCCCGGACCTATCGAATTGGTCAAAAATGAAAATTTCAAAAGTGCCCCTATTTCTGCTTTAAACTTTAGGTACCATTCCAAAATGTATCACTGAGGTGACAGAAGTTGGCTTCTGAGCATCATTTTTTAACAGGAGCTTTAACAATTCTGTGACATATGATAACTTACATAAGCCCCGGACCTATCGAATTGGTCAAAAATGAAAATTTCAAAAGTGCCCCTATTTCTGCTTTAAACTTTAGGTGCCATTCCAAAATGTATCACTGAGGTGACAGAAGTTGGCTTCTGAGCATCATTTTTGAACAGGAGCTTTAACGGTTCTGTGACATATGATAACTTACCTAAGCCCCGGACCTATCGAATTGGTCAAAAATGAAAATTTCAAAAGTGCCCCTATTTCTGCTTTAAACTTTAGGTACCATTGCAATATGTAGCACTGAGGTGACAGAAGTTGATTTTGGAGCATCATTTTTGAACAGGAGCTTTAATGGTTTTGTGACATATGATAACTTACCTAAGCCCCGGACCTATCGAATTGGTCAAAAATGAAAATTTCAAAAGTGCCCCTATTTCTGCTTTAAACTTTAGGTACCATTCCAAAATGTATCACTGAGGTGACAGAAGTTGATTTCAGAGCATAATTTTTGAACAGAAGCTTTAACGGTTTTGTGACATATGATAACTTACCTAAGCCCCGGACCTATCGAATTGGTCAAAAATGAAAATTTCAAAAGTGCCCCTATTTCTGCTTTAAACTTTAGGTACCATTCCAAAATGTATCACTGAGGTGACAGAAGTTGATTTCGGAGCATAATTTTTGAACAGGAGCTTTAACGGTTTTGTGAAATATGATAGCTTACCTAAGCCCCGGACCTATCGAATTGGTCAAAAATGAAAATTTCAAAAGTGCCCCTATTTCTGCTTTAAACTTTAGGTACCATTCCAAAATGTATCACTGAGGTGACAGAAGTTGATTTCAGAGCATAATTTTTGAACAGAAGCTTTAACGGTTTTGTGACATATGATAACTTACCTAAGCCCCGGACCTATCGAATTGGTCAAAAATGAAAATTTCAAAAGTGCCCCTATTTCTGCTTTAAACTTTAGGTGCCATTCCAAAATGTATCACTGAGGTGACAGAAGTTGGCTTCTGAGCATCATTTTTGAACAGGAGCTTTAACGGTTCTGTGACATATGATAACTTACCTAAGCCCCGGACCTATCGAATTGGTCAAAAATGAAAATTTTAAAAGTGCCCCTATTTCTGCTTTAAACTTTAGGTACCATTCCAAAATGTATCACTGAGGTGACAGAAGTTGGCTTCTGAGCATCATTTTTTAACAGGAGCTTTAACGGTTTTGTGCCATATGATAACTTACCTAAGCCCCGGACCTATCGAATTGGTCAAAAATGAAAATTTCAAAAGTGCCCCTATTTCTGCTTTAAACTTTAGGTACCATTCCAAAATGTATCACTGAGGTGACAGAAGTTGGCTTCTGAGCATCATTTTTGAACAGGAGCTTTAACGGTTCTGTGACATATGATAACTTACCTAAGCCCCGGACCTATCGAATTGGTCAAAAATGAAAATTTCAAAAGTGCCCCTATTTCTGCTTTAAACTTTAGGTACCATTCCAAAATGTATCACTGAGGTGACAGAAGTTGATTTCTGAGCATAATTTTTGAACAGGAGCTTTAACGGTTTTGTGAAATATGATAGCTTACCTAAGCCCCGGACCTATCGAATTGGTCAAAAATGAAAATTTCAAAAGTGCCCCTATTTCTGCTTTAAACTTTAGGTACCATTCCAAAATGTATCACTGAGGTGACAGAAGTTGATTTCAGAGCATAATTTTTGAACAGAAGCTTTAACGGTTTTGTGACATATGATAACTTACCTAAGCCCCGGACCTATCGAATTGGTCAAAAATGAAAATTTCAAAAGTGCCCCTATTTCTGCTTTAAACTTTAGGTACCATTCCAAAATGTATCACTGAGGTGACAGAAGTTGATTTCGGAGCATAATTTTTGAACAGGAGCTTTAACGGTTTTGTGAAATATGATAGCTTACCTAAGCCCCGGACCTATCGAATTGGTCAAAAATGAAAATTTCAAAAGTGCCCCTATTTCTGCTTTAAACTTTAGGTACCATTCCAAAATGTATCACTGAGGTGACAGAAGTTGGCTTCTGAGCATCATTTTTGAACAGGAGCTTTAACGGTTCTGTGACATATGATAACTTACCTAAGCCCCGGACCTATCGAATTGGTCAAAAATGAAAATTTCAAAAGTGCCCCTATTTCTGCTTTAAACTTTAGGTACCATTCCAAAATGTATCACTGAGGTGACAGAAGTTGATTTCAGAGCATAATTTTTGAACAGAAGCTTTAACGGTTTTGTGACATATGATAACTTACCTAAGCCCCGGACCTATCGAATTGGTCAAAAATGAAAATTTCAAAAGTGCCCCTATTTCTGCTTTAAACTTTAGGTACCATTCCAAAATGTATCACTGAGGTGACAGAAGTTGATTTCGGAGCATAATTTTTGAACAGGAGCTTTAACGGTTTTGTGAAATATGATAGCTTACCTAAGCCCCGGACCTATCGAATTGGTCAAAAATGAAAATTTCAAAAGTGCCCCTATTTCTGCTTTAAACTTTAGGTACCATTCCAAAATGTATCACTGAGGTGACAGAAGTTGGCTTCTGAGCATCATTTTTGAACAGGAGCTTTAACGGTTCTGTGACATATGATAACTTACCTAAGCCCCGGACCTATCGAATTGGTCAAAAATGAAAATTTCAAAAGTGCCCCTATTTCTGCTTTAAACTTTAGGTACCATTCCAAAATGTATCACTGAGGTGACAGAAGTTGGCTTCTGAGCATCATTTTTGAACAGGAGCTTTAACGGTTCTGTGACATATGATAACTTACCTAAGCCCCGGACCTATCGAATTGGTCAAAAATGAAAATTTCAAAAGTGCCCCTATTTCTGCTTTAAACTTTAGGTACCATTCCAAAATGTATCACTGAGGTGACAGAAGTTGGCTTCTGAGCATCATTTTTTAACAGGAGCTTTAACGGTTTTGTGCCATATGATAACTTACCTAAGCCCCGGACCTATCGAATTGGTCAAAAATGAAAATTTCAAAAGTGCCCCTATTTCTGCTTTAAACTTTAGGTACCATTCCAAAATGTATCACTGAGGTGACAGAAGTTGATTTCGGAGCATAATTTTTGAACAGGAGCTTTAACGGTTTTGTGAAATATGATAGCTTACCTAAGCCCCGGACCTATCGAATTGGTCAAAAATGAAAATTTCAAAAGTGCCCCTATTTCTGCTTTAAACTTTAGGTACCATTCCAAAATGTATCACTGAGGTGACAGAAGTTGATTTCAGAGCATAATTTTTGAACAGAAGCTTTAACGGTTTTGTGACATATGATAACTTACCTAAGCCCCGGACCTATCGAATTGGTCAAAAATGAAAATTTCAAAAGTGCCCCTATTTCTGCTTTAAACTTTAGGTGCCATTCCAAAATGTATCACTGAGGTGACAGAAGTTGGCTTCTGAGCATCATTTTTGAACAGGAGCTTTAACGGTTCTGTGACATATGATAACTTACCTAAGCCCCGGACCTATCGAATTGGTCAAAAATGAAAATTTTAAAAGTGCCCCTATTTCTGCTTTAAACTTTAGGTACCATTCCAAAATGTATCACTGAGGTGACAGAAGTTGGCTTCTGAGCATCATTTTTTAACAGGAGCTTTAACGGTTTTGTGCCATATGATAACTTACCTAAGCCCCGGACCTATCGAATTGGTCAAAAATGAAAATTTCAAAAGTGCCCCTATTTCTGCTTTAAACTTTAGGTACCATTCCAAAATGTATCACTGAGGTGACAGAAGTTGGCTTCTGAGCATCATTTTTGAACAGGAGCTTTAACGGTTCTGTGACATATGATAACTTACCTAAGCCCCGGACCTATCGAATTGGTCAAAAATGAAAATTTCAAAAGTGCCCCTATTTCTGCTTTAAACTTTAGGTACCATTCCAAAATGTATCACTGAGGTGACAGAAGTTGATTTCTGAGCATAATTTTTGAACAGGAGCTTTAACGGTTTTGTGAAATATGATAGCTTACCTAAGCCCCGGACCTATCGAATTGGTCAAAAATGAAAATTTCAAAAGTGCCCCTATTTCTGCTTTAAACTTTAGGTACCATTCCAAAATGTATCACTGAGGTGACAGAAGTTGATTTCAGAGCATAATTTTTGAACAGAAGCTTTAACGGTTTTGTGACATATGATAACTTACCTAAGCCCCGGACCTATCGAATTGGTCAAAAATGAAAATTTCAAAAGTGCCCCTATTTCTGCTTTAAACTTTAGGTACCATTCCAAAATGTATCACTGAGGTGACAGAAGTTGATTTCGGAGCATAATTTTTGAACAGGAGCTTTAACGGTTTTGTGAAATATGATAGCTTACCTAAGCCCCGGACCTATCGAATTGGTCAAAAATGAAAATTTCAAAAGTGCCCCTATTTCTGCTTTAAACTTTAGGTACCATTCCAAAATGTATCACTGAGGTGACAGAAGTTGGCTTCTGAGCATCATTTTTGAACAGGAGCTTTAACGGTTCTGTGACATATGATAACTTACCTAAGCCCCGGACCTATCGAATTGGTCAAAAATGAAAATTTCAAAAGTGCCCCTATTTCTGCTTTAAACTTTAGGTACCATTCCAAAATGTATCACTGAGGTGACAGAAGTTGATTTCTGAGCATAATTTTTGAACAGGAGCTTTAACGGTTTTGTGAAATATGATAGCTTACCTAAGCCCCGGACCTATCGAATTGGTCAAAAATGAAAATTTCAAAAGTGCCCCTATTTCTGCTTTAAACTTTAGGTACCATTCCAAAATGTATCACTGAGGTGACAGAAGTTGATTTCAGAGCATAATTTTTGAGCAGAAGCTTTAACGGTTTTGTGACATATGATAACTTACCTAAGCCCCGGACCTATCGAATTGGTCAAAAATGAAAATTTCAAAAGTGCCCCTATTTCTGCTTTAAACTTTAGGTACCATTCCAAAATGTATCACTGAGGTGACAGAAGTTGATTTCGGAGCATAATTTTTGAACAGGAGCTTTAACGGTTTTGTGAAATATGATAGCTTACCTAAGCCCCGGACCTATCGAATTGGTCAAAAATGAAAATTTTAAAAGTGCCCCTATTTCTGCTTTAAACTTTAGGTACCATTGCAATATGTAGCACTGAGGTGACAGAAGTTGATTTCGGAGCATAATTTTTGAACAGGAGCTTTAACGGTTTTGTGACATATGATAACTTACCTAAGCCCCGGACCTATCGAATTGGTCAAAAATGAAAATTTCAAAAGTGCCCCTATTTCTGCTTTAAACTTTAGGTACCATTCCAAAATGTATCACTGAGGTGACAAATGTTGATTTCAGAGCATAATTTTTGAACAGGAGCTTTAACGGTTTTATGAAATATGATAGCTTACCTAAGCCCCGGACCTATCGAATTGGTCAAAAATGAAAATTTCAAAAGTGCCCCTATTCCTGCTTTAAACTTTAGGTACCATTTCAAAATGTATCACTGAGGTGACAGAAGTTGGCTTCTGAGCATAATTTTTGAAGAGGAGCTTTAACGGTTTTGTGACATATGATAACTTACCTAAGCCCCGGACCTATCGAATTGGTCAAAAATGAAAATTTCAAAAGTGCCCCTATTTCTGCTTTAAACTTTAGGTACCATTCCAAAATGTATCACTGAGGTGACAGAAGTTGATTTCGGAGCATAATTTTTGAACAGAAGCTTTAATGGTTTTGTGACATATGATAACTTACCTAAGCCCCGGACCTATCGCATTGGTCAAAAATTAAAATTTCAAAAGTGCCCCTATTTCTCCTTTAAACTTTAGGTACCATTCCAAAATGTATCACTGAGGTGACAGAAGTTGGCTTCTGAGCATCATTTTTGAACAGGAGCTTTAACGGTTTTGTGACATATGATAACTTACCTAAGCCCCGGACCTATCGAATTGGTCAAAAATGAAAATTTCAAAAGTGCCCCTATTTCTGCTTTAAACTTTAGGTACCATTCCAAAATGTATCACTGAGGTGACAGAAGTTGGCTTCTGAGCATCATTTTTTAACAGGAGCTTTAACGGTTTTGTGCCATATGATAACTTACCTAAGCCCCGGACCTATCGAATTGGTCAAAAATTAAAATTTCAAAAGTGCCCCTATTTCTGCTTTAAACTTTAGGTACCATTCCAAAATGTATCACTGAGGTGACAGAAGTTGGCTTCTGAGCATCATTTTTGAACAGGAGCTTTAACGGTTCTGTGACATATGATAACTTACCTAAGCCCCGGACCTATCGAATTGGTCAAAAATGAAAATTTCAAAAGTGCCCCTATTTCTGCTTTAAACTTTAGGTACCATTCCAAAATGTATCACTGAGGTGACAGAAGTTGATTTCGGAGCATAATTTTTGAACAGGAGCTTTAACGGTTTTGTGAAATATGATAGCTTACCTAAGCCCCGGACCCATCGAATTGGTCAAAAATGAAAATTTCAAAAGTGCCCCTATTTCTGCTTTAAACTTTAGGTACCATTCCAAAATGTATCACTGAGGTGACAGAAGTTGATTTCAGAGCATAATTTTTGAACAGAAGCTTTAACGGTTTTGTGACATATGATAGCTTACCTAAGCCCCGGACCTATCGAATTGGTCAAAAATGAAAATTTCAAAAGTGCCCCTATTTCTGCTTTAAACTTTAGGTACCATTCCAAAATGTATCACTGAGGTGACAGAAGTTGGCTTCTGAGCATCATTTTTGAACAGGAGCTTTAACGGTTCTGTGACATATGATAACTTACCTAAGCCCCGGACCTATCGAATTGGTCAAAAATGAAAATTTCAAAAGTGCCCCTATTTCTGCTTTAAACTTTAGTTACCATTCCAAAATGTATCACTGAGGTGACAGAAGTTGATTTCGGAGCATAATTTTTGAACAGGAGCTTTAACAGTTTTGTGAAATATGATAGCTTACCTAAGCCCCGTACCTATCGAATTGGTCAAAAATGAAAATTTTAAAAGTGCCCCAATTTCTGCTTTAAACTTTAGGTACCATTGCAATATGTAGCACTGAGGTGACAGAAGTTGATTTCGGAGCATAATTTTTGAACAGGAGCTTTAACGGTTTTGTGACATATGATAACTTACCTAAGCCCCGGACCTATCGAATTGGTCAAAAATGAAAATTTCAAAAGTGCCCCTATTCCTGCTTTAAACTTTAGGTACCATTTCAAAATGTATCACTGAGGTGACAGAAGTTGGCTTCTGAGCATAATTTTTGAAGAGGAGCTTTAACGGTTTTGTGACATATGATAACTTACCTAAGCCCCGGACCTATCGAATTGGTCAAAAATGAAAATTTCAAAAGTGCCCCTATTTCTGCTTTAAACTTTAGGTACCATTCCAAAATGTATCACTGAGGTGACAGAAGTTGATTTCGGAGCATAATTTTTGAACAGAAGCTTTAATGGTTTTGTGACATATGATAACTTACCTAAGCCCCGGACCTATCGCATTGGTCAAAAAATAAAATTTCAAAAGTGCCCCTATTTCTCCTTTAAACTTTAGGTACCATTCCAAAATGTATCACTGAGGTGACAGAAGTTGGCTTCTGAGCATCATTTTTGAACAGGAGCTTTAACGGTTTTGTGACATATGATAACTTACCTAAGCCCCGGACCTATCGAATTGGTCAAAAATGAAAATTTCAAAAGTGCCCCTATTTCTGCTTTAAACTTTAGGTACCATTCCAAAATGTATCACTGAGGTGACAGAAGTTGGCTTCTGAGCATCATTTTTTAACAGGAGCTTTAACGGTTTTGTGCCATATGATAACTTACCTAAGCCCCGGACCTATCGAATTGGTCAAAAATGAAAATTTCAAAAGTGCCCCTATTTCTGCTTTAAACTTTAGGTACCATTCCAAAATGTATCACTGAGGTGACAGAAGTTGGCTTCTGAGCATCATTTTTGAACAGGAGCTTTAACGGTTCTGTGACATATGATAACTTACCTAAGCCCCGGACCTATCGAATTGGTCAAAAATGAAAATTTCAAAAGTGCCCCTATTTCTGCTTTAAACTTTAGGTACCATTCCAAAATGTATCACTGAGGTGACAGAAGTTGATTTCGGAGCATAATTTTTGAACAGGAGCTTTAACGGTTTTGTGAAATATGATAGCTTACCTAAGCCCCGGACCCATCGAATTGGTCAAAAATGAAAATTTCAAAAGTGCCCCTATTTCTGCTTTAAACTTTAGGTACCATTCCAAAATGTATCACTGAGGTGACAGAAGTTGATTTCAGAGCATAATTTTTGAACAGAAGCTTTAACGGTTTTGTGACATATGATAACTTACCTAAGCCCCGGACCTATCGAATTGGTCAAAAATGAAAATTTCAAAAGTGCCCCTATTTCTGCTTTAAACTTTAGGTACCATTCCAAAATGTATCACTGAGGTGACAGAAGTTGGCTTCTGAGCATCATTTTTGAACAGGAGCTTTAACGGTTCTGTGACATATGATAACTTACCTAAGCCCCGGACCTATCGAATTGGTCAAAAATGAAAATTTCAAAAGTGCCCCTATTTCTGCTTTAAACTTTAGTTACCATTCCAAAATGTATCACTGAGGTGACAGAAGTTGATTTCGGAGCATAATTTTTGAACAGGAGCTTTAACGGTTTTGTGAAATATGATAGCTTTCCTAAGCCCCGGACCTATCGAATTGGTCAAAAATGAAAATTTTAAAAGTGCCCCAATTTCTGCTTTAAACTTTAGGTACCATTGCAATATGTAGCACTGAGGTGACAGAAGTTGATTTCGGAGCATAATTTTTGAACAGGAGCTTTAATGGTTTTGTGACATATGATAACTTACCTAAGCCCCGGACCTATCGAATTGGTCAAAAATGAAAATTTCAAAAGTGCCCCTAATTCTGCTTTAAACTTTAGGTACCATTCCAAAATGTATCACTGAGGTGACAGAAGTTGATTTCGGAGCATAATTTTTGAACAGGAGCTTTAACGGTTTTGTGAAATATGATAGCTTTCCTAAGCCCCGGACCTATCGAATTGGTCAAAAATGAAAATTTTAAAAGTGCCCCAATTTCTGCTTTAAACTTTAGGTACCATTGCAATATGTAGCACTGAGGTGACAGAAGTTGATTTCGGAGCATAATTTTTGAACAGGAGCTTTAACGGTTTTGTGACATATGATAACTTACCTAAGCCCCGGACCTATCGAATTGGTCAAAAATGAAAATTTCAAAAGTGCCCCTATTTCTGCTTTAAACTTTAGGTACCATTCCAAAATGTATCACTGAGGTGACAAATGTTGATTTCAGAGCATAATTTTTGAACAGAAGCTTTAACGGTTTTGTGACATGATAACTTACCTAAGCCCCGGACCTATCGAATTGGTCAAAAATGAAAATTTCAAAAGTGCCCCTAATTCTGCTTTAAACTTTAGGTACCATTCCAAAATTTATCACTGAGGTGACAGAAGTTGGCTTCTGAGCATCATTTTTGAACAGGAGCTTTAACGGTTCTGTGACATATGATAACTTACCTAAGCCCCGGACCTATCGAATTGGTCAAAAATGAAAATGTCAAAAGTGCCCCTATTTCTGCTTTAAACTTTAGGTACCATTGCAATATGTAGCACTGAGGTGACAGAAGTTGATTTCGGAGCATAATTTTTGAACAGGAGCTTTAACGGTTTTGTGACATATGATAACTTACCTAAGCCCCGGACCTATCGATTTGGTCAAAAATGAAAATTTCAAAAGTGCCCCTATTTCTGCTTTAAACTTTAGGTACCATTCCAAAATGTATCACTGAGGTGACAGAAGTTGATTTCGGAGCATAATTTTTGAACAGGAGCTTTAATGGTTTTGTGACATATGATAACTTACCTAAGCCCCGGACCTATCGAATTGGTCAAAAATGAAAATTTTAAAAGTGCCCCAATTTCTGCTTTAAACTTTAGGTACCATTGCAATATTTAGCACTGAGGTGACAGAAGTTGATTTCGGAGCATAATTTTTGAACAGGAGCTTTAACGGTTTTGTGACATATGATAACTTACCTAAGCCCCGGACCTATCGAATTGGTCAAAAATGAAAATTTCAAAAGTGCCCCTATTTCTGCTTTAAACTTTAGGTACCATTCCAAAATGTATCACTGAGGTGACAGAAGTTTGCTTCTGAGCATAATTTTTGAACAGGAGCTTTAACGGTTTTGTGACATATGATAACTTACCTAAGCCCCGGACCTATCGAATTGGTCAAAAATGAAAATTTCAAAAGTGCCCCTATTTCTGCTTTAAACTTTAGGTACCATTCCAAAATGTATCACTGAGGTGACAGAAGTTGATTTCGGAGCATAATTTTTGAACAGGAGCTTTAACGGTTTTGTGAAATATGATAGCTTACCTAAGCCCCGGACCTATCGAATTGGTCAAAAATGAAAATTTCAAAAGTGCCCCTATTTCTGCTTTAAACTTTAGGTACCATTCCAAAATGTATCACTGAGGTGACAGAAGTTGGCTTCTGAGCATAATTTTTGAACAGGAGCTTTAATGGTTTTGTGACATATGATAACTTACCTAAGCCCCGGACCTATCGAATTGGTCAAAAATGAAAATTTTAAAAGTGCCCCAATTTCTGCTTTAAACTTTAGGTACCATTGCAATATGTAGCACTGAGGTGACAGAAGTTGATTTCGGAGCATAATTTTTGAACAGGAGCTTTAACGGTTTTGTGACATATGATAACTTACCTAAGCCCCGGACCTATCGAATTGGTCAAAAATGAAAATTTCAAATGTGCCCCTATTCCTGCTTTAAACTTTAGGTACCATTCCAAAATGTATCACTGAGGTGACAGAAGTTTGCTTCTGAGCATAATTTTTGAACAGGAGCTTTAACGGTTTTGTGACATATGATAACTTACCTAAGCCCCGGACCTATCGAATTGGTCAAAAATGAAAATTTCAAAAGTGCCTCTATTTCTGCTTTAAACTTTAGGTACCATTCCAAAATGTATCACTGAGGTGACAGAAGTTGATTTCGGAGCATAATTTTTGAACAGGAGCTTTAACGGTTTTGTGAAATATGATAGCTTACCTAAGCCCCGGACCTATCGAATTGGTCAAAAATGAAAATTTTAAAAGTGCCCCAATTTCTGCTTTAAACTTTAGGTACCATTGCAATATGTAGCACTGAGGTGACAGAAGTTGATTTTGGAGCATCATTTTTGAACAGGAGCTTTAATGGTTTTGTGACATATGATAACTTACCTAAGCCCCGGACCTATCGAATTGGTCAAAAATGAAAATTTCAAAAGTGCCCCTATTTCTGCTTTAAACTTTAGGTACCATTCCAAAATGTATCACTGAGGTGACAGAAGTTGATTTCAGAGCATAATTTTTGAACAGAAGCTTTAACGGTTTTGTGACATATGATAACTTACCTAAGCCCCGGACCTATCGAATTGGTCAAAAATGAAAATTTCAAAAGTGCCCCTATTTCTGCTTTAAACTTTAGGTACCATTCCAAAATGTATCACTGAGGTGACAGAAGTTGGCTTCTGAGCATCATTTTTTAACAGGAGCTTTAACGGTTCTGTGACATATGATAACTTACATAAGCCCCGGACCTATCGAATTGGTCAAAAATGAAAATTTCAAAAGTGCCCCTATTTCTGCTTTAAACTTTAGGTGCCATTCCAAAATGTATCACTGAGGTGACAGAAGTTGGCTTCTGAGCATCATTTTTGAACAGGAGCTTTAACGGTTCTGTGACATATGATAACTTACCTAAGCCCCGGACCTATCGAATTGGTCAAAAATGAAAATTTCAAAAGTGCCCCTATTTCTGCTTTAAACTTTAGGTACCATTCCAAAATGTATCACTGAGGTGACAGAAGTTGGCTTCTGAGCATCATTTTTTAACAGGAGCTTTAACGGTTTTGTGCCATATGATAACTTACCTAAGCCCCGGACCTATCGAATTGGTCAAAAATGAAAATTTCAAAAGTGCCCCTATTTCTGCTTTAAACTTTAGGTACCATTCCAAAATGTATCACTGAGGTGACAGAAGTTGATTTCGGAGCATAATTTTTGAACAGGAGCTTTAACGGTTTTGTGAAATATGATAGCTTACCTAAGCCCCGGACCTATCGAATTGGTCAAAAATGAAAATTTCAAAAGTGCCCCTATTTCTGCTTTAAACTTTAGGTACCATTCCAAAATGTATCACTGAGGTGACAGAAGTTGATTTCAGAGCATAATTTTTGAACAGAAGCTTTAACGGTTTTGTGACATATGATAACTTACCTAAGCCCCGGACCTATCGAATTGGTCAAAAATGAAAATTTCAAAAGTGCCCCTATTTCTGCTTTAAACTTTAGGTGCCATTCCAAAATGTATCACTGAGGTGACAGAAGTTGGCTTCTGAGCATCATTTTTGAACAGGAGCTTTAACGGTTCTGTGACATATGATAACTTACCTAAGCCCCGGACCTATCGAATTGGTCAAAAATGAAAATTTCAAAAGTGCCCCTATTTCTGCTTTAAACTTTAGGTACCATTCCAAAATGTATCACTGAGGTGACAGAAGTTGGCTTCTGAGCATCATTTTTTAACAGGAGCTTTAACGGTTTTGTGCCATATGATAACTTACCTAAGCCCCGGACCTATCGAATTGGTCAAAAATGAAAATTTCAAAAGTGCCCCTATTTCTGCTTTAAACTTTAGGTACCATTCCAAAATGTATCACTGAGGTGACAGAAGTTGGCTTCTGAGCATCATTTTTGAACAGGAGCTTTAACGGTTCTGTGACATATGATAACTTACCTAAGCCCCGGACCTATCGAATTGGTCAAAAATGAAAATTTCAAAAGTGCCCCTATTTCTGCTTTAAACTTTAGGTACCATTCCAAAATGTATCACTGAGGTGACAGAAGTTGATTTCTGAGCATAATTTTTGAACAGGAGCTTTAACGGTTTTGTGAAATATGATAGCTTACCTAAGCCCCGGACCTATCGAATTGGTCAAAAATGAAAATTTCAAAAGTGCCCCTATTTCTGCTTTAAACTTTAGGTACCATTCCAAAATGTATCACTGAGGTGACAGAAGTTGATTTCAGAGCATAATTTTTGAACAGAAGCTTTAACGGTTTTGTGACATATGATAACTTACCTAAGCCCCGGACCTATCGAATTGGTCAAAAATGAAAATTTCAAAAGTGCCCCTATTTCTGCTTTAAACTTTAGGTACCATTCCAAAATGTATCACTGAGGTGACAGAAGTTGATTTCGGAGCATAATTTTTGAACAGGAGCTTTAACGGTTTTGTGAAATATGATAGCTTACCTAAGCCCCGGACCTATCGAATTGGTCAAAAATGAAAATTTTAAAAGTGCCCCTATTTCTGCTTTAAACTTTAGGTACCATTCCAAAATGTATCACTGAGGTGACAGAAGTTGGCTTCTGAGCATAATTTTTGAACAGGAGCTTTAATGGTTTTGTGACATATGATAACGTACCTAAGCCCCGGACCTATCGAATTGGTCAAAAATGAAAATTTTAAAAGTGCCCCAATTTCTGCTTTAAACTTTAGGTACCATTGCAATATGTAGCACTGAGGTGACAGAAGTTGATTTCGGATCATAATTTTTGAACAGGAGCTTTAACGGTTTTGTGACATATGATAACTTACCTAAGCCCCGGACCTATCGAATTGGTCAAAAATGAAAATTTCAAAAGTGCCCCTATTCCTGCTTTAAACTTTAGGTACCATTTCAAAATGTATCACTGAGGTGACAGAAGTTGGCTTCTGAGCATAATTTTTGAAGAGGAGCTTTAACGGTTTTGTGACATATGATAACTTACCTAAGCCCCGGACCTATCGCATTGGTCAAAAATGAAAATTTCAAAAGTGCCCCTATTTCTGCTTTAAACTTTAGGTACCATTCCAAAATGTATCACTGAGGTGACAGAAGTTGATTTCGGAGCATAATTTTTGAACAGAAGCTTTAATGGTTTTGTGACATATGATAACTTACCTAAGCCCCGGACCTATCGCATTGGTCAAAAATTAAAATTTCAAAAGTGCCCCTATTTCTCCTTTAAACTTTAGGTACCATTCCAAAATGTATCACTGAGGTGACAGAAGTTGGCTTCTGAGCATCATTTTTGAACAGGAGCTTTAACGGTTTTGTGACATATGATAACTTACCTAAGCCCCGGACCTATCGAATTGGTCAAAAATGAAAATTTCAAAAGTGCCCCTATTTCTGCTTTAAACTTTAGGTACCATTCCAAAATGTATCACTGAGGTGACAGAAGTTTGCTTCTGAGCATCATTTTTTAACAGGAGCTTTAACGGTTTTGTGCCATATGATAACTTACCTAAGCCCCGGACCTATCGAATTGGTCAAAAATGAAAATTTCAAAAGTGCCCCTATTTCTGCTTTAAACTTTAGGTACCATTCCAAAATGTATCACTGAGGTGACAGAAGTTGGCTTCTGAGCATCATTTTTGAACAGGAGCTTTAACGGTTCTGTGACATATGATAACTTACCTAAGCCCCGGACCTATCGAATTGGTCAAAAATGAAAATTTCAAAAGTGCCCCTATTTCTGCTTTAAACTTTAGGTACCATTCCAAAATGTATCACTGAGGTGACAGAAGTTGATTTCGGAGCATAATTTTTGAACAGGAGCTTTAACGGTTTTGTGAAATATGATAGCTTACCTAAGCCCCGGACCCATCGAATTGGTCAAAAATGAAAATTTCAAAAGTGCCCCTATTTCTGCTTTAAACTTTAGGTACCATTCCAAAATGTATCACTGAGGTGACAGAAGTTGATTTCAGAGCATAATTTTTGAACAGAAGCTTTAACGGTTTTGTGACATATGATAACTTACCTAAGCCCCGGACCTATCGAATTGGTCAAAAATGAAAATTTCAAAAGTGCCCCTATTTCTGCTTTAAACTTTAGGTACCATTCCAAAATGTATCACTGAGGTGACAGAAGTTGGCTTCTGAGCATCATTTTTGAACAGGAGCTTTAACGGTTCTGTGACATATGATAACTTACCTAAGCCCCGGACCTATCGAATTGGTCAAAAATGAAAATTTCAAAAGTGCCCCTATTTCTGCTTTAAACTTTAGTTACCATTCCAAAATGTATCACTGAGGTGACAGAAGTTGATTTCGGAGCATAATTTTTGAACAGGAGCTTTAACGGTTTTGTGAAATATGATAGCTTTCCTAAGCCCCGGACCTATCGAATTGGTCAAAAATGAAAATTTTAAAAGTGCCCCAATTTCTGCTTTAAACTTTAGGTACCATTGCAATATGTAGCACTGAGGTGACAGAAGTTGATTTCGGAGCATAATTTTTGAACAGGAGCTTTAATGGTTTTGTGACATATGATAACTTACCTAAGCCCCGGACCTATCGAATTGGTCAAAAATGAAAATTTCAAAAGTGCCCCTAATTCTGCTTTAAACTTTAGGTACCATTCCAAAATTTATCACTGAGGTGACAGAAGTTGGCTTCTGAGCATCATTTTTGAACAGGAGCTTTAACGGTTCTGTGACATATGATAACTTACCTAAGCCCCGGACCTATCGAATTGGTCAAAAATGAAAATGTCAAAAGTGCCCCTATTTCTGCTTTAAACTTTAGGTACCATTCCAAAATGTATCACTGAGGTGACAGAAGTTGATTTCGGAGCATAATTTTTGAACAGGAGCTTTAACGGTTTTGTGAAATATGATAGCTTACCTAAGCCCCGTACCTATCGAATTGGTCAAAAATGAAAATTTTAAAAGTGCCCCAATTTCTGCTTTAAACTTTAGGTACCATTGCAATATGTAGCACTGAGGTGACAGAAGTTGATTTCGGAGCATAATTTTTGAACAGGAGCTTTAACGGTTTTGTGACATATGATAACTTACCTAAGCCCCGGACCTATCGAATTGGTCAAAAATGAAAATTTCAAAAGTGCCCCTATTTCTGCTTTAAACTTTAGGTACCATTCCAAAATGTATCACTGAGGTGACAAATGTTGATTTCAGAGCATAATTTTTGAACAGAAGCTTTAACGGTTTTGTGACATGATAACTTACCTAAGCCCCGGACCTATCGAATTGGTCAAAAATGAAAATTTCAAAAGTGCCCCTATTTCTGCTTTAAACTTTAGGTACCATTCCAAAATGTATCACTGAGGTGACAGAAGTTGGCTTCTGAGCATAATTATTGAACAGGAGCTTTAACGGTTTTGTGACATATGATAACTTACCTAAGCCCCGGACCTATCGAATTGGTCAAAAATGAAAATTTCAAAAGTGCCCCTATTTCTGCTTTAAACTTTAGGTACCATTCCAAAATGTATCACTGAGGTGACAGAAGTTGATTTCGGAGCATACATTTTGAACAGGAGCTTTAACGGTTTTGTGAAATATGATAGCTTACCTAAGCCCCGGACCTATCGAATTGGTCAAAAATGAAAATTTTAAAAGTGCCCCAATTTCTGCTTTAAACTTTAGGTACCATTGCAATATGTAGCACTGAGGTGACAGAAGTTGATTTCGGAGCATAATTTTTGAACAGGAGCTTTAACGGTTTTGTGACATATGATAACTTACCTAAGCCCCGGACCTATCGATTTGGTCAAAAATGAAAATTTCAAAAGTGCCCCTATTTCTGCTTTAAACTTTAGGTACCATTCCAAAATGTATCACTGAGGTGACAGAAGTTGATTTCGGAGCATAATTTTTGAACAGGAGCTTTAACGGTTTTGTGAAATATGATAGCTTACCTAAGCCCCGGACCTATCGAATTGGTCAAAAATGAAAATTTTAAAAGTGCCCCTATTTCTGCTTTAATCTTTAGGTACCATTCCAAAATGTATCACTGAGGTGACAGAAGTTGGCTTCTGAGCATCATTTTTGAACAGGAGCTTTAACGGTTCTGTGACATATGATAACTTACATAAGCCCCGGACCTATCGAATTGGTCAAAAATGAAAATTTCAAAAGTGCCCCTATTTCTGCTTTAAACTTTAGGTACCATTCCAAAATGTATCACTGAGGTGACAGAAGTTGATTTCGGAGCATAATTTTTGAACAGGAGCTTTAACGGTTTTGTGAAATATGATAGCTTACCTAAGTCCCGGACCTATCGAATTGGTCAAAAATGATAATTTCAAAAGTGCCCCTATTTCTGCTTTAAACTTTAGGTACCATTCCAAAATTTATCACTGAGGTGACAGAAGTTGGCTTCTGAGCATCATTTTTTAACAGGAGCTTTAACGGTTCTGTGACATATGATAACTTACCTAAGCCCCGGACCTATCGAATTGGTCAAAAATGAAAATTTCAAAAGTGCCCCTATTTCTGCTTTAAACTTTAGGTACCATTCCAAAATGTATCACTGAGGTGACAGAAGTTGATTTCGGAGCATAATTTTTGAACAGGAGCTTTAACGGTTTTGTGAAATATGATAGCTTACCTAAGCCCCGTACCTATCGAATTGTTCAAAAATGAAAATTTTAAAAGTGCCCCAATTTCTGCTTTAAACTTTAGGTACCATTGCAATATGTAGCACTGAGGTGACAGAAGTTGATTTCGGAGCATAATTTTTGAACAGGAGCTTTAACGGTTTTGTGACATATGATAACTTACCTAAGCCCCGGACCTATCGAATTGGTCAAAAATGAAAATTTCAAAAGTGCCCCTATTTCTGCTTTAAACTTTAGGTACCATTCCAAAATGTATCACTGAGGTGACAGAAGTTGATTTCGGAGCATAATTTTTGAACAGGAGCTTTAACGGTTTTGTGAAATATGATAGCTTACCTAAGCCCCGGACCTATCGAATTGGTCAAAAATGAAAATTTCAAAAGTGCCCCTATTTCTGCTTTAAACTTTAGGTACCATTCCAAAATGTATCACTGAGGTGACAGAAGTTGGCTTCTGAGCATCATTTTTTAACAGGAGCTTTAACGGTTCTGTGACATATGATAACTTACCTAAGCCCCGGACCTATCGAATTGGTCAAAAATGAAAATTTCAAAAGTGCCCCTATTTCTGCTTTAAACTTTAAGTACCATTCCAAAATTTATCACTGAGGTGACAGAAGTTGGCTTCTGAGCATCATTTTTGAACAGGAGCTTTACCGGTTCTGTGACATATGATAACTTACCTAAGCCCCGGACCTATCGAATTGGTCAAAAATGAAAATTTCAAAAGTGCCCCTATTTCTGCTTTAAACTTTAGGTACCATTCCAAAATGTATCACTGAGGTGACAGAAGTTGATTTCGGAGCATAATTTTTTAACAGGAGCTTTAACGGTTTTGTGAAATATGATAGCTTACCTAAGCCCCGTACCTATCGAATTGGTCAAAAATGAAAATTTTAAAAGTGCCCCAATTTCTGCTTTAAACTTTAGGTACCATTGCAATATGTAGCACTGAGGTGACAGAAGTTGATTTCGGAGCATAATTTTTGAACAGGAGCTTTAACGGTTTTGTGACATATGATAACTTACCTAAGCCCCGGACCTATCGAATTGGTCAAAAATGAAAATTTCAAAAGTGCCCCTATTTCTGCTTTAAACTTTAGGTACCATTCCAAAATGTATCACTGAGGTGACAGAAGTTGGCTTCTGAGCATAATTTTTGAACAGGAGCTTTAACGGTTTTGTGACATATGATAACTTACCTAAGCCCCGGACCTATCGAATTGGTCAAAAATGAAAATTTCAAAAGTGCCCCTATTTCTGCTTTAAACTTTAGGTACCATTCCAAAATGTATCACTGAGGTGACAGAAGTTGATTTCAGAGCATAATTTTTTAACAGAAGCTTTAACGGTTTTGTGACATGATAACTTACCTAAGCCCCGGACCTATCGAATTGGTCAAAAATGAAAATTTCAAAAGTGCCCCTATTTCTGCTTTAAACTTTAGGTACCATTCCAAAATGTATCACTGAGGTGACAGAAGTTGATTTCGGAGCATAATTTTTGAACAGGAGCTTTAACGGTTTTGTGACATATGATAACTTACCTAAGCCCCGTACCTATCGAATTGGTCAAAAATGAAAATTTTAAAAGTGCACCAATTTCTGCTTTAAACTTTAGGTACCATTGCAATATGTAGCACTGAGGTGACAGAAGTTGATTTCGGAGCATAATTTTTGAACAGGAGCTTTAACGGTTTTGTGACCTATGATAACTTACCTAAGCCCCGGACCTATCGAATTGGTCAAAAATGAAAATTTCAAAAGTGCCCCTATTTCTGCTTTAAACTTTAGGTACCATTCCAAAATGTATCACTGAGGTGACAGAAGTTGATTTCGGAGCATAATTTTTGAACAGGAGCTTTAACGGTTTTGTGAAATATGATAGCTTACCTAAGCCCCGGACCTATCGAATTGGTCAAAAATGAAAATTTCAAAAGTGCCCCTATTTCTGCTTTAAACTTTAGGTACCATTCCAAAATGTATCACTGAGGTGACAGAAGTTGGCTTCTGAGCATCATTTTTGAACAGGAGCTTTAACGGTTCTGTGACATATGATAACTTACCTAAGCCCCGGACCTATCGAATTGGTCAAAAATGAAAATTTCAAAAGTGCCCCTATTTCTGCTTTAAACTTTAGGTATCATTCCAAAATGTATCACTGAGGTGACAGAAGTTGATTTCGGAGCATAATTTTTGAACAGGAGCTTTAATGGTTTTGTGACATATGATAACTTACTTAAGCCCCGGACCTATCGAATTGGTCAAAAATGAAAATTTTAAAAGTGCCCCAATTTCTGCTTTCAACTTTAGGTACCATTGCAATATGTAGCACTGAGGTGACAGAAGTTGATTTCGGAGCATAATTTTTGAACAGGAGCTTTAACGGTTTTGTGACATATGATAACTTACCTAAGCCCCGGACCTATCGAATTGGTCAAAAATGAAAATTTCAAAAGTGCCCCTATTTCTGCTTTAAACTTTAGGTACCATTCCAAAATGTATCACTGAGGTGACAGAAGTTGGCTTCTGAGCATAATTTTTGAACAGGAGCTTTAACGGTTTTGTGACATATGATAACTTACCTAAGCCCCGGACCTATCGAATTGGTCAAAAATGAAAATTTCAAAAGTGCCCCTATTTCTGCTTTAAACTTTAGGTACCATTCCAAAATGTATCACTGAGGTGACAGAAGTTGGCTTCTGAGCATAATTTTTGAACAGGAGCTTTAACGGTTTTGTGACATATGATAACTTACCTAAGCCCCGGACCTATCGAATTGGTCAAAAATGAAAATTTCAAAAGTGCCCCTATTTCTGCTTTAAACTTTAGGTACCATTCCAAAATGTATCACTGAGGTGACAGAAGTTGGCTTCTGAGCATCATTTTTGAACAGGAGCTTTAACGGTTTTGTGACATATGATAACTTACCTAAGCCCCGGACCTATCGAATTGGTCAAAAATGAAAATTTCAAAAGTGCCCCTATTTCTGCTTTAAACTTTAGGTACCATTCCAAAATGTATCACTGAGGTGACAGAAGTTGATTTCGGAGCATAATTTTTGAACAGGAGCTTTAACGGTTTTGTGAAATATGATAGCTTACCTAAGCCCCGTACCTATCGAATTGGTCAAAAATGAAAATTTTAAAAGTGCACCAATTTCTGCTTTAAACTTTAGGTACCATTGCAATATGTAGCACTGAGGTGACAGAAGTTGATTTCGGAGCATAATTTTTGAACAGGAGCTTTAACGGTTTTGTGACATATGATAACTTACCTAAGCCCCGGACCTATCGAATTGGTCAAAAATGAAAATTTCAAAAGTGCCCCTATTTCTGCTTTAAACTTTAGGTACCATTCCAAAATGTATCACTGAGGTGACAGAAGTTGATTTCGGAGCATAATTTTTGAACAGGAGCTTTAACGGTTTTGTGAAATATGATAGCTTACCTAAGCCCCGGACCTATCGAATTGGTCAAAAATGAAAATTTCAAAAGTGCCCCTATTTCTGCTTTAAACTTTAGGTACCATTCCAAAATGTATCACTGAGGTGACAGAAGTTGGCTTCTGAGCATCATTTTTGAACAGGAGCTTTAACGGTTCTGTGACATATGATAACTTACCTAAGCCCCGGACCTATCGAATTGGTCAAAAATGAAAATTTCAAAAGTGCCCCTATTTCTGCTTTAAACTTTAGGTATCATTCCAAAATGTATCACTGAGGTGACAGAAGTTGATTTCGGAGCATAATTTTTGAACAGGAGCTTTAACGGTTTTGTGAAATATGATAGTTTACCTAAGCCCCGTACCTATCGAATTGGTCAAAAATGAAAATTTTAAAAGTGCCCCAATTTCTGCTTTCAACTTTAGGTACCATTGCAATATGTAGCACTGAGGTGACAGAAGTTGATTTCGGAGCATAATTTTTGAACAGGAGCTTTAACGGTTTTGTGACATATGATAACTTACCTAAGCCCCGGACCTATCGAATTGGTCAAAAATGAAAATTTCAAAAGTGCCCCTATTTCTGCTTTAAACTTTAGGTACCATTCCAAAATGTATCACTGAGGTGACAGAAGTTTGCTTCTGAGCATCATTTTTTAACAGGAGCTTTAACGGTTTTGTGCCATATGATAACTTACCTAAGCCCCGGACCTATCGAATTGGTCAAAAATGAAAATTTCAAAAGTGCCCCTATTTCTGCTTTAAACTTTAGGTACCATTCCAAAATGTATCACTGAGGTGACAGAAGTTGGCTTCTGAGCATCATTTTTGAACAGGAGCTTTAACGGTTCTGTGACATATGATAACTTACCTAAGCCCCGGACCTATCGAATTGGTCAAAAATGAAAATTTCAAAAGTGCCCCTATTTCTGCTTTAAACTTTAGGTACCATTCCAAAATGTATCACTGAGGTGACAGAAGTTGATTTCGGAGCATAATTTTTGAACAGGAGCTTTAACGGTTTTGTGAAATATGATAGCTTACCTAAGCCCCGGACCCATCGAATTGGTCAAAAATGAAAATTTCAAAAGTGCCCCTATTTCTGCTTTAAACTTTAGGTACCATTCCAAAATGTATCACTGAGGTGACAGAAGTTGATTTCAGAGCATAATTTTTGATCAGAAGCTTTAACGGTTTTGTGACATATGATAACTTACCTAAGCCCCGGACCTATCGAATTGGTCAAAAATGAAAATTTCAAAAGTGCCCCTATTTCTGCTTTAAACTTTAGGTACCATTCCAAAATGTATCACTGAGGTGACAGAAGTTGGCTTCTGAGCATCATTTTTGAACAGGAGCTTTAACGGTTCTGTGACATATGATAACTTACCTAAGCCCCGGACCTATCGAATTGGTCAAAAATGAAAATTTCAAAAGTGCCCCTATTTCTGCTTTAAACTTTAGTTACCATTCCAAAATGTATCACTGAGGTGACAGAAGTTGATTTCGGAGCATAATTTTTGAACAGGAGCTTTAACGGTTTTGTGAAATATGATAGCTTTCCTAAGCCCCGGACCTATCGAATTGGTCAAAAATGAAAATTTTAAAAGTGCCCCAATTTCTGCTTTAAACTTTAGGTACCATTGCAATATGTAGCACTGAGGTGACAGAAGTTGATTTCGGAGCATAATTTTTGAACAGGAGCTTTAATGGTTTTGTGACATATGATAACTTACCTAAGCCCCGGACCTATCGAATTGGTCAAAAATGAAAATTTCAAAAGTGCCCCTAATTCTGCTTTAAACTTTAGGTACCATTCCAAAATTTATCACTGAGGTGACAGAAGTTGGCTTCTGAGCATCATTTTTGAACAGGAGCTTTAACGGTTCTGTGACATATGATAACTTACCTAAGCCCCGGACCTATCGAATTGGTCAAAAATGAAAATGTCAAAAGTGCCCCTATTTCTGCTTTAAACTTTAGGTACCATTCCAAAATGTATCACTGAGGTGACAGAAGTTGATTTCGGAGCATAATTTTTGAACAGGAGCTTTAACGGTTTTGTGAAATATGATAGCTTACCTAAGCCCCGTACCTATCGAATTGGTCAAAAATGAAAATTTTAAAAGTGCCCCAATTTCTGCTTTAAACTTTAGGTACCATTGCAATATGTAGCACTGAGGTGACAGAAGTTGATTTCGGAGCATAATTTTTGAACAGGAGCTTTAACGGTTTTGTGACATATGATAACTTACCTAAGCCCCGGACCTATCGAATTGGTCAAAAATGAAAATTTCAAAAGTGCCCCTATTTCTGCTTTAAACTTTAGGTACCATTCCAAAATGTATCACTGAGGTGACAAATGTTGATTTCAGAGCATAATTTTTGAACAGAAGCTTTAACGGTTTTGTGACATGATAACTTACCTAAGCCCCGGACCTATCGAATTGGTCAAAAATGAAAATTTCAAAAGTGCCCCTATTTCTGCTTTAAACTTTAGGTACCATTCCAAAATGTATCACTGAGGTGACAGAAGTTGGCTTCTGAGCATAATTTTTGAACAGGAGCTTTAACGGTTTTGTGACATATGATAACTTACCTAAGCCCCGGACCTATCGAATTGGTCAAAAATGAAAATTTCAAAAGTGCCCCTATTTCTGCTTTAAACTTTAGGTACCATTCCAAAATGTATCACTGAGGTGACAGAAGTTGATTTCGGAGCATACATTTTGAACAGGAGCTTTAACGGTTTTGTGAAATATGATAGCTTACCTAAGCCCCGGACCTATCGAATTGGTCAAAAATGAAAATTTTAAAAGTGCCCCAATTTCTGCTTTAAACTTTAGGTACCATTGCAATATGTAGCACTGAGGTGACAGAAGTTGATTTCGGAGCATAATTTTTGAACAGGAGCTTTAACGGTTTTGTGACATATGATAACTTACCTAAGCCCCGGACCTATCGATTTGGTCAAAAATGAAAATTTCAAAAGTGCCCCTATTTCTGCTTTAAACTTTAGGTACCATTCCAAAATGTATCACTGAGGTGACAGAAGTTGATTTCGGAGCATAATTTTTGAACAGGAGCTTTAACGGTTTTGTGAAATATGATAGCTTACCTAAGCCCCGGACCTATCGAATTGGTCAAAAATGAAAATTTTAAAAGTGCCCCTATTTCTGCTTTAATCTTTAGGTACCATTCCAAAATGTATCACTGAGGTGACAGAAGTTGGCTTCTGAGCATCATTTTTGAACAGGAGCTTTAACGGTTCTGTGACATATGATAACTTACATAAGCCCCGGACCTATCGAATTGGTCAAAAATGAAAATTTCAAAAGTGCCCCTATTTCTGCTTTAAACTTTAGGTACCATTCCAAAATGTATCACTGAGGTGACAGAAGTTTATTTCGGAGCATAATTTTTGAACAGGAGCTTTAACGGTTTTGTGAAATATGATAGCTTACCTAAGTCCCGGACCTATCGAATTGGTCAAAAATGATAATTTCAAAAGTGCCCCTATTTCTGCTTTAAACTTTAGGTACCATTCCAAAATTTATCACTGAGGTGACAGAAGTTGGCTTCTGAGCATCATTTTTTAACAGGAGCTTTAACGGTTCTGTGACATATGATAACTTACCTAAGCCCCGGACCTATCGAATTGGTCAAAAATGAAAATTTCAAAAGTGCCCCTATTTCTGCTTTAAACTTTAGGTACCATTCCAAAATGTATCACTGAGGTGACAGAAGTTGATTTCGGAGCATAATTTTTGAACAGGAGCTTTAACGGTTTTGTGAAATATGATAGCTTACCTAAGCCCCGTACCTATCGAATTGTTCAAAAATGAAAATTTTAAAAGTGCCCCAATTTCTGCTTTAAACTTTAGGTACCATTGCAATATGTAGCACTGAGGTGACAGAAGTTGATTTCGGAGCATAATTTTTGAACAGGAGCTTTAACGGTTTTGTGACATATGATAACTTACCTAAGCCCCGGACCTATCGAATTGGTCAAAAATGAAAATTTCAAAAGTGCCCCTATTTCTGCTTTAAACTTTAGGTACCATTCCAAAATGTATCACTGAGGTGACAGAAGTTGATTTCGGAGCATAATTTTTGAACAGGAGCTTTAACGGTTTTGTGAAATATGATAGCTTACCTAAGCCCCGGACCTATCGAATTGGTCAAAAATGAAAATTTCAAAAGTGCCCCTATTTCTGCTTTAAACTTTAGGTACCATTCCAAAATGTATCACTGAGGTGACAGAAGTTGGCTTCTGAGCATCATTTTTTAACAGGAGCTTTAACGGTTCTGTGACATATGATAACTTACCTAAGCCCCGGACCTATCGAATTGGTCAAAAATGAAAATTTCAAAAGTGCCCCTATTTCTGCTTTAAACTTTAAGTACCATTCCAAAATTTATCACTGAGGTGACAGAAGTTGGCTTCTGAGCATCATTTTTGAACAGGAGCTTTACCGGTTCTGTGACATATGATAACTTACCTAAGCCCCGGACCTATCGAATTGGTCAAAAATGAAAATTTCAAAAGTGCCCCTATTTCTGCTTTAAACTTTAGGTACCATTCCAAAATGTATCACTGAGGTGACAGAAGTTGATTTCGGAGCATAATTTTTTAACAGGAGCTTTAACGGTTTTGTGAAATATGATAGCTTACCTAAGCCCCGTACCTATCGAATTGGTCAAAAATGAAAATTTTAAAAGTGCCCCAATTTCTGCTTTAAACTTTAGGTACCATTGCAATATGTAGCACTGAGGTGACAGAAGTTGATTTCGGAGCATAATTTTTGAACAGGAGCTTTAACGGTTTTGTGACATATGATAACTTACCTAAGCCCCGGACCTATCGAATTGGTCAAAAATGAAAATTTCAAAAGTGCCCCTATTTCTGCTTTAAACTTTAGGTACCATTCCAAAATGTATCACTGAGGTGACAGAAGTTGGCTTCTGAGCATAATTTTTGAACAGGAGCTTTAACGGTTTTGTGACATATGATAACTTACCTAAGCCCCGGACCTATCGAATTGGTCAAAAATGAAAATTTCAAAAGTGCCCCTATTTCTGCTTTAAACTTTAGGTACCATTCCAAAATGTATCACTGAGGTGACAGAAGTTGATTTCAGAGCATAATTTTTTAACAGAAGCTTTAACGGTTTTGTGACATGATAACTTACCTAAGCCCCGGACCTATCGAATTGGTCAAAAATGAAAATTTCAAAAGTGCCCCTATTTCTGCTTTAAACTTTAGGTACCATTCCAAAATGTATCACTGAGGTGACAGAAGTTGGCTTCTGAGCATCATTTTTGAACAGGAGCTTTAACGGTTTTGTGACATATGATAACTTACCTAAGCCCCGGACCTATCGAATTGGTCAAAAATGAAAATTTCAAAAGTGCCCCTATTTCTGCTTTAAACTTTAGGTACCATTCCAAAATGTATCACTGAGGTGACAGAAGTTGATTTCGGAGCATAATTTTTGAACAGGAGCTTTAACGGTTTTGTGAAATATGATAGCTTACCTAAGCCCCGTACCTATCGAATTGGTCAAAAATGAAAATTTTAAAAGTGCACCAATTTCTGCTTTAAACTTTAGGTACCATTGCAATATGTAGCACTGAGGTGACAGAAGTTGATTTCGGAGCATAATTTTTGAACAGGAGCTTTAACGGTTTTGTGACCTATGATAACTTACCTAAGCCCCGGACCTATCGAATTGGTCAAAAATGAAAATTTCAAAAGTGCCCCTATTTCTGCTTTAAACTTTAGGTACCATTCCAAAATGTATCACTGAGGTGAAAGAAGTTGATTTCGGAGCATAATTTTTGAACAGGAGCTTTAACGGTTTTGTGAAATATGATAGCTTACCTAAGCCCCGGACCTATCGAATTGGTCAAAAATGAAAATTTCAAAAGTGCCCCTATTTCTGCTTTAAACTTTAGGTACCATTCCAAAATGTATCACTGAGGTGACAGAAGTTGGCTTCTGAGCATCATTTTTGAACAGGAGCTTTAACGGTTCTGTGACATATGATAACTTACCTAAGCCCCGGACCTATCGAATTGGTCAAAAATGAAAATTTCAAAAGTGCCCCTATTTCTGCTTTAAACTTTAGGTACCATTCCAAAATGTATCACTGAGGTGAAAGAAGTTGATTTCGGAGCATAATTTTTGAACAGGAGCTTTAACGGTTTTGTGAAATATGATAGCTTACCTAAGCCCCGGACCTATCGAATTGGTCAAAAATGAAAATTTCAAAAGTGCCCCTATTTCTGCTTTAAACTTTAGGTACCATTCCAAAATGTATCACTGAGGTGACAGAAGTTGGCTTCTGAGCATAATTTTTGAACAGGAGCTTTAACGGTTTTGTGACATATGATAACTTACCTAAGCCCCGGACCTATCGAATTGGTCAAAAATGAAAATTTCAAAAGTGCCCCTATTTCTGCTTTAAACTTTAGGTACCATTCCAAAATGTATCACTGAGGTGACAGAAGTTGATTTCAGAGCATAATTTTTTAACAGAAGCTTTAACGGTTTTGTGACATGATAACTTACCTAAGCCCCGGACCTATCGAATTGGTCAAAAATGAAAATTTCAAAAGTGCCCCTATTTCTGCTTTAAACTTTAGGTACCATTCCAAAATGTATCACTGAGGTGACAGAAGTTGATTTCGGAGCATAATTTTTGAACAGGAGCTTTAACGGTTTTGTGAAATATGATAGCTTACCTAAGCCCCGTACCTATCGAATTGGTCAAAAATGAAAATTTTAAAAGTGCACCAATTTCTGCTTTAAACTTTAGGTACCATTGCAATATGTAGCACTGAGGTGACAGAAGTTGATTTCGGAGCATAATTTTTGAACAGGAGCTTTAACGGTTTTGTGACCTATGATAACTTACCTAAGCCCCGGACCTATCGAATTGGTCAAAAATGAAAATTTCAAAAGTGCCCCTATTTCTGCTTTAAACTTTAGGTACCATTCCAAAATGTATCACTGAGGTGAAAGAAGTTGATTTCGGAGCATAATTTTTGAACAGGAGCTTTAACGGTTTTGTGAAATATGATAGCTTACCTAAGCCCCGGACCTATCGAATTGGTCAAAAATGAAAATTTCAAAAGTGCCCCTATTTCTGCTTTAAACTTTAGGTACCATTCCAAAATGTATCACTGAGGTGACAGAAGTTGATTTCGGAGCATAATTTTTGAACAGGAGCTTTAATGGTTTTGTGACATATGATAACTTACTTAAGCCCCGGACCTATCGAATTGGTCAAAAATGAAAATTTTAAAAGTGCCCCAATTTCTGCTTTCAACTTTAGGTACCATTGCAATATGTAGCACTGAGGTGACAGAAGTTGATTTCGGAGCATAATTTTTGAACAGGAGCTTTAACGGTTTTGTGACATATGATAACTTACCTAAGCCCCGGACCTATCGAATTGGTCAAAAATGAAAATTTCAAAAGTGCCCCTATTTCTGCTTTAAACTTTAGGTACCATTCCAAAATGTATCACTGAGGTGACAGAAGTTGGCTTCTGAGCATAATTTTTGAACAGGAGCTTTAACGGTTTTGTGACATATGATAACTTACCTAAGCCCCGGACCTATCGAATTGGTCAAAAATGAAAATTTCAAAAGTGCCCCTATTTCTGCTTTAAACTTTAGGTACCATTCCAAAATGTATCACTGAGGTGACAGAAGTTGGCTTCTGAGCATAATTTTTGAACAGGAGCTTTAACGGTTTTGTGACATATGATAACTTACCTAAGCCCCGGACCTATCGAATTGGTCAAAAATGAAAATTTCAAAAGTGCCCCTATTTCTGCTTTAAACTTTAGGTACCATTCCAAAATGTATCACTGAGGTGACAGAAGTTGGCTTCTGAGCATCATTTTTGAACAGGAGCTTTAACGGTTTTGTGACATATGATAACTTACCTAAGCCCCGGACCTATCGAATTGGTCAAAAATGAAAATTTCAAAAGTGCCCCTATTTCTGCTTTAAACTTTAGGTACCATTCCAAAATGTATCACTGAGGTGACAGAAGTTGATTTCGGAGCATAATTTTTGAACAGGAGCTTTAACGGTTTTGTGAAATATGATAGCTTACCTAAGCCCCGTACCTATCGAATTGGTCAAAAATGAAAATTTTAAAAGTGCACCAATTTCTGCTTTAAACTTTAGGTACCATTGCAATATGTAGCACTGAGGTGACAGAAGTTGATTTCGGAGCATAATTTTTGAACAGGAGCTTTAACGGTTTTGTGACATATGATAACTTACCTAAGCCCCGGACCTATCGAATTGGTCAAAAATGAAAATTTCAAAAGTGCCCCTATTTCTGCTTTAAACTTTAGGTACCATTCCAAAATGTATCACTGAGGTGACAGAAGTTGATTTCGGAGCATAATTTTTGAACAGGAGCTTTAACGGTTTTGTGAAATATGATAGCTTACCTAAGCCCCGGACCTATCGAATTGGTCAAAAATGAAAATTTCAAAAGTGCCCCTATTTCTGCTTTAAACTTTAGGTACCATTCCAAAATGTATCACTGAGGTGACAGAAGTTGGCTTCTGAGCATCATTTTTGAACAGGAGCTTTAACGGTTCTGTGACATATGATAACTTACCTAAGCCCCGGACCTATCGAATTGGTCAAAAATGAAAATTTCAAAAGTGCCCCTATTTCTGCTTTAAACTTTAGGTATCATTCCAAAATGTATCACTGAGGTGACAGAAGTTGATTTCGGAGCATAATTTTTGAACAGGAGCTTTAACGGTTTTGTGAAATATGATAGTTTACCTAAGCCCCGTACCTATCGAATTGGTCAAAAATGAAAATTTTAAAAGTGCCCCAATTTCTGCTTTCAACTTTAGGTACCATTGCAATATGTAGCACTGAGGTGACAGAAGTTGATTTCGGAGCATAATTTTTGAACAGGAGCTTTAACGGTTTTGTGACATATGATAACTTACCTAAGCCCCGGACCTATCGAATTGGTCAAAAATGAAAATTTCAAAAGTGCCCCTATTTCTGCTTTAAACTTTAGGTACCATTCCAAAATGTATCACTGAGGTGACAGAAGTTTGCTTCTGAGCATCATTTTTTAACAGGAGCTTTAACGGTTTTGTGCCATATGATAACTTACCTAAGCCCCGGACCTATCGAATTGGTCAAAAATGAAAATTTCAAAAGTGCCCCTATTTCTGCTTTAAACTTTAGGTACCATTCCAAAATGTATCACTGAGGTGACAGAAGTTGGCTTCTGAGCATCATTTTTGAACAGGAGCTTTAACGGTTCTGTGACATATGATAACTTACCTAAGCCCCGGACCTATCGAATTGGTCAAAAATGAAAATTTCAAAAGTGCCCCTATTTCTGCTTTAAACTTTAGGTACCATTCCAAAATGTATCACTGAGGTGACAGAAGTTGATTTCGGAGCATAATTTTTGAACAGGAGCTTTAACGGTTTTGTGAAATATGATAGCTTACCTAAGCCCCGGACCCATCGAATTGGTCAAAAATGAAAATTTCAAAAGTGCCCCTATTTCTGCTTTAAACTTTAGGTACCATTCCAAAATGTATCACTGAGGTGACAGAAGTTGATTTCAGAGCATAATTTTTGAACAGAAGCTTTAACGGTTTTGTGACATATGATAACTTACCTAAGCCCCGGACCTATCGAATTGGTCAAAAATGAAAATTTCAAAAGTGCCCCTATTTCTGCTTTAAACTTTAGGTACCATTCCAAAATGTATCACTGAGGTGACAGAAGTTGGCTTCTGAGCATCATTTTTGAACAGGAGCTTTAACGGTTCTGTGACATATGATAACTTACCTAAGCCCCGGACCTATCGAATTGGTCAAAAATGAAAATTTCAAAAGTGCCCCTATTTCTGCTTTAAACTTTAGGTATCATTCCAAAATGTATCACTGAGGTGACAGAAGTTGATTTCGGAGCATAATTTTTGAACAGGAGCTTTAATGGTTTTGTGACATATGATAACTTACCTAAGCCCCGGACCTATCGAATTGGTCAAAAATGAAAATTTCAAAAGTGCCCCTAATTCTGCTTTAAACTTTAGGTACCATTCCAAAATGTATCACTGAGGTGACAGAAGTTGGCTTCTGAGCATCATTTTTGAACAGGAGCTTTAACGGTTCTGTGACATATGATAACTTACCTAAGCCCCGGACCTATCGAATTGGTCAAAAATGAAAATGTCAAAAGTGCCCCTATTTCTGCTTTAAACTTTAGGTACCATTCCAAAATGTATCACTGAGGTGACAGAAGTTGATTTCGGAGCATAATTTTTGAACAGGAGCTTTAACGGTTTTGTGAAATATGATAGCTTACCTAAGCCCCGTACCTATCGAATTGGTCAAAAATGAAAATTTTAAAAGTGCCCCAATTTCTGCTTTAAACTTTAGGTACCATTGCAATATGTAGCACTGAGGTGACAGAAGTTGATTTCGGAGCATAATTTTTGAACAGGAGCTTTAACGGTTTTGTGACATATGATAACTTACCTAAGCCCCGGACCTATCGAATTGGTCAAAAATGAAAATTTCAAAAGTGCCCCTATTTCTGCTTTAAACTTTAGGTACCATTCCAAAATGTATCACTGAGGTGACAAATGTTGATTTCAGAGCATAATTTTTGAACAGAAGCTTTAACGGTTTTGTGACATGATAACTTACCTAAGCCCCGGACCTATCGAATTGGTCAAAAATGAAAATTTCAAAAGTGCCCCTATTTCTGCTTTAAACTTTAGGTACCATTCCAAAATGTATCACTGAGGTGACAGAAGTTGGCTTCTGAGCATAATTTTTGAACAGGAGCTTTAACGGTTTTGTGACATATGATAACTTACCTAAGCCCCGGACCTATCGAATTGGTCAAAAATGAAAATTTCAAAAGTGCCCCTATTTCTGCTTTAAACTTTAGGTACCATTCCAAAATGTATCACTGAGGTGACAGAAGTTGATTTCGGAGCATACATTTTGAACAGGAGCTTTAACGGTTTTGTGAAATATGATAGCTTACCTAAGCCCCGGACCTATCGAATTGGTCAAAAATGAAAATTTTAAAAGTGCCCCAATTTCTGCTTTAAACTTTAGGTACCATTGCAATATGTAGCACTGAGGTGACAGAAGTTGATTTCGGAGCATAATTTTTGAACAGGAGCTTTAACGGTTTTGTGACATATGATAACTTACCTAAGCCCCGGACCTATCGATTTGGTCAAAAATGAAAATTTCAAAAGTGCCCCTATTTCTGCTTTAAACTTTAGGTACCATTCCAAAATGTATCACTGAGGTGACAGAAGTTGATTTCGGAGCATAATTTTTGAACAGGAGCTTTAACGGTTTTGTGAAATATGATAGCTTACCTAAGCCCCGGACCTATCGAATTGGTCAAAAATGAAAATTTTAAAAGTGCCCCTATTTCTGCTTTAATCTTTAGGTACCATTCCAAAATGTATCACTGAGGTGACAGAAGTTGGCTTCTGAGCATCATTTTTGAACAGGAGCTTTAACGGTTCTGTGACATATGATAACTTACATAAGCCCCGGACCTATCGAATTGGTCAAAAATGAAAATTTCAAAAGTGCCCCTATTTCTGCTTTAAACTTTAGGTACCATTCCAAAATGTATCACTGAGGTGACAGAAGTTGATTTCGGAGCATAATTTTTGAACAGGAGCTTTAACGGTTTTGTGAAATATGATAGCTTACCTAAGTCCCGGACCTATCGAATTGGTCAAAAATGATAATTTCAAAAGTGCCCCTATTTCTGCTTTAAACTTTAGGTACCATTCCAAAATTTATCACTGAGGTGACAGAAGTTGGCTTCTGAGCATCATTTTTTAACAGGAGCTTTAACGGTTCTGTGACATATGATAACTTACCTAAGCCCCGGACCTATCGAATTGGTCAAAAATGAAAATTTCAAAAGTGCCCCTATTTCTGCTTTAAACTTTAGGTACCATTCCAAAATGTATCACTGAGGTGACAGAAGTTGATTTCGGAGCATAATTTTTGAACAGGAGCTTTAACGGTTTTGTGAAATATGATAGCTTACCTAAGCCCCGTACCTATCGAATTGTTCAAAAATGAAAATTTTAAAAGTGCCCCAATTTCTGCTTTAAACTTTAGGTACCATTGCAATATGTAGCACTGAGGTGACAGAAGTTGATTTCGGAGCATAATTTTTGAACAGGAGCTTTAACGGTTTTGTGACATATGATAACTTACCTAAGCCCCGGACCTATCGAATTGGTCAAAAATGAAAATTTCAAAAGTGCCCCTATTTCTGCTTTAAACTTTAGGTACCATTCCAAAATGTATCACTGAGGTGACAGAAGTTGATTTCGGAGCATAATTTTTGAACAGGAGCTTTAACGGTTTTGTGAAATATGATAGCTTACCTAAGCCCCGGACCTATCGAATTGGTCAAAAATGAAAATTTCAAAAGTGCCCCTATTTCTGCTTTAAACTTTAGGTACCATTCCAAAATGTATCACTGAGGTGACAGAAGTTGGCTTCTGAGCATCATTTTTTAACAGGAGCTTTAACGGTTCTGTGACATATGATAACTTACCTAAGCCCCGGACCTATCGAATTGGTCAAAAATGAAAATTTCAAAAGTGCCCCTATTTCTGCTTTAAACTTTAAGTACCATTCCAAAATTTATCACTGAGGTGACAGAAGTTGGCTTCTGAGCATCATTTTTGAACAGGAGCTTTACCGGTTCTGTGACATATGATAACTTACCTAAGCCCCGGACCTATCGAATTGGTCAAAAATGAAAATTTCAAAAGTGCCCCTATTTCTGCTTTAAACTTTAGGTACCATTCCAAAATGTATCACTGAGGTGACAGAAGTTGATTTCGGAGCATAATTTTTTAACAGGAGCTTTAACGGTTTTGTGAAATATGATAGCTTACCTAAGCCCCGTACCTATCGAATTGGTCAAAAATGAAAATTTTAAAAGTGCCCCAATTTCTGCTTTCAACTTTAGGTACCATTGCAATATGTAGCACTGAGGTGACAGAAGTTGATTTCGGAGCATAATTTTTGAACAGGAGCTTTAACGGTTTTGTGACATATGATAACTTACCTAAGCCCCGGACCTATCGAATTGGTCAAAAATGAAAATTTCAAAAGTGCCCCTATTTCTGCTTTAAACTTTAGGTACCATTCCAAAATGTATCACTGAGGTGACAGAAGTTGGCTTCTGAGCATAATTTTTGAACAGGAGCTTTAACGGTTTTGTGACATATGATAACTTACCTAAGCCCCGGACCTATCGAATTGGTCAAAAATGAAAATTTCAAAAGTGCCCCTATTTCTGCTTTAAACTTTAGGTACCATTCCAAAATGTATCACTGAGGTGACAGAAGTTGATTTCAGAGCATAATTTTTTAACAGAAGCTTTAACGGTTTTGTGACATGATAACTTACCTAAGCCCCGGACCTATCGAATTGGTCAAAAATGAAAATTTCAAAAGTGCCCCTATTTCTGCTTTAAACTTTAGGTACCATTCCAAAATGTATCACTGAGGTGACAGAAGTTGGCTTCTGAGCATCATTTTTGAACAGGAGCTTTAACGGTTTTGTGACATATGATAACTTACCTAAGCCCCGGACCTATCGAATTGGTCAAAAATGAAAATTTCAAAAGTGCCCCTATTTCTGCTTTAAACTTTAGGTACCATTCCAAAATGTATCACTGAGGTGACAGAAGTTGATTTCGGAGCATAATTTTTGAACAGGAGCTTTAACGGTTTTGTGAAATATGATAGCTTACCTAAGCCCCGTACCTATCGAATTGGTCAAAAATGAAAATTTTAAAAGTGCACCAATTTCTGCTTTAAACTTTAGGTACCATTGCAATATGTAGCACTGAGGTGACAGAAGTTGATTTCGGAGCATAATTTTTGAACAGGAGCTTTAACGGTTTTGTGACCTATGATAACTTACCTAAGCCCCGGACCTATCGAATTGGTCAAAAATGAAAATTTCAAAAGTGCCCCTATTTCTGCTTTAAACTTTAGGTACCATTCCAAAATGTATCACTGAGGTGACAGAAGTTGATTTCGGAGCATAATTTTTGAACAGGAGCTTTAACGGTTTTGTGAAATATGATAGCTTACCTAAGCCCCGGACCTATCGAATTGGTCAAAAATGAAAATTTCAAAAGTGCCCCTATTTCTGCTTTAAACTTTAGGTACCATTCCAAAATGTATCACTGAGGTGACAGAAGTTGGCTTCTGAGCATCATTTTTGAACAGGAGCTTTAACGGTTCTGTGACATATGATAACTTACCTAAGCCCCGGACCTATCGAATTGGTCAAAAATGAAAATTTCAAAAGTGCCCCTATTTCTGCTTTAAACTTTAGGTATCATTCCAAAATGTATCACTGAGGTGACAGAAGTTGATTTCGGAGCATAATTTTTGAACAGGAGCTTTAATGGTTTTGTGACATATGATAACTTACTTAAGCCCCGGACCTATCGAATTGGTCAAAAATGAAAATTTTAAAAGTGCCCCAATTTCTGCTTTCAACTTTAGGTACCATTGCAATATGTAGCACTGAGGTGACAGAAGTTGATTTCGGAGCATAATTTTTGAACAGGAGCTTTAACGGTTTTGTGACATATGATAACTTACCTAAGCCCCGGACCTATCGAATTGGTCAAAAATGAAAATTTCAAAAGTGCCCCTATTTCTGCTTTAAACTTTAGGTACCATTCCAAAATGTATCACTGAGGTGACAGAAGTTGGCTTCTGAGCATAATTTTTGAACAGGAGCTTTAACGGTTTTGTGACATATGATAACTTACCTAAGCCCCGGACCTATCGAATTGGTCAAAAATGAAAATTTCAAAAGTGCCCCTATTTCTGCTTTAAACTTTAGGTACCATTCCAAAATGTATCACTGAGGTGACAGAAGTTGGCTTCTGAGCATCATTTTTGAACAGGAGCTTTAACGGTTTTGTGACATATGATAACTTACCTAAGCCCCGGACCTATCGAATTGGTCAAAAATGAAAATTTCAAAAGTGCCCCTATTTCTGCTTTAAACTTTAGGTACCATTCCAAAATGTATCACTGAGGTGACAGAAGTTGGCTTCTGAGCATCATTTTTGAACAGGAGCTTTAACGGTTTTGTGACATATGATAACTTACCTAAGCCCCGGACCTATCGAATTGGTCAAAAATGAAAATTTCAAAAGTGCCCCTATTTCTGCTTTAAACTTTAGGTACCATTCCAAAATGTATCACTGAGGTGACAGAAGTTGATTTCGGAGCATAATTTTTGAACAGGAGCTTTAACGGTTTTGTGAAATATGATAGCTTACCTAAGCCCCGTACCTATCGAATTGGTCAAAAATGAAAATTTTAAAAGTGCACCAATTTCTGCTTTAAACTTTAGGTACCATTGCAATATGTAGCACTGAGGTGACAGAAGTTGATTTCGGAGCATAATTTTTGAACAGGAGCTTTAACGGTTTTGTGACATATGATAACTTACCTAAGCCCCGGACCTATCGAATTGGTCAAAAATGAAAATTTCAAAAGTGCCCCTATTTCTGCTTTAAACTTTAGGTACCATTCCAAAATGTATCACTGAGGTGACAGAAGTTGATTTCGGAGCATAATTTTTGAACAGGAGCTTTAACGGTTTTGTGAAATATGATAGCTTACCTAAGCCCCGGACCTATCGAATTGGTCAAAAATGAAAATTTCAAAAGTGCCCCTATTTCTGCTTTAAACTTTAGGTACCATTCCAAAATGTATCACTGAGGTGACAGAAGTTGGCTTCTGAGCATCATTTTTGAACAGGAGCTTTAACGGTTCTGTGACATATGATAACTTACCTAAGCCCCGGACCTATCGAATTGGTCAAAAATGAAAATTTCAAAAGTGCCCCTATTTCTGCTTTAAACTTTAGGTATCATTCCAAAATGTATCACTGAGGTGACAGAAGTTGATTTCGGAGCATAATTTTTGAACAGGAGCTTTAACGGTTTTGTGAAATATGATAGTTTACCTAAGCCCCGTACCTATCGAATTGGTCAAAAATGAAAATTTTAAAAGTGCCCCAATTTCTGCTTTCAACTTTAGGTACCATTGCAATATGTAGCACTGAGGTGACAGAAGTTGATTTCGGAGCATAATTTTTGAACAGGAGCTTTAACGGTTTTGTGAAATATGATAGCTTACCTAAGCCCTGGACCTATCGAATTGGTAAAAAATGAAAATTTTAAAAGTGCCCCTATTTCTGCTTTAAACTTTAGGTACCATTCCAAAATGTATCACTGAGGTGACAGAAGTTGGCTTCTGAGCATCATTTTTTAACAGGAGCTTTAACGGTTCTGTGACATATGATAACTTACCTAAGCCCCGGACCTATCGAATTGGTCAAAAATGAAAATTTCAAAAGTGCCCCTATTTCTGCTTTAAACTTTAAGTACCATTCCAAAATTTATCACTGAGGTGACAGAAGTTGGCTTCTGAGCATCATTTTTGAACAGGAGCTTTACCGGTTCTGTGACATATGATAACTTACCTAAGCCCCGGACCTATCGAATTGGTCAAAAATGAAAATTTCAAAAGTGCCCCTATTTCTGCTTTAAACTTTAGGTACCATTCCAAAATGTATCACTGAGGTGACAGAAGTTGATTTCGGAGCATAATTTTTTAACAGGAGCTTTAACGGTTTTGTGAAATATGATAGCTTACCTAAGCCCCGTACCTATCGAATTGGTCAAAAATGAAAATTTTAAAAGTGCCCCAATTTCTGCTTTAAACTTTAGGTACCATTGCAATATGTAGCACTGAGGTGACAGAAGTTGATTTCGGAGCATAATTTTTGAACAGGAGCTTTAACGGTTTTGTGACATATGATAACTTACCTAAGCCCCGGACCTATCGAATTGGTCAAAAATGAAAATTTCAAAAGTGCCCCTATTTCTGCTTTAAACTTTAGGTACCATTCCAAAATGTATCACTGAGGTGACAGAAGTTGGCTTCTGAGCATAATTTTTGAACAGGAGCTTTAACGGTTTTGTGACATATGATAACTTACCTAAGCCCCGGACCTATCGAATTGGTCAAAAATGAAAATTTCAAAAGTGCCCCTATTTCTGCTTTAAACTTTAGGTACCATTCCAAAATGTATCACTGAGGTGACAGAAGTTGGCTTCTGAGCATAATTTTTGAACAGGAGCTTTAACGGTTTTGTGACATATGATAACTTACCTAAGCCCCGGACCTATCGAATTGGTCAAAAATGAAAATTTCAAAAGTGCCCCTATTTCTGCTTTAAACTTTAGGTACCATTCCAAAATGTATCACTGAGGTGACAGAAGTTGGCTTCTGAGCATCATTTTTGAACAGGAGCTTTAACGGTTTTGTGACATATGATAACTTACCTAAGCCCCGGACCTATCGAATTGGTCAAAAATGAAAATTTCAAAAGTGCCCCTATTTCTGCTTTAAACTTTAGGTACCATTCCAAAATGTATCACTGAGGTGACAGAAGTTGATTTCGGAGCATAATTTTTGAACAGGAGCTTTAACGGTTTTGTGAAATATGATAGCTTACCTAAGCCCCGTACCTATCGAATTGGTCAAAAATGAAAATTTTAAAAGTGCACCAATTTCTGCTTTAAACTTTAGGTACCATTGCAATATGTAGCACTGAGGTGACAGAAGTTGATTTCGGAGCATAATTTTTGAACAGGAGCTTTAACGGTTTTGTGACATATGATAACTTACCTAAGCCCCGGACCTATCGAATTGGTCAAAAATGAAAATTTCAAAAGTGCCCCTATTTCTGCTTTAAACTTTAGGTACCATTCCAAAATGTATCACTGAGGTGACAGAAGTTGGCTTCTGAGCATCATTTTTGAACAGGAGCTTTAACGGTTTTGTGACATATGATAACTTACCTAAGCCCCGGACCTATCGAATTGGTCAAAAATGAAAATTTCAAAAGTGCCCCTATTTCTGCTTTAAACTTTAGGTACCATTCCAAAATGTATCACTGAGGTGACAGAAGTTGATTTCGGAGCATAATTTTTGAACAGGAGCTTTAACGGTTTTGTGAAATATGATAGCTTACCTAAGCCCCGTACCTATCGAATTGGTCAAAAATGAAAATTTTAAAAGTGCACCAATTTCTGCTTTAAACTTTAGGTACCATTGCAATATGTAGCACTGAGGTGACAGAAGTTGATTTCGGAGCATAATTTTTGAACAGGAGCTTTAACGGTTTTGTGACATATGATAACTTACCTAAGCCCCGGACCTATCGAATTGGTCAAAAATGAAAATTTCAAAAGTGCCCCTATTTCTGCTTTAAACTTTAGGTACCATTCCAAAATGTATCACTGAGGTGACAGAAGTTGATTTCGGAGCATAATTTTTGAACAGGAGCTTTAACGGTTTTGTGAAATATGATAGCTTACCTAAGCCCCGGACCTATCGAATTGGTCAAAAATGAAAATTTCAAAAGTGCCCCTATTTCTGCTTTAAACTTTAGGTACCATTCCAAAATGTATCACTGAGGTGACAGAAGTTGGCTTCTGAGCATCATTTTTGAACAGGAGCTTTAACGGTTCTGTGACATATGATAACTTACCTAAGCCCCGGACCTATCGAATTGGTCAAAAATGAAAATTTCAAAAGTGCCCCTATTTCTGCTTTAAACTTTAGGTATCATTCCAAAATGTATCACTGAGGTGACAGAAGTTGATTTCGGAGCATAATTTTTGAACAGGAGCTTTAACGGTTTTGTGAAATATGATAGTTTACCTAAGCCCCGTACCTATCGAATTGGTCAAAAATGAAAATTTTAAAAGTGCCCCAATTTCTGCTTTCAACTTTAGGTACCATTGCAATATGTAGCACTGAGGTGACAGAAGTTGATTTCGGAGCATAATTTTTGAACAGGAGCTTTAACGGTTTTGTGACATATGATAACTTACCTAAGCCCCGGACCTATCGAATTGGTCAAAAATGAAAATTTCAAAAGTGCCCCTATTTCTGCTTTAAACTTTAGGTACCATTCCAAAATGTATCACTGAGGTGACAGAAGTTGATTTCGGAGCATAATTTTTGAACAGGAGCTTTAACGGTTTTGTGAAATATGATAGCTTACCTAAGCCCTGGACCTATCGAATTGGTAAAAAATGAAAATTTTAAAAGTGCCCCTATTTCTGCTTTAAACTTTAGGTACCATTCCAAAATGTATCACTGAGGTGACAGAAGTTGGCTTCTGAGCATCATTTTTTAACAGGAGCTTTAACGGTTCTGTGACATATGATAACTTACCTAAGCCCCGGACCTATCGAATTGGTCAAAAATGAAAATTTCAAAAGTGCCCCTATTTCTGCTTTAAACTTTAAGTACCATTCCAAAATTTATCACTGAGGTGACAGAAGTTGGCTTCTGAGCATCATTTTTGAACAGGAGCTTTACCGGTTCTGTGACATATGATAACTTACCTAAGCCCCGGACCTATCGAATTGGTCAAAAATGAAAATTTCAAAAGTGCCCCTATTTCTGCTTTAAACTTTAGGTACCATTCCAAAATGTATCACTGAGGTGACAGAAGTTGATTTCGGAGCATAATTTTTTAACAGGAGCTTTAACGGTTTTGTGAAATATGATAGCTTACCTAAGCCCCGTACCTATCGAATTGGTCAAAAATGAAAATTTTAAAAGTGCCCCAATTTCTGCTTTAAACTTTAGGTACCATTGCAATATGTAGCACTGAGGTGACAGAAGTTGATTTCGGAGCATAATTTTTGAACAGGAGCTTTAACGGTTTTGTGACATATGATAGCTTACCTAAGCCCCGGACCTATCGAATTGGTCAAAAATGAAAATTTCAAAAGTGCCCCTATTTCTGCTTTAAACTTTAGGTACCATTCCAAAATGTATCACTGAGGTGACAGAAGTTGGCTTCTGAGCATCATTTTTGAACAGGAGCTTTAACGGTTCTGTGACATATGATAACTTACCTAAGCCCCGGACCTATCGAATTGGTCAAAAATGAAAATTTCAAAAGTGCCCCTATTTCTGCTTTAAACTTTAGGTATCATTCCAAAATGTATCACTGAGGTGACAGAAGTTGATTTCGGAGCATAATTTTTGAACAGGAGCTTTAATGGTTTTGTGACATATGATAACTTACTTAAGCCCCGGACCTATCGAATTGGTCAAAAATGAAAATTTTAAAAGTGCCCCAATTTCTGCTTTCAACTTTAGGTACCATTGCAATATGTAGCACTGAGGTGACAGAAGTTGATTTCGGAGCATAATTTTTGAACAGGAGCTTTAACGGTTTTGTGACATATGATAACTTACCTAAGCCCCGGACCTATCGAATTGGTCAAAAATGAAAATTTCAAAAGTGCCCCTATTTCTGCTTTAAACTTTAGGTACCATTCCAAAATGTATCACTGAGGTGACAGAAGTTGGCTTCTGAGCATAATTTTTGAACAGGAGCTTTAACGGTTTTGTGACACATGATAACTTACCTAAGCCCCGGACCTATCGAATTGGTCAAAAATGAAAATTTCAAAAGTGCCCCTATTTCTGCTTTAAACTTTAGGTACCATTCCAAAATGTATCACTGAGGTGACAGAAGTTGGCTTCTGAGCATAATTTTTGAACAGGAGCTTTAACGGTTTTGTGACATATGATAACTTACCTAAGCCCCGGACCTATCGAATTGGTCAAAAATGAAAATGTCAAAAGTGCCCCTATTTCTGCTTTAAACTTTAGGTACCATTCCAAAATGTATCACTGAGGTGACAGAAGTTGATTTCAGAGCATAATTTTTGAACAGAAGCTTTAACGGTTTTGTGACATGATAACTTACCTAAGCCCCGGACCTATCGAATTGGTCAAAAATGAAAATTTCAAAAGTGCCCCTATTTCTGCTTTAAACTTTAGGTACCATTCCAAAATGTATCACTGAGGTGACAGAAGTTGGCTTCTGAGCATCATTTTTGAACAGGAGCTTTAACTGTTTTGTGACATATGATAACTTACCTAAGCCCCGGACCTATCGAATTGGTCAAAAATGAAAATTTCAAAAGTGCCCCTATTTCTGCTTTAAACTTTAGGTACCATTCCAAAATGTATCACTGAGGTGACAGAAGTTGATTTCGGAGCATCATTTTTGAACAGGAGCTTTAACGGTTTTGTGAAATATGATAGCTTACCTAAGCCCCGTACCTATCGAATTGGTCAAAAATGAAAATTTTAAAAGTGCACCAATTTCTGCTTTAAACTTTAGGTACCATTGCAATATGTAGCACTGAGGTGACAGAAGTTGATTTCGGAGCATAATTTTTGAACAGGAGCTTTAACGGTTTTGTGACATATGATAACTTACCTAAGCCCCGGACCTATCGAATTGGTCAAAAATGAAAATTTCAAAAGTGCCCCTATTTCTGCTTTAAACTTTAGGTACCATTCCAAAATGTATCACTGAGGTGACAGAAGTTGATTTCGGAGCATAATTTTTGAACAGGAGCTTTAACGGTTTTGTGAAATATGATAGCTTACCTAAGCCCCGGACCTATCGAATTGGTCAAAAATGAAAATTTCAAAAGTGCCCCTATTTCTGCTTTAAACTTTAGGTACCATTCCAAAATGTATCACTGAGGTGACAGAAGTTGGCTTCTGAGCATCATTTTTGAACAGGAGCTTTAACGGTTCTGTGACATATGATAACTTACCTAAGCCCCGGACCTATCGAATTGGTCAAAAATGAAAATTTCAAAAGTGCCCCTATTTCTGCTTTAAACTTTAGGTATCATTCCAAAATGTATCACTGAGGTGACAGAAGTTGATTTCGGAGCATAATTTTTGAACAGGAGCTTTAACGGTTTTGTGAAATATGATAGTTTACCTAAGCCCCGTACCTATCGAATTGGTCAAAAATGAAAATTTTAAAAGTGTCCCAATTTCTGCTTTCAACTTTAGGTACCATTGCAATATGTAGCACTGAGGTGACAGAAGTTGATTTCGGAGCATAATTTTTGAACAGGAGCTTTAACGGTTTTGTGACATATGATAACTTACCTAAGCCCCGGACCTATCGAATTGGTCAAAAATGAAAATTTCAAAAGTGCCCCTATTTCTGCTTTAAACTTTAGGTACCATTCCAAAATGTATCACTGAGGTGACAGAAGTTGATTTCGGAGCATAATTTTTGAACAGGAGCTTTAACGGTTTTGTGAAATATGATAGCTTACCTAAGCCCCGGACCTATCGAATTGGTAAAAAATGAAAATTTTAAAAGTGCCCCTATTTCTGCTTTAAACTTTAGGTACCATTCCAAAATGTATCACTGAGGTGACAGAAGTTGGCTTCTGAGCATCATTTTTTAACAGGAGCTTTAACGGTTCTGTGACATATGATAACTTACCTAAGCCCCGGACCTATCGAATTGGTCAAAAATGAAAATTTCAAAAGTGCCCCTATTTCTGCTTTAAACTTTAGGTACCATTCCAAAATGTATCACTGAGGTGACAGAAGTTGATTTCGGAGCATCATTTTTTAACAGGAGCTTTAACGGTTTTGTGAAATATGATAGCTTACCTAAGCCCCGTACCTATCGAATTGGTCAAAAATGAAAATTTTAAAAGTGCCCCAATTTCTGCTTTAAACTTTAGGTACCATTGCAATATGTAGCACTGAGGTGACAGAAGTTGATTTCGGAGCATAATTTTTGAACAGGAGCTTTAACGGTTTTGTGACATATGATAACTTACCTAAGCCCCGGACCTATCGAATTGGTCAAAAATGAAAATTTCAAAAGTGCCCCTATTTCTGCTTTAAACTTTAGGTACCATTCCAAAATGTATCACTGAGGTGACAGAAGTTGATTTCGGAGCATAATTTTTGAACAGGAGCTTTAACGGTTTTGTGAAATATGATAGCTTACCTAAGCCCCGGACCTATCGAATTGGTCAAAAATGAAAATTTCAAAAGTGCGCCTATTTCTGCTTTAAACTTTAGGTACCATTCCAAAATGTATCACTGAGGTGACAGAAGTTGGCTTCTGAGCATCATTTTTGAACAGGAGCTTTAACGGTTCTGTGACATATGATAACTTACCTAAGCCCCGGACCTATCGAATTGGTCAAAAATGAAAATTTCAAAAGTGCCCCTATTTCTGCTTTAAACTTTAGGTATCATTCCAAAATGTATCACTGAGGTGACAGAAGTTGATTTCGGAGCATAATTTTTGAACAGGAGCTTTAATGGTTTTGTGACATATGATAACTTACTTAAGCCCCGGACCTATCGAATTGGTCAAAAATGAAAATTTTAAAAGTGCCCCAATTTCTGCTTTCAACTTTAGGTACCATTGCAATATGTAGCACTGAGGTGACAGAAGTTGATTTCGGAGCATAATTTTTGAACAGGAGCTTTAACGGTTTTGTGACATATGATAACTTACCTAAGCCCCGGACCTATCGAATTGGTCAAAAATGAAAATTTCAAAAGTGCCCCTATTTCTGCTTTAAACTTTAGGTACCATTCCAAAATGTATCACTGAGGTGACAGAAGTTGGCTTCTGAGCATAATTTTTGAACAGGAGCTTTAACGGTTTTGTGACATATGATAACTTACCTAAGCCCCGGACCTATCGAATTGGTCAAAAATGAAAATTTCAAAAGTGCCCCTATTTCTGCTTTAAACTTTAGGTACCATTCCAAAATGTATCACTGAGGTGACAGAAGTTGGCTTCTGAGCATCATTTTTGAACAGGAGCTTTAACGGTTTTGTGACATATGATAACTTACCTAAGCCCCGGACCTATCGAATTGGTCAAAAATGAAAATTTCAAAAGTGCCCCTATTTCTGCTTTAAACTTTAGGTACCATTCCAAAATGTATCACTGAGGTGACAGAAGTTGGCTTCTGAGCATCATTTTTGAACAGGAGCTTTAACGGTTTTGTGACATATGATAACTTACCTAAGCCCCGGACCTATCGAATTGGTCAAAAATGAAAATTTCAAAAGTGCCCCTATTTCTGCTTTAAACTTTAGGTACCATTCCAAAATGTATCACTGAGGTGACAGAAGTTGATTTCGGAGCATAATTTTTGAACAGGAGCTTTAACGGTTTTGTGAAATATGATAGCTTACCTAAGCCCCGTACCTATCGAATTGGTCAAAAATGAAAATTTTAAAAGTGCACCAATTTCTGCTTTAAACTTTAGGTACCATTGCAATATGTAGCACTGAGGTGACAGAAGTTGATTTCGGAGCATAATTTTTGAACAGGAGCTTTAACGGTTTTGTGACATATGATAACTTACCTAAGCCCCGGACCTATCGAATTGGTCAAAAATGAAAATTTCAAAAGTGCCCCTATTTCTGCTTTAAACTTTAGGTACCATTCCAAAATGTATCACTGAGGTGACAGAAGTTGGTTTCGGAGCATAATTTTTGAACAGGAGCTTTAACGGTATTGTGAAATATGATAGCTTACCTAAGCCCCGGACCTATCGAATTGGTCAAAAATGAAAATTTCAAAAGTGCCCCTATTTCTGCTTTAAACTTTAGGTACCATTCCAAAATGTATCACTGAGGTGACAGAAGTTGGCTTCTGAGCATCATTTTTGAACAGGAGCTTTAACGGTTCTGTGACATATGATAACTTACCTAAGCCCCGGACCTATCGAATTGGTCAAAAATGAAAATTTCAAAAGTGCCCCTATTTCTGCTTTAAACTTTAGGTACCATTCCAAAATGTATCACTGAGGTGACAGAAGTTGATTTCGGAGCATAATTTTTTAACAGGAGCTTTAACGGTTTTGTGAAATATGATAGCTTACCTAAGCCCCGTACCTATCGAATTGGTCAAAAATGAAAATTTTAAAAGTGCCCCAATTTCTGCTTTAAACTTTAGGTACCATTGCAATATGTAGCACTGAGGTGACAGAAGTTGATTTCGGAGCATAATTTTTGAACAGGAGCTTTAACGGTTTTGTGACATATGATAGCTTACCTAAGCCCCGGACCTATCGAATTGGTCAAAAATGAAAATTTCAAAAGTGCCCCTATTTCTGCTTTAAACTTTAGGTACCATTCCAAAATGTATCACTGAGGTGACAGAAGTTGGCTTCTGAGCATCATTTTTGAACAGGAGCTTTAACGGTTCTGTGACATATGATAACTTACCTAAGCCCCGGACCTATCGAATTGGTCAAAAATGAAAATTTCAAAAGTGCCCCTATTTCTGCTTTAAACTTTAGGTATCATTCCAAAATGTATCACTGAGGTGACAGAAGTTGATTTCGGAGCATAATTTTTGAACAGGAGCTTTAATGGTTTTGTGACATATGATAACTTACTTAAGCCCCGGACCTATCGAATTGGTCAAAAATGAAAATTTTAAAAGTGCCCCAATTTCTGCTTTCAACTTTAGGTACCATTGCAATATGTAGCACTGAGGTGACAGAAGTTGATTTCAGAGCATAATTTTTGAACAGGAGCTTTAACGGTTTTGTGACATATGATAACTTACCTAAGCCCCGGACCTATCGAATTGGTCAAAAATGAAAATTTCAAAAGTGCCCCTATTTCTGCTTTAAACTTTAGGTACCATTCCAAAATGTATCACTGAGGTGACAGAAGTTGGCTTCTGAGCATAATTTTTGAACAGGAGCTTTAACGGTTTTGTGACACATGATAGCTTACCTAAGCCCCGGACCTATCGAATTGGTCAAAAATGAAAATTTCAAAAGTGCCCCTATTTCTGCTTTAAACTTTAGGTACCATTCCAAAATGTATCACTGAGGTGACAGAAGTTGGCTTCTGAGCATCATTTTTGAACAGGAGCTTTAACGGTTCTGTGACATATGATAACTTACCTAAGCCCCGGACCTATCGAATTGGTCAAAAATGAAAATTTTAAAAGTGCCCCAATTTCTGCTTTCAACTTTAGGTACCATTGCAATATGTAGCACTGAGGTGACAGAAGTTGATTTCGGAGCATAATTTTTGAACAGGAGCTTTAACGGTTTTGTGACATATGATAACTTACCTAAGCCCCGGACCTATCGAATTGGTCAAAAATGAAAATTTCAAAAGTGCCCCTATTTCTGCTTTAAACTTTAGGTACCATTCCAAAATGTATCACTGAGGTGACAGAAGTTGGCTTCTGAGCATAATTTTTGAACAGGAGCTTTAACGGTTTTGTGACATATGATAACTTACCTAAGCCCCGGACCTATCGAATTGGTCAAAAATGAAAATTTCAAAAGTGCCCCTATTTCTGCTTTAAACTTTAGGTACCATTGCAATATGTAGCACTGAGGTGACAGAAGTTGATTTCGGAGCATAATTTTTGAACAGGAGCTTTAACGGTTTTGTGACATATGATAACTTACCTAAGCCCCGGACCTATCGAATTGGTCAAAAATGAAAATTTCAAAAGTGCCCCTATTTCTGCTTTAAACTTTAGGTACCATTCCAAAATGTATCACTGAGGTGACAGAAGTTGGTTTCGGAGCATAATTTTTGAACAGGAGCTTTAACGGTATTGTGAAATATGATAGCTTACCTAAGCCCCGGACCTATCGAATTGGTCAAAAATGAAAATTTCAAAAGTGCCCCTATTTCTGCTTTAAACTTTAGGTACCATTCCAAAATGTATCACTGAGGTGACAGAAGTTGGCTTCTGAGCATCATTTTTGAACAGGAGCTTTAACGGTTCTGTGACATATGATAACTTACCTAAGCCCCGGACCTATCGAATTGGTCAAAAATGAAAATTTCAAAAGTGCCCCTATTTCTGCTTTAAACTTTAGGTACCATTCCAAAATGTATCACTGAGGTGACAGAAGTTGATTTCGGAGCATAATTTTTTAACAGGAGCTTTAACGGTTTTGTGAAATATGATAGCTTACCTAAGCCCCGTACCTATCGAATTGGTCAAAAATGAAAATTTTAAAAGTGCCCCAATTTCTGCTTTAAACTTTAGGTACCATTGCAATATGTAGCACTGAGGTGACAGAAGTTGATTTCGGAGCATAATTTTTGAACAGGAGCTTTAACGGTTTTGTGACATATGATAGCTTACCTAAGCCCCGGACCTATCGAATTGGTCAAAAATGAAAATTTCAAAAGTGCCCCTATTTCTGCTTTAAACTTTAGGTACCATTCCAAAATGTATCACTGAGGTGACAGAAGTTGGCTTCTGAGCATCATTTTTGAACAGGAGCTTTAACGGTTCTGTGACATATGATAACTTACCTAAGCCCCGGACCTATCGAATTGGTCAAAAATGAAAATTTCAAAAGTGCCCCTATTTCTGCTTTAAACTTTAGGTATCATTCCAAAATGTATCACTGAGGTGACAGAAGTTGATTTCGGAGCATAATTTTTGAACAGGAGCTTTAATGGTTTTGTGACATATGATAACTTACTTAAGCCCCGGACCTATCGAATTGGTCAAAAATGAAAATTTTAAAAGTGCCCCAATTTCTGCTTTCAACTTTAGGTACCATTGCAATATGTAGCACTGAGGTGACAGAAGTTGATTTCAGAGCATAATTTTTGAACAGGAGCTTTAACGGTTTTGTGACATATGATAACTTACCTAAGCCCCGGACCTATCGAATTGGTCAAAAATGAAAATTTCAAAAGTGCCCCTATTTCTGCTTTAAACTTTAGGTACCATTCCAAAATGTATCACTGAGGTGACAGAAGTTGGCTTCTGAGCATAATTTTTGAACAGGAGCTTTAACGGTTTTGTGACACATGATAGCTTACCTAAGCCCCGGACCTATCGAATTGGTCAAAAATGAAAATTTCAAAAGTGCCCCTATTTCTGCTTTAAACTTTAGGTACCATTCCAAAATGTATCACTGAGGTGACAGAAGTTGGCTTCTGAGCATCATTTTTGAACAGGAGCTTTAACGGTTCTGTGACATATGATAACTTACCTAAGCCCCGGACCTATCGAATTGGTCAAAAATGAAAATTTTAAAAGTGCCCCAATTTCTGCTTTCAACTTTAGGTACCATTGCAATATGTAGCACTGAGGTGACAGAAGTTGATTTCGGAGCATAATTTTTGAACAGGAGCTTTAACGGTTTTGTGACATATGATAACTTACCTAAGCCCCGGACCTATCGAATTGGTCAAAAATGAAAATTTCAAAAGTGCCCCTATTTCTGCTTTAAACTTTAGGTACCATTCCAAAATGTATCACTGAGGTGACAGAAGTTGGCTTCTGAGCATAATTTTTGAACAGGAGCTTTAACGGTTTTGTGACATATGATAACTTACCTAAGCCCCGGACCTATCGAATTGGTCAAAAATGAAAATTTCAAAAGTGCCCCTATTTCTGCTTTAAACTTTAGGTACCATTGCAATATGTAGCACTGAGGTGACAGAAGTTGATTTCGGAGCATAATTTTTGAACAGGAGCTTTAACGGTTTTGTGACATATGATAACTTACCTAAGCCCCGGACCTATCGAATTGGTCAAAAATGAAAATTTCAAAAGTGCCCCTATTTCTGCTTTAAACTTTAGGTACCATTCCAAAATGTATCACTGAGGTGACAGAAGTTGGTTTCGGAGCATAATTTTTGAACAGGAGCTTTAACGGTATTGTGAAATATGATAGCTTACCTAAGCCCCGGACCTATCGAATTGGTCAAAAATGAAAATTTCAAAAGTGCCCCTATTTCTGCTTTAAACTTTAGGTACCATTCCAAAATGTATCACTGAGGTGACAGAAGTTGGCTTCTGAGCATCATTTTTGAACAGGAGCTTTAACGGTTCTGTGACATATGATAACTTACCTAAGCCCCGGACCTATCGAATTGGTCAAAAATGAAAATTTCAAAAGTGCCCCTATTTCTGCTTTAAACTTTAGGTACCATTCCAAAATGTATCACTGAGGTGACAGAAGTTGATTTCGGAGCATAATTTTTTAACAGGAGCTTTAACGGTTTTGTGAAATATGATAGCTTACCTAAGCCCCGTACCTATCGAATTGGTCAAAAATGAAAATTTTAAAAGTGCCCCAATTTCTGCTTTAAACTTTAGGTACCATTGCAATATGTAGCACTGAGGTGACAGAAGTTGATTTCGGAGCATAATTTTTGAACAGGAGCTTTAACGGTTTTGTGACATATGATAGCTTACCTAAGCCCCGGACCTATCGAATTGGTCAAAAATGAAAATTTCAAAAGTGCCCCTATTTCTGCTTTAAACTTTAGGTACCATTCCAAAATGTATCACTGAGGTGACAGAAGTTGGCTTCTGAGCATCATTTTTGAACAGGAGCTTTAACGGTTCTGTGACATATGATAACTTACCTAAGCCCCGGACCTATCGAATTGGTCAAAAATGAAAATTTCAAAAGTGCCCCTATTTCTGCTTTAAACTTTAGGTATCATTCCAAAATGTATCACTGAGGTGACAGAAGTTGATTTCGGAGCATAATTTTTGAACAGGAGCTTTAATGGTTTTGTGACATATGATAACTTACTTAAGCCCCGGACCTATCGAATTGGTCAAAAATGAAAATTTTAAAAGTGCCCCAATTTCTGCTTTCAACTTTAGGTACCATTGCAATATGTAGCACTGAGGTGACAGAAGTTGATTTCAGAGCATAATTTTTGAACAGGAGCTTTAACGGTTTTGTGACATATGATAACTTACCTAAGCCCCGGACCTATCGAATTGGTCAAAAATGAAAATTTCAAAAGTGCCCCTATTTCTGCTTTAAACTTTAGGTACCATTCCAAAATGTATCACTGAGGTGACAGAAGTTGGCTTCTGAGCATAATTTTTGAACAGGAGCTTTAACGGTTTTGTGACACATGATAACTTACCTAAGCCCCGGACCTATCGAATTGGTCAAAAATGAAAATTTCAAAAGTGCCCCTATTTCTGCTTTAAACTTTAGGTACCATTCCAAAATGTATCACTGAGGTGACAGAAGTTGGCTTCTGAGCATAATTTTTGAACAGGAGCTTTAACGGTTTTGTGACATATGATAACTTACCTAAGCCCCGGACCTATCGAATTGGTCAAAAATGAAAATTTCAAAAGTGCCCCTATTTCTGCTTTAAACTTTAGGTACCATTCCAAAATGTATCACTGAGGTGACAGAAGTTGATTTCAGAGCATAATTTTTGAACAGAAGCTTTAACGGTTTTGTGACATGATAACTTACCTAAGCCCCGGACCTATCGAATTGGTCAAAAATGAAAATTTCAAAAGTGCCCCTATTTCTGCTTTAAACTTTAGGTACCATTCCAAAATGTATCACTGAGGTGACAGAAGTTGGCTTCTGAGCATCATTTTTGAACAGGAGCTTTAACGGTTTTGTGACATATGATAACTTACCTAAGCCCCGGACCTATCGAATTGGTCAAAAATGAAAATTTCAAAAGTGCCCCTATTTCTGCTTTAAACTTTAGGTACCATTCCAAAATGTATCACTGAGGTGACAGAAGTTGATTTCGGAGCATAATTTTTGAACAGGAGCTTTAACGGTTTTGTGAAATATGATAGCTTACCTAAGCCCCGTACCTATCGAATTGGTCAAAAATGAAAATTTTAAAAGTGCACCAATTTCTGCTTTAAACTTTAGGTACCATTGCAATATGTAGCACTGAGGTGACAGAAGTTGATTTCGGAGCATAATTTTTGAACAGGAGCTTTAACGGTTTTGTGACATATGATAACTTACCTAAGCCCCGGACCTATCGAATTGGTCAAAAATGAAAATTTCAAAAGTGCCCCTATTTCTGCTTTAAACTTTAGGTACCATTCCAAAATGTATCACTGAGGTGACAGAAGTTGATTTCGGAGCATAATTTTTGAACAGGAGCTTTAACGGTTTTGTGAAATATGATAGCTTACCTAAGCCCCGGACCTATCGAATTGGTCAAAAATGAAAATTTCAAAAGTGCCCCTATTTCTGCTTTAAACTTTAGGTACCATTCCACAATGTATCACTGAGGTGACAGAAGTTGGCTTCTGAGCATCATTTTTGAACAGGAGCTTTAACGGTTCTGTGACATATGATAACTTACCTAAGCCCCGGACCTATCGAATTGGTCAAAAATGAAAATTTCAAAAGTGCCCCTATTTCTGCTTTAAACTTTAGGTATCATTCCAAAATGTATCACTGAGGTGACAGAAGTTGATTTCGGAGCATAATTTTTGAACAGGAGCTTTAACGGTTTTGTGAAATATGATAGTTTACCTAAGCCCCGTACCTATCGAATTGGTCAAAAATGAAAATTTTAAAAGTGCCCCAATTTCTGCTTTCAACTTTAGGTACCATTGCAATATGTAGCACTGAGGTGACAGAAGTTGATTTCGGAGCATAATTTTTGAACAGGAGCTTTAACGGTTTTGTGACATATGATAACTTACCTAAGCCCCGGACCTATCGAATTGGTCAAAAATGAAAATTTCAAAAGTGCCCCTATTTCTGCTTTAAACTTTAGGTACCATTCCAAAATGTATCACTGAGGTGACAGAAGTTGATTTCGGAGCATAATTTTTGAACAGGAGCTTTAACGGTTTTGTGAAATATGATAGCTTACCTAAGCCCCGGACCTATCGAATTGGTAAAAAATGAAAATTTTAAAAGTGCCCCTATTTCTGCTTTAAACTTTAGGTACCATTCCAAAATGTATCACTGAGGTGACAGAAGTTGGCTTCTGAGCATCATTTTTTAACAGGAGCTTTAACGGTTCTGTGACATATGATAACTTACCTAAGCCCCGGACCTATCGAATTGGTCAAAAATGAAAATTTCAAAAGTGCCCCTATTTCTGCTTTAAACTTTAAGTACCATTCCAAAATTTATCACTGAGGTGACAGAAGTTGGCTTCTGAGCATCATTTTTGAACAGGAGCTTTACCGGTTCTGTGACATATGATAACTTACCTAAGCCCCGGACCTATCGAATTGGTCAAAAATGAAAATTTCAAAAGTGCCCCTATTTCTGCTTTAAACTTTAGGTACCATTCCAAAATGTATCACTGAGGTGACAGAAGTTGATTTCGGAGCATCATTTTTTAACAGGAGCTTTAACGGTTTTGTGAAATATGATAGCTTACCTAAGCCCCGTACCTATCGAATTGGTCAAAAATGAAAATTTTAAAAGTGCCCCAATTTCTGCTTTAAACTTTAGGTACCATTGCAATATGTAGCACTGAGGTGACAGAAGTTGATTTCGGAGCATAATTTTTGAACAGGAGCTTTAACGGTTTTGTGACATATGATAACTTACCTAAGCCCCGGACCTATCGAATTGGTCAAAAATGAAAATTTCAAAAGTGCCCCTATTTCTGCTTTAAACTTTAGGTACCATTCCAAAATGTATCACTGAGGTGACAGAAGTTGGCTTCAGAGCATAATTTTTGAACAGGAGCTTTAACGGTTTTGTGACATATGATAACTTACCTAAGCCCCGGACCTATCGAATTGGTCAAAAATGAAAATTTCAAAAGTGCCCCTATTTCTGCTTTAAACTTTAGGTACCATTCCAAAATGTATCACTGAGGTGACAGAAGTTGATTTCAGAGCATAATTTTTTAACAGAAGCTTTAACGGTTTTGTGACATGATAACTTACCTAAGCCCCGGACCTATCGAATTGGTCAAAAATGAAAATTTCAAAAGTGCCCCTATTTCTGCTTTAAACTTTAGGTACCATTCCAAAATGTATCACTGAGGTGACAGAAGTTGGCTTCTGAGCATCATTTTTGAACAGGAGCTTTAACGGTTTTGTGACATATGATAACTTACCTAAGCCCCGGACCTATCGAATTGGTCAAAAATGAAAATTTCAAAAGTGCCCCTATTTCTGCTTTAAACTTTAGGTACCATTCCAAAATGTATCACTGAGGTGACAGAAGTTGATTTCGGAGCATAATTTTTGAACAGGAGCTTTAACGGTTTTGTGAAATATGATAGCTTACCTAAGCCCCGTACCTATCGAATTGGTCAAAAATGAAAATTTTAAAAGTGCACCAATTTCTGCTTTAAACTTTAGGTACCATTGCAATATGTAGCACTGAGGTGACAGAAGTTGATTTCGGAGCATAATTTTTGAACAGGAGCTTTAACGGTTTTGTGACATATGATAACTTACCTAAGCCCCGGACCTATCAAATTGGTCAAAAATGAAAATTTCAAAAGTGCCCCTATTTCTGCTTTAAACTTTAGGTACCATTCCAAAATGTATCACTGAGGTGACAGAAGTTGATTTCGGAGCATAATTTTTGAACAGGAGCTTTAACGGTTTTGTGAAATATGATAGCTTACCTAAGCCCCGGACCTATCGAATTGGTCAAAAATGAAAATTTCAAAAGTGCCCCTATTTCTGCTTTAAACTTTAGGTACCATTCCAAAATGTATCACTGAGGTGACAGAAGTTGGCTTCTGAGCATCATTTTTGAACAGGAGCTTAAACGGTTCTGTGACATATGATAACTTACCTAAGCCCCGGACCTATCGAATTGGTCAAAAATGAAAATTTCAAAAGTGCCCCTATTTCTGCTTTAAACTTTAGGTATCATTCCAAAATGTATCACTGAGGTGACAGAAGTTGATTTCGGAGCATAATTTTTGAACAGGAGCTTTAATGGTTTTGTGACATATGATAACTTACTTAAGCCCCGGACCTATCGAATTGGTCAAAAATGAAAATTTTAAAAGTGCCCCAATTTCTGCTTTCAACTTTAGGTACCATTGCAATATGTAGCACTGAGGTGACAGAAGTTGATTTCGGAGCATAATTTTTGAACAGGAGCTTTAACGGTTTTGTGACATATGATAACTTACTTAAGCCCCGGACCTATCGAATTGGTCAAAAATGAAAATTTCAAAAGTGCCCCTATTTCTGCTTTAAACTTTAGGTACCATTCCAAAATGTATCACTGAGGTGACAGAAGTTGATTTCGGAGCATAATTTTTGAACAGGAGCTTTAACGGTTTTGTGAAATATGATAGCTTACCTAAGCCCCGGACCTATCGAATTGGTAAAAAATGAAAATTTTAAAAGTGCCCCTATTTCTGCTTTAAACTTTAGGTACCATTCCAAAATGTATCACTGAGGTGACAGAAGTTGGCTTCTGAGCATCATTTTTTAACAGGAGCTTTAACGGTTCTGTGACATATGATAACTTACCTAAGCCCCGGACCTATCGAATTGGTCAAAAATGAAAATTTCAAAAGTGCCCCTATTTCTGCTTTAAACTTTAAGTACCATTCCAAAATTTATCACTGAGGTGACAGAAGTTGGCTTCTGAGCATCATTTTTGAACAGGAGCTTTACCGGTTCTGTGACATATGATAACTTACCTAAGCCCCGGACCTATCGAATTGGTCAAAAATGAAAATTTCAAAAGTGCCCCTATTTCTGCTTTAAACTTTAGGTACCATTCCAAAATGTATCACTGAGGTGACAGAAGTTGATTTCGGAGCATAATTTTTTAACAGGAGCTTTAACGGTTTTGTGAAATATGATAGCTTACCTAAGCCCCGTACCTATCGAATTGGTCAAAAATGAAAATTTTAAAAGTGCCCCAATTTCTGCTTTAAACTTTAGGTACCATTGCAATATGTAGCACTGAGGTGACAGAAGTTGATTTCGGAGCATAATTTTTGAACAGGAGCTTTAACGGTTTTGTGACATATGATAACTTACCTAAGCCCCGGACCTATCGAATTGGTCAAAAATGAAAATTTCAAAAGTGCCCCTATTTCTGCTTTAAACTTTAGGTACCATTCCAAAATGTATCACTGAGGTGACAGAAGTTGGCTTCTGAGCATAATTTTTGAACAGGAGCTTTAACGGTTTTGTGACATATGATAACTTACCTAAGCCCCGGACCTATCGAATTGGTCAAAAATGAAAATTTCAAAAGTGCCCCTATTTCTGCTTTAAACTTTAGGTACCATTCCAAAATGTATCACTGAGGTGACAGAAGTTGATTTCAGAGCATAATTTTTTAACAGAAGCTTTAACGGTTTTGTGACATGATAACTTACCTAAGCCCCGGACCTATCGAATTGGTCAAAAATGAAAATTTCAAAAGTGCCCCTATTTCTGCTTTAAACTTTAGGTACCATTCCAAAATGTATCACTGAGGTGACAGAAGTTGGCTTCAGAGCATCATTTTTGAACAGGAGCTTTAACGGTTTTGTGACATATGATAACTTACCTAAGCCCCGGACCTATCGAATTGGTCAAAAATGAAAATTTCAAAAGTGCCCCTATTTCTGCTTTAAACTTTAGGTACCATTCCAAAATGTATCACTGAGGTGACAGAAGTTGATTTCGGAGCATAATTTTTGAACAGGAGCTTTAACGGTTTTGTGAAATATGATAGCTTACCTAAGCCCCGGACCTATCGAATTGGTCAAAAATGAAAATTTTAAAAGTGCACCAATTTCTGCTTTAAACTTTAGGTACCATTGCAATATGTAGCACTGAGGTGACAGAAGTTGATTTCGGAGCATAATTTTTGAACAGGAGCTTTAACGGTTTTGTGACATATGATAACTTACCTAAGCCCCGGACCTATCGAATTGGTCAAAAATGAAAATTTCAAAAGTGCCCCTATTTCTGCTTTAAACTTTAGGTACCATTCCAAAATGTATCACTGAGGTGACAGAAGTTGATTTCGGAGCATAATTTTTGAACAGGAGCTTTAACGGTTTTGTGAAATATGATAGCTTACCTAAGCCCCGGACCTATCGAATTGGTCAAAAATGAAAATTTCAAAAGTGCCCCAATTTCTGCTTTAAACTTTAGGTACCATTCCAAAATGTATCACTGAGGTGACAGAAGTTGGCTTCTGAGCATCATTTTTGAACAGGAGCTTTAACGGTTCTGTGACATATGATAACTTACCTAAGCCCCGGACCTATCGAATTGGTCAAAAATGAAAATTTCAAAAGTGCCCCTATTTCTGCTTTAAACTTTAGGTATCATTCCAAAATGTATCACTGAGGTGACAGAAGTTGATTTCGGAGCATAATTTTTGAACAGGAGCTTTAACGGTTTTGTGAAATATGATAGCTTACCTAAGCCCCGGACCTATCGAATTGGTCAAAAATGAAAATTTCAAAAGTGCCCCAATTTCTGCTTTAAACTTTAGGTACCATTCCAAAATGTATCACTGAGGTGACAGAAGTTGGCTTCTGAGCATCATTTTTGAACAGGAGCTTTAACGGTTCTGTGACATATGATAACTTACCTAAGCCCCGGACCTATCGAATTGGTCAAAAATGAAAATTTCAAAAGTGCCCCTATTTCTGCTTTAAACTTTAGGTATCATTCCAAAATGTATCACTGAGGTGACAGAAGTTGATTTCGGAGCATAATTTTTGAACAGGAGCTTTAACGGTTTTGTGAAATATGATAGCTTACCTAAGCCCCGGACCTATCGAATTGGTCAAAAATGAAAATTTTAAAAGTGCCCCAATTTCTGCTTTCAACTTTAGGTACCATTGCAATATGTAGCACTGAGGTGACAGAAGTTGATTTCGGAGCATAATTTTTGAACAGGAGCTTTAACGGTTTTGTGACATATGATAACTTACCTAAGCCCCGGACCTATCGAATTGGTCAAAAATGAAAATTTCAAAAGTGCCCCTATTTCTGCTTTAAACTTTAGGTACCATTCCAAAATGTATCACTGAGGTGACAGAAGTTGGCTTCTGAGCATAATTTTTGAACAGGAGCTTTAACGGTTTTGTGACATATGATAACTTACCTAAGCCCCGGACCTATCGAATTGGTCAAAAATGAAAATTTCAAAAGTGCCCCTATTTCTGCTTTAAACTTTAGGTACCATTCCAAAATGTATCACTGAGGTGACAGAAGTTGATTTCAGAGCATAATTTTTTAACAGAAGCTTTAACGGTTTTGTGACATGATAACTTACCTAAGCCCCGGACCTATCGAATTGGTCAAAAATGAAAATTTCAAAAGTGCCCCTATTTCTGCTTTAAACTTTAGGTACCATTCCAAAATGTATCACTGAGGTGACAGAAGTTGGCTTCTGAGCATCATTTTTGAACAGGAGCTTTAACGGTTTTGTGACATATGATAAGTTACCTAAGCCCCGGACCTATCGAATTGGTCAAAAATGAAAATTTCAAAAGTGCCCCTATTTCTGCTTTAAACTTTAGGTACCATTCCAAAATGTATCACTGAGGTGACAGAAGTTGATTTCGGAGCATAATTTTTGAACAGGAGCTTTAACGGTTTTGTGAAATATGATAGCTTACCTAAGCCCCGGACCTATCGAATTGGTCAAAAATGAAAATTTCAAAAGTGCCCCTATTTCTGCTTTAAACTTTAGGTACCATTCCAAAATGTATCACTGAGGTGACAGAAGTTGGCTTCTGAGCATCATTTTTGAACAGGAGCTTTAACGGTTCTGTGACATATGATAACTTACCTAAGCCCCGGACCTATCGAATTGGTCAAAAATGAAAATTTCAAAAGTGCCCCTATTTCTGCTTTAAACTTTAGGTATCATTCCAAAATGTATCACTGAGGTGACAGAAGTTGATTTCGGAGCATAATTTTTGAACAGGAGCTTTAACGGTTTTGTGAAATATGATAGCTTACCTAAGCCCCGTACCTATCGAATTGGTCAAAAATGAAAATTTTAAAAGTGCCCCAATTTCTGCTTTCAACTTTAGGTACCATTGCAATATGTAGCACTGAGGTGACAGAAGTTGATTTCGGAGCATAATTTTTGAACAGGAGCTTTAACGGTTTTGTGACATATGATAACTTACCTAAGCCCCGGACCTATCGAATTGGTCAAAAATGAAAATTTCAAAAGTGCCCCTATTTCTGCTTTAAACTTTAGGTACCATTCCAAAATGTATCACTGAGGTGACAGAAGTTGATTTCGGAGCATAATTTTTGAACAGGAGCTTTAACGGTTTTGTGAAATATGATAGCTTACCTAAGCCCCGGACTTATCGAATTGGTAAAAAATGAAAATTTTAAAAGTGCCCCTATTTCTGCTTTAAACTTTAGGTACCATTCCAAAATGTATCACTGAGGTGACAGAAGTTGGCTTCTGAGCATCATTTTTGAACAGGAGCTTTAACGGTTCTGTGACATATGATAACTTACATAAGCCTCGGACCTATCGAATTGGTCAAAAATGAAAATTTCAAAAGTGCCCCTATTTCTGCTTTAAACTTTAGGTACCATTCCAAAATGTATCACTGAGGTGACAGAAGTTGATTTCGGAGCATAATTTTTGAACAGGAGCTTTAACGGTTCTGTGACATATGATAACTTACCTAAGCCCCGGACCTATCGAATTGGTCAAAAATGAAAATTTCAAAAGTGCCCCTATTTCTGCTTTAAACTTTAGGTACCATTCCAAAATGTATCACTGAGGTGACAGAAGTTGATTTCGGAGCATAATTTTTGAACAGGAGCTTTAACGGTTTTGTGAAATATGATAGCTTACCTAAGCCCCGTACCTATCGAATTGGTCAAAAATGAAAATTTCAAAAGTGCCCCAATTTCTGCTTTAAACTTTAGGTACCATTGCAATATGTAGCACTGAGGTGACAGAAGTTGATTTCGGAGCATAATTTTTGAACAGGAGCTTTAACTGTTTTGTGACATATGATAACTTACCTAAGCCCCGGACCTATCGAATTGGTCAAAAATGAAAATTTCAAAAGTGCCCCTATTTCTGCTTTAAACTTTAGGTACCATTCCAAAATGTATCACTGAGGTGACAGAAGTTGGCTTCTGAGCATAATTTTTGAACAGGAGCTTTAACGGTTTTGTGACATATGATAACTTACCTAAGCCCCGGACCTATCGAATTGGTCAAAAATGAAAATTTCAAAAGTGCCCCTATTTCTGCTTTAAACTTTAGGTACCATTCCAAAATGTATCACTGAGGTGACAGAAGTTGATTTCAGAGCATAATTTTTGAACAGAAGCTTTAACGGTTTTGTGACATGATAACTTACCTAAGCCCCGGACCTATCGAATTGGTCAAAAATGAAAATTTCAAAAGTGCCCCTATTTCTGCTTTAAACTTTAGGTACCATTCCAAAATGTATCACTGAGGTGACAGAAGTTGACTTCTGAGCATCATTTTTGAACAGGAGCTTTAACGGTTTTGTGACATATGATAACTTACCTAAGCCCCGTACCTATCGAATTGGTCAAAAATGAAAATTTTAAAAGTGCACCAATTTCTGCTTTAAACTTTAGGTACCATTGCAATATGTAGCACTGGGGTGACAGAAGTTGATTTCGGAGCATAATTTTTGAACAGGAGCTTTAACGGTTTTGTGACATATGATAACTTACCTAAGCCCCGGACCTATCGAATTGGTCAAAAATGAAAATTTCAAAAGTGCCCCTATTTCTGCTTTAAACTTTAGGTACCATTCCAAAATGTATCACTGAGGTGACAGAAGTTGATTTCGGAGCATAATTTTTGAACAGGAGCTTTAACGGTTTTGTGAAATATGATAGCTTACCTAAGCACAGGACCTATCGAATTGGTCAAAAATGAAAATTTCAAAAGTGCCCCTATTTCTGCTTTAAACTTTAGGTACCATTCCAAAATGTATCACTGAGGTGACAGAAGTTGGCTTCTGAGCATCATTTTTGAACAGGAGCTTTAACGGTTCTGTGACATATGATAACTTACCTAAGCCCCGGACCTATCGAATTGGTCAAAAATGAAAATTTCAAAAGTGCCCCTATTTCTGCTTTAAACTTTAGGTATCATTCCAAAATGTATCACTGAGGTGACAGAAGTTGATTTCGGAGCATAATTTTTGAACAGGAGCTTTAATGGTTTTGTGACATATGATAACTTACTTAAGCCCCGGACCTATCGAATTGGTCAAAAATGAAAATTTTAAAAGTGCCCCAATTTCTGCTTTCAACTTTAGGTACCATTGCAATATGTAGCACTGAGGTGACAGAAGTTGATTTCGGAGCATAATTTTTGAACAGGAGCTTTAACGGTTTTGTGACATATGATAACTTACCTAAGCCCCGGACCTATCGAATTGGTCAAAAATGAAAATTTCAAAAGTGCCCCTATTTCTGCTTTAAACTTTAGGTACCATTCCAAAATGTATCACTGAGGTGACAGAAGTTGATTTCGGAGCATAATTTTTTAACAGGAGCTTTAACGGTTTTGTGAAATATGATAGCTTACCTAAGCCCCGTACCTATCGAATTGGTCAAAAATGAAAATTTTAAAAGTGCCCCAATTTCTGCTTTAAACTTTAGGTACCATTGCAATATGTAGCACTGAGGTGACAGAAGTTGATTTCGGAGCATAATTTTTGAACAGGAGCTTTAACGGTTTTGTGACATATGATAACTTACCTAAGCCCCGGACCTATCGAATTGGTCAAAAATGAAAATTTCAAAAGTGCCCCTATTTCTGCTTTAAACTTTAGGTACCATTCCAAAATGTATCACTGAGGTGACAGAAGTTTGCTTCTGAGCATAATTTTTGAACAGGAGCTTTAACGGTTTTGTGACATATGATAACTTACCTAAGCCCCGGACCTATCGAATTGGTCAAAAATGAAAATTTCAAAAGTGCCCCTATTTCTGCTTTAAACTTTAGGTACCATTCCAAAATGTATCACTGAGGTGACAGAAGTTGATTTCAGAGCATAATTTTTTAACAGAAGCTTTAACGGTTTTGTGACATGATAACTTACCTAAGCCCCGGACCTATCGAATTGGTCAAAAATGAAAATTTCAAAAGTGCCCCTATTTCTGCTTTAAACTTTAGGTACCATTCCAAAATGTATCACTGAGGTGACAGAAGTTGGCTTCTGAGCATCATTTTTGAACAGGAGCTTTAACGGTTTTGTGACATATGATAACTTACCTAAGCCCCGGACCTATCGAATTGGTCAAAAATGAAAATTTCAAAAGTGCCCCTATTTCTGCTTTAAACTTTAGGTACCATTCCAAAATGTATCACTGAGGTGACAGAAGTTGATTTCGGAGCATAATTTTTGAACAGGAGCTTTAACGGTTTTGTGAAATATGATAGCTTACCTAAGCCCCGTACCTATCGAATTGGTCAAAAATGAAAATTTTAAAAGTGCACCAATTTCTGCTTTAAACTTTAGGTACCATTGCAATATGTAGCACTGAGGTGACAGAAGTTGATTTCGGAGCATAATTTTTGAACAGGAGCTTTAACGGTTTTGTGACATATGATAACTTACCTAAGCCCCGGACCTATCGAATTGGTCAAAAATGAAAATTTCAAAAGTGCCCCTATTTCTGCTTTAAACTTTAGGTACCATTCCAAAATGTATCACTGAGGTGACAGAAGTTGATTTCGGAGCATAATTTTTGAACAGGAGCTTTAACGGTTTTGTGAAATATGATAGCTTACCTAAGCCCCGGACCTATCGAATTGGTAAAAAATGAAAATTTTAAAAGTACCCCTATTTCTGCTTTAAACTTTAGGTACCATTCCAAAATGTATCACTGAGGTGACAGAAGTTGATTTCGGAGCATAATTTTTGAACAGGAGCTTTAACGGTTTTGTGAAATATGATAGCTTACCTAAGCCCCGGACCTATCGAATTGGTAAAAAATGAAAATTTTAAAAGTGCCCCTATTTCTGCTTTAAACTTTAGGTACCATTCCAAAATGTATCACTGAGGTGACAGAAGTTGGCTTCTGAGCATCATTTTTGAACAGGAGCTTTAACGGTTCTGTGACATATGATAACTTACATAAGCCTCGGACCTATCGAATTGGTCAAAAATGAAAATTTCAAAAGTGCCCCTATTTCTGCTTTAAACTTTAGGTACCATTCCAAAATGTATCACTGAGGTGACAGAAGTTGATTTCGGAGCATAATTTTTGAACAGGAGCTTTAACGGTTCTGTGACATATGATAACTTACCTAAGCCCCGGACCTATCGAATTGGTCAAAAATGAAAATTTCAAAAGTGCCCCTATTTCTGCTTTAAACTTTAGGTACCATTCCAAAATGTATCACTGAGGTGACAGAAGTTGATTTCGGAGCATAATTTTTGAACAGGAGCTTTAACGGTTTTGTGAAATATGATAGCTTACCTAAGCCCCGTACCTATCGAATTGGTCAAAAATGAAAATTTCAAAAGTGCCCCAATTTCTGCTTTAAACTTTAGGTACCATTGCAATATGTTGCACTGAGGTGACAGAAGTTGATTTCGGAGCATAATTTTTGAACAGGAGCTTTAACTGTTTTGTGACATATGATAACTTACCTAAGCCCCAGACCTATCGAATTGGTCAAAAATGAAAATTTCAAAAGTGCCCCTATTTCTGCTTTAAACTTTAGGTACCATTCCAAAATGTATCACTGAGGTGACAGAAGTTGATTTCGGAGCATAATTTTTGAACAGGAGCTTTAACGGTTCTGTGACATATGATAACTTACCTAAGCCCCGGACCTATCGAATTGGTCAAAAATGAAAATTTCAAAAGTGCCCCTATTTCTGCTTTAAACTTTAGGTACCATTCCAAAATGTATCACTGAGGTGACAGAAGTTGATTTCGGAGCATAATTTTTGAACAGGAGCTTTAACGGTTTTGTGAAATATGATAGCTTACCTAAGCCCCGTACCTATCGAATTGGTCAAAAATGAAAATTTCAAAAGTGCCCCAATTTCTGCTTTAAACTTTAGGTACCATTGCAATATGTTGCACTGAGGTGACAGAAGTTGATTTCGGAGCATAATTTTTGAACAGGAGCTTTAACTGTTTTGTGACATATGATAACTTACCTAAGCCCCAGACCTATCGAATTGGTCAAAAATGAAAATTTCAAAAGTGCCCCTATTTCTGCTTTAAACTTTAGGTACCATTCCAAAATGTATCACTGAGGTGACAGAAGTTGGCTTCTGAGCATAATTTTTGAACAGGAGCTTTAACGGTTTTGTGACATATGATAACTTACCTAAGCCCCGGACCTATCGAATTGGTCAAAAATGAAAATTTCAAAAGTGCCCCTATTTCTGCTTTAAACTTTAGGTACCATTCCAAAATGTATCACTGAGGTGACAGAAGTTGATTTCAGAGCATAATTTTTGAACAGAAGCTTTAACGGTTTTGTGACATGATAACTTACCTAAGCCCCAGACCTATCGAATTGGTCAAAAATGAAAATTTCAAATGTGCCCCTATTTCTGCTTTAAACTTTAGGTACCATTCCAAAATGTATCACTGAGGTGACAGAAGTTGACTTCTGAGCATCATTTTTGAACAGGAGCTTTAACGGTTCTGTGACATATGATAACTTACCTAAGCCCCGGACCTATCAAATTGGTCAAAAATGAAAATTTTAAAAGTGCACCAATTTCTGCTTTAAACGTTAGGTACCATTGCAATATGTAGCACTGAGGTGACAGAAGTTGATTTCGGAGCATAATTTTTGAACAGGAGCTTTAACGGTTTTGTGACATATGATAACTTACCTAAGCCCCGGACCTATCGAATTGGTCAAAAATGAAAATTTCAAAAGTGCCCCTATTTCTGCTTTAAACTTTAGGTACCATTCCAAAATGTATCACTGAGGTGACAGAAGTTGATTTCGGAGCATAATTTTTGAACAGGAGCTTTAACGGTTTTGTGAAATATGATAGCTTACCTAAGCACAGGACCTATCGAATTGGTCAAAAATGAAAATTTCAAAAGTGCCCCTATTTCTGCTTTAAACTTTAGGTACCATTCCAAAATGTATCACTGAGGTGACAGAAGTTGGCTTCTGAGCATCATTTTTGAACAGGAGCTTTAACGGTTCTGTGACATATGATAACTTACCTAAGCCCCGGACCTATCGAATTGGTCAAAAATGAAAATTTCAAAAGTGCCCCTATTTCTGCTTTAAACTTTAGGTATCATTCCAAAATGTATCACTGAGGTGACAGAAGTTGATTTCGGAGCATAATTTTTGAACAGGAGCTTTAATGGTTTTGTGACATATGATAACTTACTTAAGCCCCGGACCTATCGAATTGGTCAAAAATGAAAATTTTAAAAGTGCCCCAATTTCTGCTTTCAACTTTAGGTACCATTGCAATATGTAGCACTGAGGTGACAGAAGTTGATTTCGGAGCATAATTTTTGAACAGGAGCTTTAACGGTTTTGTGACATATGATAACTTACCTAAGCCCCGGACCTATCGAATTGGTCAAAAATGAAAATTTCAAAAGTGCCCCTATTTCTGCTTTAAACTTTAGGTATCATTCCAAAATGTATCACTGAGGTGACAGAAGTTGATTTCGGAGCATAATTTTTGAACAGGAGCTTTAATGGTTTTGTGACATATGATAACTTACTTAAGCCCCGGACCTATCGAATTGGTCAAAAATGAAAATTTTAAAAGTGCCCCAATTTCTGCTTTCAACTTTAGGTACCATTGCAATATGTAGCACTGAGGTGACAGAAGTTGATTTCGGAGCATAATTTTTGAACAGGAGCTTTAACGGTTTTGTGACATATGATAACTTACCTAAGCCCCGGACCTATCGAATTGGTCAAAAATGAAAATTTCAAAAGTGCCCCTATTTCTGCTTTAAACTTTAGGTACCATTCCAAAATGTATCACTGAGGTGACAGAAGTTGATTTCGGAGCATAATTTTTTAACAGGAGCTTTAACGGTTTTGTGAAATATGATAGCTTACCTAAGCCCCGTACCTATCGAATTGGTCAAAAATGAAAATTTTAAAAGTGCCCCAATTTCTGCTTTAAACTTTAGGTACCATTGCAATATGTAGCACTGAGGTGACAGAAGTTGATTTCGGAGCATAATTTTTGAACAGGAGCTTTAACGGTTTTGTGACATATGATAACTTACCTAAGCCCCGGACCTATCGAATTGGTCAAAAATGAAAATTTCAAAAGTGCCCCTATTTCTGCTTTAAACTTTAGGTACCATTCCAAAATGTATCACTGAGGTGACAGAAGTTTGCTTCTGAGCATAATTTTTGAACAGGAGCTTTAACGGTTTTGTGACATATGATAACTTACCTAAGCCCCGGACCTATCGAATTGGTCAAAAATGAAAATTTCAAAAGTGCCCCTATTTCTGCTTTAAACTTTAGGTACCATTCCAAAATGTATCACTGAGGTGACAGAAGTTGATTTCAGAGCATAATTTTTTAACAGAAGCTTTAACGGTTTTGTGACATGATAACTTACCTAAGCCCCGGACCTATCGAATTGGTCAAAAATGAAAATTTCAAAAGTGCCCCTATTTCTGCTTTAAACTTTAGGTACCATTCCAAAATGTATCACTGAGGTGACAGAAGTTGGCTTCTGAGCATCATTTTTGAACAGGAGCTTTAACGGTTTTGTGACATATGATAACTTACCTAAGCCCCGGACCTATCGAATTGGTCAAAAATGAAAATTTCAAAAGTGCCCCTATTTCTGCTTTAAACTTTAGGTACCATTCCAAAATGTATCACTGAGGTGACAGAAGTTGATTTCGGAGCATAATTTTTGAACAGGAGCTTTAACGGTTTTGTGAAATATGATAGCTTACCTAAGCCCCGTACCTATCGAATTGGTCAAAAATGAAAATTTTAAAAGTGCACCAATTTCTGCTTTAAACTTTAGGTACCATTGCAATATGTAGCACTGAGGTGACAGAAGTTGATTTCGGAGCATAATTTTTGAACAGGAGCTTTAACGGTTTTGTGACATATGATAACTTACCTAAGCCCCGGACCTATCGAATTGGTCAAAAATGAAAATTTCAAAAGTGCCCCTATTTCTGCTTTAAACTTTAGGTACCGTTCCAAAATGTATCACTGAGGTGACAGAAGTTGATTTCGGAGCATAATTTTTGAACAGGAGCTTTAACGGTTTTGTGACATATGATAACTTACCTAAGCCCCGGACCTATCGAATTGGTCAAAAATGAAAATTTCAAAAGTGCCCCTATTTCTGCTTTAAACTTTAGGTACCATTCCAAAATGTATCACTGAGGTGACAGAAGTTGATTTCGGAGCATAATTTTTGAACAGGAGCTTTAACGGTTTTGTGACATATGATAACTTACCTAAGCCCCGGACCTATCGAATTGGTCAAAAATGAAAATTTCAAAAGTGCCCCTATTTCTGCTTTAAACTTTAGGTACCATTCCAAAATGTATCACTGAGGTGACAGAAGTTGATTTCGGAGCATAATTTTTGAACAGGAGCTTTAACGGTTTTGTGAAATATGATAGCTTACCTAAGCACAGGACCTATCGAATTGGTCAAAAATGAAAATTTCAAAAGTGCCCCTATTTCTGCTTTAAACTTTAGGTACCATTCCAAAATGTATCACTGAGGTGACAGAAGTTGGCTTCTGAGCATCATTTTTGAACAGGAGCTTTAACGGTTCTGTGACATATGATAACTTACCTAAGCCCCGGACCTATCGAATTGGTCAAAAATGAAAATTTCAAAAGTGCCCCTATTTCTGCTTTAAACTTTAGGTATCATTCCAAAATGTATCACTGAGGTGACAGAAGTTGATTTCGGAGCATAATTTTTGAACAGGAGCTTTAATGGTTTTGTGACATATGATAACTTACTTAAGCCCCGGACCTATCGAATTGGTCAAAAATGAAAATTTTAAAAGTGCCCCAATTTCTGCTTTCAACTTTAGGTACCATTGCAATATGTAGCACTGAGGTGACAGAAGTTGATTTCGGAGCATAATTTTTGAACAGGAGCTTTAACGGTTTTGTGACATATGATAACTTACCTAAGCCCCGGACCTATCGAATTGGTCAAAAATGAAAATTTCAAAAGTGCCCCTATTTCTGCTTTAAACTTTAGGTATCATTCCAAAATGTATCACTGAGGTGACAGAAGTTGATTTCGGAGCATAATTTTTGAACAGGAGCTTTAATGGTTTTGTGACATATGATAACTTACTTAAGCCCCGGACCTATCGAATTGGTCAAAAATGAAAATTTTAAAAGTGCCCCAATTTCTGCTTTCAACTTTAGGTACCATTGCAATATGTAGCACTGAGGTGACAGAAGTTGATTTCGGAGCATAATTTTTGAACAGGAGCTTTAACGGTTTTGTGACATATGATAACTTACCTAAGCCCCGGACCTATCGAATTGGTCAAAAATGAAAATTTCAAAAGTGCCCCTATTTCTGCTTTAAACTTTAGGTACCATTCCAAAATGTATCACTGAGGTGACAGAAGTTGATTTCGGAGCATAATTTTTTAACAGGAGCTTTAACGGTTTTGTGAAATATGATAGCTTACCTAAGCCCCGTACCTATCGAATTGGTCAAAAATGAAAATTTTAAAAGTGCCCCAATTTCTGCTTTAAACTTTAGGTACCATTGCAATATGTAGCACTGAGGTGACAGAAGTTGATTTCGGAGCATAATTTTTGAACAGGAGCTTTAACGGTTTTGTGACATATGATAACTTACCTAAGCCCCGGACCTATCGAATTGGTCAAAAATGAAAATTTCAAAAGTGCCCCTATTTCTGCTTTAAACTTTAGGTACCATTCCAAAATGTATCACTGAGGTGACAGAAGTTTGCTTCTGAGCATAATTTTTGAACAGGAGCTTTAACGGTTTTGTGACATATGATAACTTACCTAAGCCCCGGACCTATCGAATTGGTCAAAAATGAAAATTTCAAAAGTGCCCCTATTTCTGCTTTAAACTTTAGGTACCATTCCAAAATGTATCACTGAGGTGACAGAAGTTGATTTCAGAGCATAATTTTTTAACAGAAGCTTTAACGGTTTTGTGACATGATAACTTACCTAAGCCCCGGACCTATCGAATTGGTCAAAAATGAAAATTTCAAAAGTGCCCCTATTTCTGCTTTAAACTTTAGGTACCATTCCAAAATGTATCACTGAGGTGACAGAAGTTGGCTTCTGAGCATCATTTTTGAACAGGAGCTTTAACGGTTTTGTGACATATGATAACTTACCTAAGCCCCGGACCTATCGAATTGGTCAAAAATGAAAATTTCAAAAGTGCCCCTATTTCTGCTTTAAACTTTAGGTACCATTCCAAAATGTATCACTGAGGTGACAGAAGTTGATTTCGGAGCATAATTTTTGAACAGGAGCTTTAACGGTTTTGTGAAATATGATAGCTTACCTAAGCCCCGTACCTATCGAATTGGTCAAAAATGAAAATTTTAAAAGTGCACCAATTTCTGCTTTAAACTTTAGGTACCATTGCAATATGTAGCACTGAGGTGACAGAAGTTGATTTCGGAGCATAATTTTTGAACAGGAGCTTTAACGGTTTTGTGACATATGATAACTTACCTAAGCCCCGGACCTATCGAATTGGTCAAAAATGAAAATTTCAAAAGTGCCCCTATTTCTGCTTTAAACTTTAGGTACCGTTCCAAAATGTATCACTGAGGTGACAGAAGTTGATTTCGGAGCATAATTTTTGAACAGGAGCTTTAACGGTTTTGTGACATATGATAACTTACCTAAGCCCCGGACCTATCGAATTGGTCAAAAATGAAAATTTCAAAAGTGCCCCTATTTCTGCTTTAAACTTTAGGTACCATTCCAAAATGTATCACTGAGGTGACAGAAGTTGATTTCGGAGCATAATTTTTGAACAGGAGCTTTAACGGTTTTGTGACATATGATAACTTACCTAAGCCCCGGACCTATCGAATTGGTAAAAAATGAAAATTTTAAAAGTACCCCTATTTCTGCTTTAAACTTTAGGTACCATTCCAAAATGTATCACTGAGGTGACAGAAGTTGATTTCGGAGCATAATTTTTGAACAGGAGCTTTAACGGTTTTGTGAAATATGATAGCTTACCTAAGCCCCGGACCTATCGAATTGGTAAAAAATGAAAATTTTAAAAGTGCCCCTATTTCTGCTTTAAACTTTAGGTACCATTCCAAAATGTATCACTGAGGTGACAGAAGTTGGCTTCTGAGCATCATTTTTGAACAGGAGCTTTAACGGTTCTGTGACATATGATAACTTACATAAGCCTCGGACCTATCGAATTGGTCAAAAATGAAAATTTCAAAAGTGCCCCTATTTCTGCTTTAAACTTTAGGTACCATTCCAAAATGTATCACTGAGGTGACAGAAGTTGATTTCGGAGCATAATTTTTGAACAGGAGCTTTAACGGTTCTGTGACATATGATAACTTACCTAAGCCCCGGACCTATCGAATTGGTCAAAAATGAAAATTTCAAAAGTGCCCCTATTTCTGCTTTAAACTTTAGGTACCATTCCAAAATGTATCACTGAGGTGACAGAAGTTGATTTCGGAGCATAATTTTTGAACAGGAGCTTTAACGGTTTTGTGAAATATGATAGCTTACCTAAGCCCCGTACCTATCGAATTGGTCAAAAATGAAAATTTCAAAAGTGCCCCAATTTCTGCTTTAAACTTTAGGTACCATTGCAATATGTTGCACTGAGGTGACAGAAGTTGATTTCGGAGCATAATTTTTGAACAGGAGCTTTAACTGTTTTGTGACATATGATAACTTACCTAAGCCCCAGACCTATCGAATTGGTCAAAAATGAAAATTTCAAAAGTGCCCCTATTTCTGCTTTAAACTTTAGGTACCATTCCAAAATGTATCACTGAGGTGACAGAAGTTGGCTTCTGAGCATAATTTTTGAACAGGAGCTTTAACGGTTTTGTGACATATGATAACTTACCTAAGCCCCGGACCTATCGAATTGGTCAAAAATGAAAATTTCAAAAGTGCCCCTATTTCTGCTTTAAACTTTAGGTACCATTCCAAAATGTATCACTGAGGTGACAGAAGTTGATTTCAGAGCATAATTTTTGAACAGAAGCTTTAACGGTTTTGTGACATGATAACTTACCTAAGCCCCGGACCTATCGAATTGGTCAAAAATGAAAATTTCAAATGTGCCCCTATTTCTGCTTTAAACTTTAGGTACCATTCCAAAATGTATCACTGAGGTGACAGAAGTTGACTTCTGAGCATCATTTTTGAACAGGAGCTTTAACGGTTCTGTGACATATGATAACTTACCTAAGCCCCGGACCTATCGAATTGGTCAAAAATGAAAATTTTAAAAGTGCACCAATTTCTGCTTTAAACGTTAGGTACCATTGCAATATGTAGCACTGAGGTGACAGAAGTTGATTTCGGAGCATAATTTTTGAACAGGAGCTTTAACGGTTTTGTGACATATGATAACTTACCTAAGCCCCGGACCTATCGAATTGGTCAAAAATGAAAATTTCAAAAGTGCCCCTATTTCTGCTTTAAACTTTAGGTACCATTCCAAAATGTATCACTGAGGTGACAGAAGTTGATTTCGGAGCATAATTTTTGAACAGGAGCTTTAACGGTTTTGTGAAATATGATAGCTTACCTAAGCACAGGACCTATCGAATTGGTCAAAAATGAAAATTTCAAAAGTGCCCCTATTTCTGCTTTAAACTTTAGGTACCATTCCAAAATGTATCACTGAGGTGACAGAAGTTGGCTTCTGAGCATCATTTTTGAACAGGAGCTTTAACGGTTCTGTGACATATGATAACTTACCTAAGCCCCGGACCTATCGAATTGGTCAAAAATGAAAATTTCAAAAGTGCCCCTATTTCTGCTTTAAACTTTAGGTATCATTCCAAAATGTATCACTGAGGTGACAGAAGTTGATTTCGGAGCATAATTTTTGAACAGGAGCTTTAATGGTTTTGTGACATATGATAACTTACTTAAGCCCCGGACCTATCGAATTGGTCAAAAATGAAAATTTTAAAAGTGCCCCAATTTCTGCTTTCAACTTTAGGTACCATTGCAATATGTAGCACTGAGGTGACAGAAGTTGATTTCGGAGCATAATTTTTGAACAGGAGCTTTAACGGTTTTGTGACATATGATAACTTACCTAAGCCCCGGACCTATCGAATTGGTCAAAAATGAAAATTTCAAAAGTGCCCCTATTTCTGCTTTAAACTTTAGGTACCATTCCAAAATGTATCACTGAGGTGACAGAAGTTGATTTCGGAGCATAATTTTTGAACAGGAGCTTTAACGGTTTTGTGAAATATGATAGCTTACCTAAGCCCCGTACCTATCGAATTGGTCAAAAATGAAAATTTTAAAAGTGCCCCAATTTCTGCTTTAAACTTTAGGTACCATTGCAATATGTAGCACTGAGGTGACAGAAGTTGATTTCGGAGCATAATTTTTGAACAGGAGCTTTAACGGTTTTGTGACATATGATAACTTACCTAAGCCCCGGACCTATCGAATTGGTCAAAAATGAAAATTTCAAAAGTGCCCCTATTTCTGCTTTAAACTTTAGGTACCATTCCAAAATGTATCACTGAGGTGACAGAAGTTTGCTTCTGAGCATAATTTTTGAACAGGAGCTTTAACGGTTTTGTGACATATGATAACTTACCTAAGCCCCGGACCTATCGAATTGGTCAAAAATGAAAATTTCAAAAGTGCCCCTATTTCTGCTTTAAACTTTAGGTACCATTCCAAAATGTATCACTGAGGTGACAGAAGTTGATTTCAGAGCATAATTTTTTAACAGAAGCTTTAACGGTTTTGTGACATGATAACTTACCTAAGCCCCGGACCTATCGAATTGGTCAAAAATTAAAATTTCAAAAGTGCCCCTATTTCTGCTTTAAACTTTAGGTACCATTCCAAAATGTATCACTGAGGTGACAGAAGTTGGCTTCTGAGCATCATTTTTGAACAGGAGCTTTAACGGTTTTGTGACATATGATAACTTACCTAAGCCCCGGACCTATCGAATTGGTCAAAAATGAAAATTTCAAAAGTGCCCCTATTTCTGCTTTAAACTTTAGGTACCATTCCAAAATGTATCACTGAGGTGACAGAAGTTGATTTCGGAGCATAATTTTTGAACAGGAGCTTTAACGGTTTTGTGAAATATGATAGCTTACCTAAGCCCCGTACCTATCGAATTGGTCAAAAATGAAAATTTTAAAAGTGCACCAATTTCTGCTTTAAACTTTAGGTACCATTGCAATATGTAGCACTGAGGTGACAGAAGTTGATTTCGGAGCATAATTTTTGAACAGGAGCTTTAACGGTTTTGTGACATATGATAACTTACCTAAGCCCCGGACCTATCGAATTGGTCAAAAATGAAAATTTCAAAAGTGCCCCTATTTCTGCTTTAAACTTTAGGTACCATTCCAAAATGTATCACTGAGGTGACAGAAGTTGATTTCGGAGCATAATTTTTGAACAGGAGCTTTAACGGTTTTGTGACATATGATAGCTTACCTAAGCCCCGGACCTATCGAATTGGTCAAAAATGAAAATTTCAAAAGTGCCCCTATTTCTGCTTTAAACTTTAGGTACCATTCCAAAATGTATCACTGAGGTGACAGAAGTTGGCTTCTGAGCATCATTTTTGAACAGGAGCTTTAACGGTTCTGTGACATATGATAACTTACCTAAGCCCCGGACCTATCGAATTGGTCAAAAATGAAAATTTCAAAAGTGCCCCTATTTCTGCTTTAAACTTTAGGTATCATTCCAAAATGTATCACTGAGGTGACAGAAGTTGATTTCGGAGCATAATTTTTGAACAGGAGCTTTAACGGTTTTGTGAAATATGATAGCTTACCTAAGCCCCGTACCTATCGAATTGGTCAAAAATGAAAATTTTAAAAGTGCCCCAATTTCTGCTTTCAACTTTAGGTACCATTGCAATATGTAGCACTGAGGTGACAGAAGTTGATTTCGGAGCATAATTTTTGAACAGGAGCTTTAACGGTTTTGTGACATATGATAACTTACCTAAGCCCCGGACCTATCGAATTGGTCAAAAATGAAAATTTCAAAAGTGCCCCTATTTCTGCTTTAAACTTTAGGTACCATTCCAAAATGTATCACTGAGGTGACAGAAGTTGATTTCGGAGCATAATTTTTGAACAGGAGCTTTAACGGTTTTGTGAAATATGATAGCTTACCTAAGCCCCGGACCTATCGAATTGGTAAAAAATGAAAATTTTAAAAGTACCCCTATTTCTGCTTTAAACTTTAGGTACCATTCCAAAATGTATCACTGAGGTGACAGAAGTTGGCTTCTGAGCATCATTTTTGAACAGGAGCTTTAACGGTTCTGTGACATATGATAACTTACATAAGCCTCGGACCTATCGAATTGGTCAAAAATGAAAATTTCAAAAGTGCCCCTATTTCTGCTTTAAACTTTAGGTACCATTCCAAAATGTATCACTGAGGTGACAGAAGTTGATTTCGGAGCATAATTTTTGAACAGGAGCTTTAACGGTTCTGTGACATATGATAACTTACCTAAGCCCCGGACCTATCGAATTGGTCAAAAATGAAAATTTCAAAAGTGCCCCTATTTCTGCTTTAAACTTTAGGTACCATTCCAAAATGTATCACTGAGGTGACAGTAGTTGATTTCGGAGCATAATTTTTGAACTGGAGCTTTAACGGTTCTGTGACATATGATAACTTACCTAAGCCCCGGACCTATCGAATTGGTCAAAAATGAAAATTTCAAAAGTGCCCCTATTTCTGCTTTAAACTTTAGGTACCATTCCAAAATGTATCACTGAGGTGACAGAAGTTGATTTCGGAGCATAATTTTTGAACAGGAGCTTTAACGGTTTTGTGAAATATGATAGCTTACCTAAGCCCCGTACCTATCGAATTGGTCAAAAATGAAAATTTTAAAAGTGCCCCAATTTCTGCTTTAAACTTTAGGTACCATTGCAATATGTAGCACTGAGGTGACAGAAGTTGATTTCGGAGCATAATTTTTGAACAGGAGCTTTAATGGTTTTGTGACATATGATAACTTACCTAAGCCCCGGACCTATCGAATTGGTCAAAAATGAAAATTTCAAAAGTGCCCCTATTTCTGCTTTAAACTTTAGGTACCATTCCAAAATGTATCACTGAGGTGACAGAAGTTTGCTTCTGAGCATAATTTTTGAACAGGAGCTTTAACGGTTTTGTGACATGATAACTTACCTAAGCCCCGGACCTATCGAATTGGTCAAAAATGAAAATTTCAAAAGTGCCCCTATTTCTGCTTTAAACTTTAGGTACCATTCCAAAATGTATCACTGAGGTGACAGAAGTTGGCTTCTGAGCATCATTTTTGAACAGGAGCTTTAACGGTTTTGTGACATATGATAACTTACCTAAGCCCCGGACCTATCGAATTGGTCAAAAATGAAAATTTCAAAAGTGCCCCTATTTCTGCTTTAAACTTTAGGTACCATTCCAAAATGTATCACTGAGGTGACAGAAGTTGATTTCGGAGCATAATTTTTGAACAGGAGCTTTAACGGTTTTGTGAAATATGATAGCTTACCTAAGCCCCGTACCTATCGAATTGGTCAAAAATGAAAATTTTAAAAGTGCACCAATTTCTGCTTTAAACTTTAGGTACCATTGCAATATGTAGCACTGAGGTGACAGAAGTTGATTTCGGAGCATAATTTTTGAACAGGAGCTTTAACGGTTTTGTGACATATGATAACTTACCTAAGCCCCGGACCTATCGAATTGGTCAAAAATGAAAATTTCAAAAGTGCCCCTATTTCTGCTTTAAACTTTAAGTACCATTCCAAAATTTATCACTGAGGTGACAGAAGTTGGCTTCTGAGCATCATTTTTGAACAGGAGCTTTACCGGTTCTGTGACATATGATAACTTACCTAAGCCCCGGACCTATCGAATTGGTCAAAAATGAAAATTTCAAAAGTGCCCCTATTTCTGCTTTAAACTTTAGGTACCATTCCAAAATGTATCACTGAGGTGACAGAAGTTGATTTCGGAGCATCATTTTTTAACAGGAGCTTTAACGGTTTTGTGAAATATGATAGCTTACCTAAGCCCCGTACCTATCGAATTGGTCAAAAATGAAAATTTTAAAAGTGCCCCAATTTCTGCTTTAAACTTTAGGTACCATTGCAATATGTAGCACTGAGGTGACAGAAGTTGATTTCGGAGCATAATTTTTGAACAGGAGCTTTAACGGTTTTGTGACATATGATAACTTACCTAAGCCCCAGACCTATTGAATTGGTCAAAAATGAAAATTTCAAAAGTGCCCCTATTTCTGCTTTAAACTTTAGGTATCATTCCAAAATGTATCACTGAGGTGACAGAAGTTGGCTTCAGAGCATAATTTTTGAACAGGAGCTTTAACGGTTTTGTGACATATGATAACTTACCTAAGCCCCGGACCTATCGAATTGGTCAAAAATGAAAATTTCAAAAGTGCCCCTATTTCTGCTTTAAACTTTAGGTACCATTCCAAAATGTATCACTGAGGTGACAGAAGTTGATTTCAGAGCATAATTTTTTAACAGAAGCTTTAACGGTTTTGTGACATGATAACTTACCTAAGCCCCGGACCTATCGAATTGGTCAAAAATGAAAATTTCAAAAGTGCCCCTATTTCTGCTTTAAACTTTAGGTACCATTCCAAAATGTATCACTGAGGTGACAGAAGTTGGCTTCTGAGCATCATTTTTGAACAGGAGCTTTAACGGTTTTGTGACATATGATAACTTACCTAAGCCCCGGACCTATCGAATTGGTCAAAAATGAAAATTTCAAAAGTGCCCCTATTTCTGCTTTAAACTTTAGGTACCATTCCAAAATGTATCACTGAGGTGACAGAAGTTGATTTCGGAGCATAATTTTTGAACAGGAGCTTTAACGGTTTTGTGAAATATGATAGCTTACCTAAGCCCCGTACCTATCGAATTGGTCAAAAATGAAAATTTTAAAAGTGCACCAATTTCTGCTTTAAACTTTAGGTACCATTGCAATATGTAGCACTGAGGTGACAGAAGTTGATTTCGGAGCATAATTTTTGAACAGGAGCTTTAACGGTTTTGTGACATATGATAACTTACCTAAGCCCCGGACCTATCGAATTGGTCAAAAATGAAAATTTCAAAAGTGCCCCTATTTCTGCTTTAAACTTTAGGTACCATTCCAAAATGTATCACTGAGGTGACAGAAGTTGATTTCGGAGCATAATTTTTGAACAGGAGCTTTAACGGTTTTGTGAAATATGATAGCTTACCTAAGCCCCGGACCTATCGAATTGGTCAAAAATGAAAATTTCAAAAGTGCCCCTATTTCTGCTTTAAACTTTAGGTACCATTCCAAAATGTATCACTGAGGTGACAGAAGTTGGCTTCTGAGCATCATTTTTGAACAGGAGCTTTAACGGTTCTGTGACATATGATAACTTACCTAAGCCCCGGACCTATCGAATTGGTCAAAAATGAAAATTTCAAAAGTGCCCCTATTTCTGCTTTAAACTTTAGGTATCATTCCAAAATGTATCACTGAGGTGACAGAAGTTGATTTCGGAGCATAATTTTTGAACAGGAGCTTTAATGGTTTTGTGACATATGATAACTTACTTAAGCCCCGGACCTATCGAATTGGTCAAAAATGAAAATTTTAAAAGTGCCCCAATTTCTGCTTTCAACTTTAGGTACCATTGCAATATGTAGCACTGAGGTGACAGAAGTTGATTTCGGAGCATAATTTTTGAACAGGAGCTTTAACGGTTTTGTGACATATGATAACTTACTTAAGCCCCGGACCTATCGAATTGGTCAAAAATGAAAATTTCAAAAGTGCCCCTATTTCTGCTTTAAACTTTAGGTACCATTCCAAAATGTATCACTGAGGTGACAGAAGTTGATTTCGGAGCATAATTTTTGAACAGGAGCTTTAACGGTTTTGTGAAATATGATAGCTTACCTAAGCCCCGGACCTATCGAATTGGTAAAAAATGAAAATTTTAAAAGTGCCCCTATTTCTGCTTTAAACTTTAGGTACCATTCCAAAATGTATCACTGAGGTGACAGAAGTTGGCTTCTGAGCATCATTTTTTAACAGGAGCTTTAACGGTTCTGTGACATATGATAACTTACCTAAGCCCCGGACCTATCGAATTGGTCAAAAATGAAAATTTCAAAAGTGCCCCTATTTCTGCTTTAAACTTTAAGTACCATTCCAAAATTTATCACTGAGGTGACAGAAGTTGGCTTCTGAGCATCATTTTTGAACAGGAGCTTTACCGGTTCTGTGACATATGATAACTTACCTAAGCCCCGGACCTATCGAATTGGTCAAAAATGAAAATTTCAAAAGTGCCCCTATTTCTGCTTTAAACTTTAGGTACCATTCCAAAATGTATCACTGAGGTGACAGAAGTTGATTTCGGAGCATAATTTTTTAACAGGAGCTTTAACGGTTTTGTGAAATATGATAGCTTACCTAAGCCCCGTACCTATCGAATTGGTCAAAAATGAAAATTTTAAAAGTGCCCCAATTTCTGCTTTAAACTTTAGGTACCATTGCAATATGTAGCACTGAGGTGACAGAAGTTGATTTCGGAGCATAATTTTTGAACAGGAGCTTTAACGGTTTTGTGACATATGATAACTTACCTAAGCCCCGGACCTATCGAATTGGTCAAAAATGAAAATTTCAAAAGTGCCCCTATTTCTGCTTTAAACTTTAGGTACCATTCCAAAATGTATCACTGAGGTGACAGAAGTTGGCTTCTGAGCATAATTTTTGAACAGGAGCTTTAACGGTTTTGTGACATATGATAACTTACCTAAGCCCCGGACCTATCGAATTGGTCAAAAATGAAAATTTCAAAAGTGCTCCTATTTCTGCTTTAAACTTTAGGTACCATTCCAAAATGTATCACTGAGGTGACAGAAGTTGATTTCAGAGCATAATTTTTTAACAGAAGCTTTAACGGTTTTGTGACATGATAACTTACCTAAGCCCCGGACCTATCGAATTGGTCAAAAATGAAAATTTCAAAAGTGCCCCTATTTCTGCTTTAAACTTTAGGTACCATTCCAAAATGTATCACTGAGGTGACAGAAGTTGGCTTCAGAGCATCATTTTTGAACAGGAGCTTTAACGGTTTTGTGACATATGATAACTTACCTAAGCCCCGGACCTATCGAATTGGTCAAAAATGAAAATGTCAAAAGTGCCCCTATTTCTGCTTTAAACTTTAGGTACCATTCCAAAATGTATCACTGAGGTGACAGAAGTTGATTTCGGAGCATAATTTTTGAACAGGAGCTTTAACGGTTTTGTGAAATATGATAGCTTACCTAAGCCCCGTACCTATCGAATTGGTCAAAAATGAAAATTTTAAAAGTGCACCAATTTCTGCTTTAAACTTTAGGTACCATTGCAATATGTAGCACTGAGGTGACAGAAGTTGATTTCGGAGCATAATTTTTGAACAGGAGCTTTAACGGTTTTGTGACATATGATAACTTACCTAAGCCCCGGACCTATCGAATTGGTCAAAAATGAAAATTTCAAAAGTGCCCCTATTTCTGCTTTAAACTTTAGGTACCATTCCAAAATGTATCACTGAGGTGACAGAAGTTGATTTCGGAGCATAATTTTTGAACAGGAGCTTTAACGGTTTTGTGACATATGATAGCTTACCTAAGCCCCGGACCTATCGAATTGGTCAAAAATGAAAATTTCAAAAGTGCCCCTATTTCTGCTTTAAACTTTAGGTACCATTCCAAAATGTATCACTGAGGTGACAGAAGTTGGCTTCTGAGCATCATTTTTGAACAGGAGCTTTAACGGTTCTGTGACATATGATAACTTACCTAAGCCCCGGACCTATCGAATTGGTCAAAAATGAAAATTTCAAAAGTGCCCCTATTTCTGCTTTAAACTTTAGGTATCATTCCAAAATGTATCACTGAGGTGACAGAAGTTGATTTCGGAGCATAATTTTTGAACAGGAGCTTTAATGGTTTTGTGACATATGATAACTTACTTAAGCCCCGGACCTATCGAATTGGTCAAAAATGAAAATTTTAAAAGTGCCCCAATTTCTGCTTTCAACTTTAGGTACCATTGCAATATGTAGCACTGAGGTGACAGAAGTTGATTTCGGAGCATAATTTTTGAACAGGAGCTTTAACGGTTTTGTGACATATGATAACTTACCTAAGCCCCGGACCTATCGAATTGGTCAAAAATGAAAATTTCAAAAGTGCCCCTATTTCTGCTTTAAACTTTAGGTACCATTCCAAAATGTATCACTGAGGTGACAGAAGTTGGCTTCTGAGCATAATTTTTGAACAGGAGCTTTAACGGTTTTGTGACATATGATAACTTACCTAAGCCCCGGACCTATCGAATTGGTCAAAAATGAAAATTTCAAAAGTGCCCCTATTTCTGCTTTAAACTTTAGGTACCATTCCAAAATGTATCACTGAGGTGACAGAAGTTGGCTTCTGAGCATAATTTTTGAACAGGAGCTTTAACGGTTTTGTGACATATGATAACTTACCTAAGCCCCGGACCTATCGAATTGGTCAAAAATGAAAATTTCAAAAGTGCCCCTATTTCTGCTTTAAACTTTAGGTACCATTCCAAAATGTATCACTGAGGTGACAGAAGTTGATTTCAGAGCATAATTTTTTAACAGAAGCTTTAACGGTTTTGTGACATGATAACTTACCTAAGCCCCGGACCTATCGAATTGGTCAAAAATGAAAATTTCAAAAGTGCCCCTATTTCTGCTTTAAACTTTAGGTACCATTCCAAAATGTATCACTGAGGTGACAGAAGTTGGCTTCTGAGCATCATTTTTGAACAGGAGCTTTAACGGTTTTGTGACATATGATAACTTACCTAAGCCCCGGACCTATCGAATTGGTCAAAAATGAAAATTTCAAAAGTGCCCCTATTTCTGCTTTAAACTTTAGGTACCATTCCAAAATGTATCACTGAGGTGACAGAAGTTGATTTCGGAGCATAATTTTTGAACAGGAGCTTTAACGGTTTTGTGAAATATGATAGCTTACCTAAGCCCCGTACCTATCGAATTGGTCAAAAATGAAAATTTTAAAAGTGCACCAATTTCTGCTTTAAACTTTAGGTACCATTGCAATATGTAGCACTGAGGTGACAGAAGTTGATTTCGGAGCATAATTTTTGAACAGGAGCTTTAACGGTTTTGTGACATATGATAAGTTACCTAAGCCCCGGACCTATCGAATTGGTCAAAAATGAAAATTTCAAAAGTGCCCCTATTTCTGCTTTAAACTTTAGGTACCATTCCAAAATGTATCACTGAGGTGACAGAAGTTGATTTCGGAGCATAATTTTTGAACAGGAGCTTTAACGGTTTTGTGAAATATGATAGCTTACCTAAGCCCCGTACCTATCGAATTGGTCAAAAATGAAAATTTTAAAAGTGCCCCAATTTCTGCTTTCAACTTTAGGTACCATTGCAATATGTAGCACTGAGGTGACAGAAGTTGATTTCGGAGCATAATTTTTGAACAGGAGCTTTAACGGTTTTGTGACATATGATAACTTACCTAAGCCCCGGACCTATCGAATTGGTCAAAAATGAAAATTTCAAAAGTGCCCCTATTTCTGCTTTAAACTTTAGGTACCATTCCAAAATGTATCACTGAGGTGACAGAAGTTGATTTCGGAGCATAATTTTTGAACAGGAGCTTTAACGGTTTTGTGAAATATGATAGCTTACCTAAGCCCCGGACCTATCGAATTGGTAAAAAATGAAAATTTTAAAAGTGCCCCTATTTCTGCTTTAAACTTTAGGTACCATTCCAAAATGTATCACTGAGGTGACAGAAGTTGGCTTCTGAGCATCATTTTTGAACAGGAGCTTTAACGGTTCTGTGACATATGATAACTTACATAAGCCTCGGACCTATCGAATTGGTCAAAAATGAAAATTTCAAAAGTGCCCCTATTTCTGCTTTAAACTTTAGGTACCATTCCAAAATGTATCACTGAGGTGACAGAAGTTGATTTCGGAGCATAATTTTTGAACAGGAGCTTTAACGGTTCTGTGACATATGATAACTTACCTAAGCCCCGGACCTATCGAATTGGTCAAAAATGAAAATTTCAAAAGTGCCCCTATTTCTGCTTTAAACTTTAGGTACCATTCCAAAATGTATCACTGAGGTGACAGAAGTTGATTTCGGAGCATAATTTTTGAACAGGAGCTTTAACGGTTTTGTGAAATATGATAGCTTACCTAAGCCCCGTACCTATCGAATTGGTCAAAAATGAAAATTTCAAAAGTGCCCCAATTTCTGCTTTAAACTTTAGGTACCATTGCAATATGTAGCACTGAGGTGACAGAAGTTGATTTCGGAGCATAATTTTTGAACAGGAGCTTTAACTGTTTTGTGACATATGATAACTTACCTAAGCCCCGGACCTATCGAATTGGTCAAAAATGAAAATTTCAAAAGTGCCCCTATTTCTGCTTTAAACTTTAGGTACCATTCCAAAATGTATCACTGAGGTGACAGAAGTTGGCTTCTGAGCATAATTTTTGAACAGGAGCTTTAACGGTTTTGTGACATATGATAACTTACCTAAGCCCCGGACCTATCGAATTGGTCAAAAATGAAAATTTCAAAAGTGCCCCTATTTCTGCTTTAAACTTTAGGTACCATTCCAAAATGTATCACTGAGGTGACAGAAGTTGATTTCAGAGCATAATTTTTGAACAGAAGCTTTAACGGTTTTGTGACATGATAACTTACCTAAGCCCCGGACCTATCGAATTGGTCAAAAATGAAAATTTCAAAAGTGCCCCTATTTCTGCTTTAAACTTTAGGTACCATTCCAAAATGTATCACTGAGGTGACAGAAGTTGACTTCTGAGCATCATTTTTGAACAGGAGCTTTAACGGTTTTGTGACATATGATAACTTACCTAAGCCCCGTACCTATCGAATTGGTCAAAAATGAAAATTTTAAAAGTGCACCAATTTCTGCTTTAAACTTTAGGTACCATTGCAATATGTAGCACTGAGGTGACAGAAGTTGATTTCGGAGCATAATTTTTGAACAGGAGCTTTAACGGTTTTGTGACATATGATAACTTACCTAAGCCCCGGACCTATCGAATTGGTCAAAAATGAAAATTTCAAAAGTGCCCCTATTTCTGCTTTAAACTTTAGGTACCATTCCAAAATGTATCACTGAGGTGACAGAAGTTGATTTCGGAGCATAATTTTTGAACAGGAGCTTTAACGGTTTTGTGAAATATGATAGCTTACCTAAGCACAGGACCTATCGAATTGGTCAAAAATGAAAATTTCAAAAGTGCCCCTATTTCTGCTTTAAACTTTAGGTACCATTCCAAAATGTATCACTGAGGTGACAGAAGTTGGCTTCTGAGCATCATTTTTGAACAGGAGCTTTAACGGTTCTGTGACATATGATAACTTACCTAAGCCCCGGACCTATCGAATTGGTCAAAAATGAAAATTTCAAAAGTGCCCCTATTTCTGCTTTAAACTTTAGGTACCATTCCAAAATGTATCACTGAGGTGACAGAAGTTGATTTCGGAGCATAATTTTTGAACAGGAGCTTTAACGGTTTTGTGAAATATGATAGCTTACCTAAGCACAGGACCTATCGAATTGGTCAAAAATGAAAATTTCAAAAGTGCCCCTATTTCTGCTTTAAACTTTAGGTATCATTCCAAAATGTATCACTGAGGTGACAGAAGTTGATTTCGGAGCATAATTTTTGAACAGGAGCTTTAATGGTTTTGTGACATATGATAACTTACTTAAGCCCCGGACCTATCGAATTGGTCAAAAATGAAAATTTTAAAAGTGCCCCAATTTCTGCTTTCAACTTTAGGTACCATTGCAATATGTAGCACTGAGGTGACAGAAGTTGATTTCGGAGCATAATTTTTGAACAGGAGCTTTAACGGTTTTGTGACATATGATAACTTACCTAAGCCCCGGACCTATCGAATTGGTCAAAAATGAAAATTTCAAAAGTGCCCCTATTTCTGCTTTAAACTTTAGGTACCATTCCAAAATGTATCACTGAGGTGACAGAAGTTGATTTCGGAGCATAATTTTTTAACAGGAGCTTTAACGGTTTTGTGAAATATGATAGCTTACCTAAGCCCCGTACCTATCGAATTGGTCAAAAATGAAAATTTTAAAAGTGCCCCAATTTCTGCTTTAAACTTTAGGTACCATTGCAATATGTAGCACTGAGGTGACAGAAGTTGATTTCGGAGCATAATTTTTGAACAGGAGCTTTAACGGTTTTGTGACATATGATAACTTACCTAAGCCCCGGACCTATCGAATTGGTCAAAAATGAAAATTTCAAAAGTGCCCCTATTTCTGCTTTAAACTTTAGGTACCATTCCAAAATGTATCACTGAGGTGACAGAAGTTTGCTTCTGAGCATAATTTTTGAACAGGAGCTTTAACGGTTTTGTGACATATGATAACTTACCTAAGCCCCGGACCTATCGAATTGGTCAAAAATGAAAATTTCAAAAGTGCCCCTATTTCTGCTTTAAACTTTAGGTACCATTCCAAAATGTATCACTGAGGTGACAGAAGTTGATTTCAGAGCATAATTTTTTAACAGAAGCTTTAACGGTTTTGTGACATGATAACTTACCTAAGCCCCGGACCTATCGAATTGGTCAAAAATGAAAATTTCAAAAGTGCCCCTATTTCTGCTTTAAACTTTAGGTACCATTCCAAAATGTATCACTGAGGTGACAGAAGTTGGCTTCTGAGCATCATTTTTGAACAGGAGCTTTAACGGTTTTGTGACATATGATAACTTACCTAAGCCCCGGACCTATCGAATTGGTCAAAAATGAAAATTTCAAAAGTGCCCCTATTTCTGCTTTAAACTTTAGGTACCATTCCAAAATGTATCACTGAGGTGACAGAAGTTGATTTCGGAGCATAATTTTTGAACAGGAGCTTTAACGGTTTTGTGAAATATGATAGCTTACCTAAGCCCCGTACCTATCGAATTGGTCAAAAAATGAAAATTTTAAAAGTGCACCAATTTCTGCTTTAAACTTTAGGTACCATTGCAATATGTAGCACTGAGGTGACAGAAGTTGATTTCGGAGCATAATTTTTGAACAGGAGCTTTAACGGTTTTGTGACATATGATAACTTACCTAAGCCCCGGACCTATCGAATTGGTCAAAAATGAAAATTTCAAAAGTGCCCCTATTTCTGCTTTAAACTTTAGGTACCATTCCAAAATGTATCACTGAGGTGACAGAAGTTGATTTCGGAGCATAATTTTTGAACAGGAGCTTTAACGGTTTTGTGAAATATGATAGCTTACCTAAGCCCCGGACCTATCGAATTGGTCAAAAATGAAAATTTCAAAAGTGCCCCTATTTCTGCTTTAAACTTTAGGTACCATTCCAAAATGTATCATTGAGGTGACAGAAGTTGGCTTCTGAGCATCATTTTTGAACAGGAGCTTTAACGGTTCTGTGACATATGATAACTTACCTAAGCCCCGGACCTATCGAATTGGTCAAAAATGAAAATTTCAAAAGTGCCCCTATTTCTGCTTTAAACTTTAGGTATCATTCCAAAATGTATCACTGAGGTGACAGAAGTTGATTTCGGAGCATAATTTTTGAACAGGAGCTTTAACGGTTTTGTGAAATATGATAGCTTACCTAAGCCCCGTACCTATCGAATTGGTCAAAAATGAAAATTTTAAAAGTGCCCCAATTTCTGCTTTCAACTTTAGGTACCATTGCAATATGTAGCACTGAGGTGACAGAAGTTGATTTCGGAGCATAATTTTTGAACAGGAACTTTAACAGTTTTGTGACATATGATAACTTACCTAAGCCCCGGACCTATCGAATTGGTCAAAAATGAAAATTTCAAAAGTGCCCCTATTTCTGCTTTAAACTTTAGGTACCATTCCAAAATGTATCACTGAGGTGACAGAAGTTGATTTCGGAGCATAATTTTTGAACAGGAGCTTTAACGGTTTTGTGAAATATGATAGCTTACCTAAGCCCCGGACCTATCGAATTGGTAAAAAATGAAAATTTTAAAAGTACCCCTATTTCTGCTTTAAACTTTAGGTACCATTCCAAAATGTATCACTGAGGTGACAGAAGTTGATTTCGGAGCATAATTTTTGAACAGGAGCTTTAACGGTTTTGTGAAATATGATAGCTTACCTAAGCCCCGGACCTATCGAATTGGTAAAAAATGAAAATTTTAAAAGTGCCCCTATTTCTGCTTTAAACTTTAGGTACCATTCCAAAATGTATCACTGAGGTGACAGAAGTTGGCTTCTGAGCATCATTTTTGAACAGGAGCTTTAACGGTTCTGTGACATATGATAACTTACATAAGCCTCGGACCTATCGAATTGGTCAAAAATGAAAATTTCAAAAGTGCCCCTATTTCTGCTTTAAACTTTAGGTACCATTCCAAAATGTATCACTGAGGTGACAGAAGTTGATTTCGGAGCATAATTTTTGAACAGGAGCTTTAACGGTTCTGTGACATATGATAACTTACCTAAGCCCCGGACCTATCGAATTGGTCAAAAATGAAAATTTCAAAAGTGCCCCTATTTCTGCTTTAAACTTTAGGTACCATTCCAAAATGTATCACTGAGGTGACAGAAGTTGATTTCGGAGCATAATTTTTGAACAGGAGCTTTAACGGTTTTGTGAAATATGATAGCTTACCTAAGCCCCGTACCTATCGAATTGGTCAAAAATGAAAATTTCAAAAGTGCCCCAATTTCTGCTTTAAACTTTAGGTACCATTGCAATATGTTGCACTGAGGTGACAGAAGTTGATTTCGGAGCATAATTTTTGAACAGGAGCTTTAACTGTTTTGTGACATATGATAACTTACCTAAGCCCCAGACCTATCGAATTGGTCAAAAATGAAAATTTCAAAAGTGCCCCTATTTCTGCTTTAAACTTTAGGTACCATTCCAAAATGTATCACTGAGGTGACAGAAGTTGGCTTCTGAGCATAATTTTTGAACAGGAGCTTTAACGGTTTTGTGACATATGATAACTTACCTAAGCCCCGGACCTATCGAATTGGTCAAAAATGAAAATTTCAAAAGTGCCCCTATTTCTGCTTTAAACTTTAGGTACCATTCCAAAATGTATCACTGAGGTGACAGAAGTTGATTTCAGAGCATAATTTTTGAACAGAAGCTTTAACGGTTTTGTGACATGATAACTTACCTAAGCCCCGGACCTATCGAATTGGTCAAAAATGAAAATTTCAAAAGTGCCCCTATTTCTGCTTTAAACTTTAGGTACCATTCCAAAATGTATCACTGAGGTGACAGAAGTTGACTTCTGAGCATCATTTTTGAACAGGAGCTTTAACGGTTTTGTGACATATGATAACTTACCTAAGCCCCGTACCTATCGAATTGGTCAAAAATGAAAATTTTAAAAGTGCACCAATTTCTGCTTTAAACGTTAGGTACCATTGCAATATGTAGCACTGAGGTGACAGAAGTTGATTTCGGAGCATAATTTTTGAACAGGAGCTTTAACGGTTTTGTGACATATGATAACTTACCTAAGCCCCGGACCTATCGAATTGGTCAAAAATGAAAATTTCAAAAGTGCCCCTATTTCTGCTTTAAACTTTAGGTACCATTCCAAAATGTATCACTGAGGTGACAGAAGTTGATTTCGGAGCATAATTTTTGAACAGGAGCTTTAACGGTTTTGTGAAATATGATAGCTTACCTAAGCACAGGACCTATCGAATTGGTCAAAAATGAAAATTTCAAAAGTGCCCCTATTTCTGCTTTAAACTTTAGGTACCATTCCAAAATGTATCACTGAGGTGACAGAAGTTGGCTTCTGAGCATCATTTTTGAACAGGAGCTTTAACGGTTCTGTGACATATGATAACTTACCTAAGCCTATCGAATTGGTCAAAAATGAAAATTTCAAAAGTGCCCCTATTTCTGCTTTAAACTTTAGGTATCATTCCAAAATGTATCACTGAGGTGACAGAAGTTGATTTCGGAGCATAATTTTTGAACAGGAGCTTTAATGGTTTTGTGACATATGATAACTTACTTAAGCCCCGGACCTATCGAATTGGTCAAAAATGAAAATTTTAAAAGTGCCCCAATTTCTGCTTTCAACTTTAGGTACCATTGCAATATGTAGCACTGAGGTGACAGAAGTTGATTTCGGAGCATAATTTTTGAACAGGAGCTTTAACGGTTTTGTGACATATGATAACTTACCTAAGCCCCGGACCTATCGAATTGGTCAAAAATGAAAATTTCAAAAGTGCCCCTATTTCTGCTTTAAACTTTAGGTACCATTCCAAAATGTATCACTGAGGTGACAGAAGTTGATTTCGGAGCATAATTTTTGAACAGGAGCTTTAACGGTTTTGTGAAATATGATAGCTTACCTAAGCCCCGTACCTATCGAATTGGTCAAAAATGAAAATTTTAAAAGTGCCCCAATTTCTGCTTTAAACTTTAGGTACCATTGCAATATGTAGCACTGAGGTGACAGAAGTTGATTTCGGAGCATAATTTTTGAACAGGAGCTTTAACGGTTTTGTGACATATGATAACTTACCTAAGCCCCGGACCTATCGAATTGGTCAAAAATGAAAATTTCAAAAGTGCCCCTATTTCTGCTTTAAACTTTAGGTACCATTCCAAAATGTATCACTGAGGTGACAGAAGTTTGCTTCTGAGCATAATTTTTGAACAGGAGCTTTAACGGTTTTGTGACATATGATAACTTACCTAAGCCCCGGACCTATCGAATTGGTCAAAAATGAAAATTTCAAAAGTGCCCCTATTTCTGCTTTAAACTTTAGGTACCATTCCAAAATGTATCACTGAGGTGACAGAAGTTGATTTCAGAGCATAATTTTTTAACAGAAGCTTTAACGGTTTTGTGACATGATAACTTACCTAAGCCCCGGACCTATCGAATTGGTCAAAAATGAAAATTTCAAAAGTGCCCCTATTTCTGCTTTAAACTTTAGGTACCATTCCAAAATGTATCACTGAGGTGACAGAAGTTGGCTTCTGAGCATCATTTTTGAACAGAAGCTTTAACGGTTTTGTGACATATGATAACTTACCTAAGCCCCGGACCTATCGAATTGGTCAAAAATGAAAATTTCAAAAGTGCCCCTATTTCTGCTTTAAACTTTAGGTACCATTCCAAAATGTATCACTGAGGTGACAGAAGTTGATTTCGGAGCATAATTTTTGAACAGGAGCTTTAACGGTTTTGTGAAATATGATAGCTTACCTAAGCCCCGTACCTATCGAATTGGTCAAAAATGAAAATTTTAAAAGTGCACCAATTTCTGCTTTAAACTTTAGGTACCATTGCAATATGTAGCACTGAGGTGACAGAAGTTGATTTCGGAGCATAATTTTTGAACAGGAGCTTTAACGGTTTTGTGACATATGATAACTTACCTAAGCCCCGGACCTATCGAATTGGTCAAAAATGAAAATTTCAAAAGTGCCCCTATTTCTGCTTTAAACTTTAGGTACCATTCCAAAATGTATCACTGAGGTGACAGAAGTTGATTTCGGAGCATAATTTTTGAACAGGAGCTTTAACGGTTTTGTGACATATGATAGCTTACCTAAGCCCCGGACCTATCGAATTGGTCAAAAATGAAAATTTCAAAAGTGCCGCTATTTCTGCTTTAAACTTTAGGTACCATTCCAAAATGTATCACTGAGGTGACAGAAGTTGGCTTCTGAGCATCATTTTTGAACAGGAGCTTTAACGGTTCTGTGACATATGATAACTTACCTAAGCCCCGGACCTATCGAATTGGTCAAAAATGAAAATTTCAAAAGTGCCCCTATTTCTGCTTTAAACTTTAGGTATCATTCCAAAATGTATCACTGAGGTGACAGAAGTTGATTTCGGAGCATAATTTTTGAACAGGAGCTTTAACGGTTTTGTGAAATATGATAGCTTACCTAAGCCCCGTACCTATCGAATTGGTCAAAAATGAAAATTTTAAAAGTGCCCCAATTTCTGCTTTCAACTTTAGGTACCATTGCAATATGTAGCACTGAGGTGACAGAAGTTGATTTCGGAGCATAATTTTTGAACAGGAGCTTTAACGGTTTTGTGACATATGATAACTTACCTAAGCCCCGGACCTATCGAATTGGTCAAAAATGAAAATTTCAAAAGTGCCCCTATTTCTGCTTTAAACTTTAGGTACCATTCCAAAATGTATCACTGAGGTGACAGAAGTTGATTTCGGAGCATAATTTTTGAACAGGAGCTTTAACGGTTTTGTGACATATGATAGCTTACCTAAGCCCCGGACCTATCGAATTGGTAAAAAATGAAAATTTTAAAAGTACCCCTATTTCTGCTTTAAACTTTAGGTACCATTCCAAAATGTATCACTGAGGTGACAGAAGTTGGCTTCTGAGCATCATTTTTGAACAGGAGCTTTAACGGTTCTGTGACATATGATAACTTACATAAGCCTCGGACCTATCGAATTGGTCAAAAATGAAAATTTCAAAAGTGCCCCTATTTCTGCTTTAAACTTTAGGTACCATTCCAAAATGTATCACTGAGGTGACAGAAGTTGATTTCGGAGCATAATTTTTGAACAGGAGCTTTAACGGTTCTGTGACATATGATAACTTACCTAAGCCCCGGACCTATCGAATTGGTCAAAAATGAAAATTTCAAAAGTGCCCCTATTTCTGCTTTAAACTTTAGGTACCATTCCAAAATGTATCACTGAGGTGACAGTAGTTGATTTCGGAGCATAATTTTTGAACTGGAGCTTTAACGGTTCTGTGACATATGATAACTTACCTAAGCCCCGGACCTATCGAATTGGTCAAAAATGAAAATTTCAAAAGTGCCCCTATTTCTGCTTTAAACTTTAGGTACCATTCCAAAATGTATCACTGAGGTGAAAGAAGTTGATTTCGGAGCATAATTTTTGAACAGGAGCTTTAACGGTTTTGTGAAATATGATAGCTTACCTAAGCCCCGTACCTATCGAATTGGTCAAAAATGAAAATTTTAAAAGTGCCCCAATTTCTGCTTTAAACTTTAGGTACCATTGCAATATGTAGCACTGAGGTGACAGAAGTTGATTTCGGAGCATAATTTTTGAACAGGAGCTTTAACGGTTTTGTGACATATGATAACTTACCTAAGCCCCGGACCTATCGAATTGGTCAAAAATGAAAATTTCAAAAGTGCCCCTATTTCTGCTTTAAACTTTAGGTACCATTCCAAAATGTATCACTGAGGTGACAGAAGTTTGCTTCTGAGCATAATTTTTGAACAGGAGCTTTAACGGTTTTGTGACATATGATAACTTACCTAAGCCCCGGACCTATCGAATTGGTCAAAAATGAAAATTTCAAAAGTGCCCCTATTTCTGCTTTAAACTTTAGGTACCATTCCAAAATGTATCACTGAGGTGACAGAAGTTGATTTCAGAGCATAATTTTTTAACAGAAGCTTTAACGGTTTTGTGACATGATAACTTACCTAAGCCCCGGACCTATCGAATTGGTCAAAAATGAAAATTTCAAAAGTGCCCCTATTTCTGCTTTAAACTTTAGGTACCATTCCAAAATGTATCACTGAGGTGACAGAAGTTGGCTTCTGAGCATCATTTTTGAACAGGAGCTTTAACGGTTTTGTGACATATGATAACTTACCTAAGCCCCGGACCTATCGAATTGGTCAAAAATGAAAATTTCAAAAGTGCCCCTATTTCTGCTTTAAACTTTAGGTACCATTCCAAAATGTATCACTGAGGTGACAGAAGTTGATTTCGGAGCATAATTTTTGAACAGGAGCTTTAACGGTTTTGTGAAATATGATAGCTTACCTAAGCCCCGTACCTATCGAATTGGTCAAAAATGAAAATTTTAAAAGTGCACCAATTTCTGCTTTAAACTTTAGGTACCATTGCAATATGTAGCACTGAGGTGACAGAAGTTGATTTCGGAGCATAATTTTTGAACAGGAGCTTTAACGGTTTTGTGACATATGATAACTTACCTAAGCCCCGGACCTATCGAATTGGTCAAAAATGAAAATTTCAAAAGTGCCCCTATTTCTGCTTTAAACTTTAGGTACCATTCCAAAATGTATCACTGAGGTGACAGAAGTTGATTTCGGAGCATAATTTTTGAACAGGAGCTTTAACGGTTTTGTGACATATGATAGCTTACCTAAGCCCCGGACCTATCGAATTGGTCAAAAATGAAAATTTCAAAAGTGCCCCTATTTCTGCTTTAAACTTTAGGTACCATTCCAAAATGTATCACTGAGGTGACAGAAGTTGGCTTCTGAGCATCATTTTTGAACAGGAGCTTTAACGGTTCTGTGACATATGATAACTTACCTAAGCCCCGGACCTATCGAATTGGTCAAAAATGAAAATTTCAAAAGTGCCCCTATTTCTGCTTTAAACTTTAGGTATCATTCCAAAATGTATCACTGAGGTGACAGAAGTTGATTTCGGAGCATAATTTTTGAACAGGAGCTTTAACGGTTTTGTGAAATATGATAGCTTACCTAAGCCCCGTACCTATCGAATTGGTCAAAAATGAAAATTTTAAAAGTGCCCCAATTTCTGCTTTAAACTTTAGGTACCATTGCAATATGTAGCACTGAGGTGACAGAAGTTGATTTCGGAGCATAATTTTTGAACAGGAGCTTTAACGGTTTTGTGACATATGATAACTTACCTAAGCCCCGGACCTATCGAATTGGTCAAAAATGAAAATTTCAAAAGTGCCCCTATTTCTGCTTTAAACTTTAGGTACCATTCCAAAATGTATCACTGAGGTGACAGAAGTTGATTTCGGAGCATAATTTTTGAACAGGAGCTTTAACGGTTTTGTGACATATGATAGCTTACCTAAGCCCCGGACCTATCGAATTGGTCAAAAATGAAAATTTCAAAAGTGCCGCTATTTCTGCTTTAAACTTTAGGTACCATTCCAAAATGTATCACTGAGGTGACAGAAGTTGGCTTCTGAGCATCATTTTTGAACAGGAGCTTTAACGGTTCTGTGACATATGATAACTTACCTAAGCCCCGGACCTATCGAATTGGTCAAAAATGAAAATTTCAAAAGTGCCCCTATTTCTGCTTTAAACTTTAGGTATCATTCCAAAATGTATCACTGAGGTGACAGAAGTTGATTTCGGAGCATAATTTTTGAACAGGAGCTTTAACGGTTTTGTGAAATATGATAGCTTACCTAAGCCCCGTACCTATCGAATTGGTCAAAAATGAAAATTTTAAAAGTGCCCCAATTTCTGCTTTCAACTTTAGGTACCATTGCAATATGTAGCACTGAGGTGACAGAAGTTGATTTCGGAGCATAATTTTTGAACAGGAGCTTTAACGGTTTTGTGACATATGATAACTTACCTAAGCCCCGGACCTATCGAATTGGTCAAAAATGAAAATTTCAAAAGTGCCCCTATTTCTGCTTTAAACTTTAGGTACCATTCCAAAATGTATCACTGAGGTGACAGAAGTTGATTTCGGAGCATAATTTTTGAACAGGAGCTTTAACGGTTTTGTGACATATGATAGCTTACCTAAGCCCCGGACCTATCGAATTGGTAAAAAATGAAAATTTTAAAAGTACCCCTATTTCTGCTTTAAACTTTAGGTACCATTCCAAAATGTATCACTGAGGTGACAGAAGTTGGCTTCTGAGCATCATTTTTGAACAGGAGCTTTAACGGTTCTGTGACATATGATAACTTACATAAGCCTCGGACCTATCGAATTGGTCAAAAATGAAAATTTCAAAAGTGCCCCTATTTCTGCTTTAAACTTTAGGTACCATTCCAAAATGTATCACTGAGGTGACAGAAGTTGATTTCGGAGCATAATTTTTGAACAGGAGCTTTAACGGTTCTGTGACATATGATAACTTACCTAAGCCCCGGACCTATCGAATTGGTCAAAAATGAAAATTTCAAAAGTGCCCCTATTTCTGCTTTAAACTTTAGGTACCATTCCAAAATGTATCACTGAGGTGACAGTAGTTGATTTCGGAGCATAATTTTTGAACTGGAGCTTTAACGGTTCTGTGACATATGATAACTTACCTAAGCCCCGGACCTATCGAATTGGTCAAAAATGAAAATTTCAAAAGTGCCCCTATTTCTGCTTTAAACTTTAGGTACCATTCCAAAATGTATCACTGAGGTGACAGAAGTTGATTTCGGAGCATAATTTTTGAACAGGAGCTTTAACGGTTTTGTGAAATATGATAGCTTACCTAAGCCCCGTACCTATCGAATTGGTCAAAAATGAAAATTTTAAAAGTGCCCCAATTTCTGCTTTAAACTTTAGGTACCATTGCAATATGTAGCACTGAGGTGACAGAAGTTGATTTCGGAGCATAATTTTTGAACAGGAGCTTTAACGGTTTTGTGACATATGATAACTTACCTAAGCCCCGGACCTATCGAATTGGTCAAAAATGAAAATTTCAAAAGTGCCCCTATTTCTGCTTTAAACTTTAGGTACCATTCCAAAATGTATCACTGAGGTGACAGAAGTTTGCTTCTGAGCATCATTTTTGAACAGGAGCTTTAACGGTTTTGTGACATATGATAACTTACCTAAGCCCCGGACCTATCGAATTGGTCAAAAATGAAAATTTCAAAAGTGCCCCTATTTCTGCTTTAAACTTTAGGTACCATTCCAAAATGTATCACTGAGGTGACAGAAGTTGATTTCAGAGCATAATTTTTTAACAGAAGCTTTAACGGTTTTGTGACATGATAACTTACCTAAGCCCCGGACCTATCGAATTGGTCAAAAATGAAAATTTCAAAAGTGCCCCTATTTCTGCTTTAAACTTTAGGTACCATTCCAAAATGTATCACTGAGGTGACAGAAGTTGGCTTCTGAGCATCATTTTTGAACAGGAGCTTTAACGGTTTTGTGACATATGATAACTTACCTAAGCCCCGGACCTATCGAATTGGTCAAAAATGAAAATTTCAAAAGTGCCCCTATTTCTGCTTTAAACTTTAGGTACCATTCCAAAATGTATCACTGAGGTGACAGAAGTTGATTTCGGAGCATAATTTTTGAACAGGAGCTTTAACGGTTTTGTGAAATATGATAGCTTACCTAAGCCCCGTACCTATCGAATTGGTCAAAAATGAAAATTTTAAAAGTGCACCAATTTCTGCTTTAAACTTTAGGTACCATTGCAATATGTAGCACTGAGGTGACAGAAGTTGATTTCGGAGCATAATTTTTGAACAGGAGCTTTAACGGTTTTGTGACATATGATAACTTACCTAAGCCCCGGACCTATCGAATTGGTCAAAAATGAAAATTTCAAAAGTGCCCCTATTTCTGCTTTAAACTTTAGGTACCATTCCAAAATGTATCACTGAGGTGACAGAAGTTGATTTCGGAGCATAATTTTTGAACAGGAGCTTTAACGGTTTTGTGACATATGATAGCTTACCTAAGCCCCGGACCTATCGAATTGGTCAAAAATGAAAATTTCAAAAGTGCCCCTATTTCTGCTTTAAACTTTAGGTACCATTCCAAAATGTATCACTGAGGTGACAGAAGTTGGCTTCTGAGCATCATTTTTGAACAGGAGCTTTAACGGTTCTGTGACATATGATAACTTACCTAAGCCCCGGACCTATCGAATTGGTCAAAAATGAAAATTTCAAAAGTGCCCCTATTTCTGCTTTAAACTTTAGGTATCATTCCAAAATGTATCACTGAGGTGACAGAAGTTGATTTCGGAGCATAATTTTTGAACAGGAGCTTTAACGGTTTTGTGAAATATGATAGCTTACCTAAGCCCCGTACCTATCGAATTGGTCAAAAATGAAAATTTTAAAAGTGCCCCAATTTCTGCTTTCAACTTTAGGTACCATTGCAATATGTAGCACTGAGGTGACAGAAGTTGATTTCGGAGCATAATTTTTGAACAGGAGCTTTAACGGTTTTGTGACATATGATAACTTACCTAAGCCCCGGACCTATCGAATTGGTCAAAAATGAAAATTTCAAAAGTGCCCCTATTTCTGCTTTAAACTTTAGGTACCATTCCAAAATGTATCACTGAGGTGACAGAAGTTGATTTCGGAGCATAATTTTTGAACAGGAGCTTTAACGGTTTTGTGAAATATGATAGCTTACCTAAGCCCCGGACCTATCGAATTGGTAAAAAATGAAAATTTTAAAAGTACCCCTATTTCTGCTTTAAACTTTAGGTACCATTCCAAAATGTATCACTGAGGTGACAGAAGTTGGCTTCTGAGCATCATTTTTGAACAGGAGCTTTAACGGTTCTGTGACATATGATAACTTACATAAGCCTCGGACCTATCGAATTGGTCAAAAATGAAAATTTCAAAAGTGCCCCTATTTCTGCTTTAAACTTTAGGTACCATTCCAAAATGTATCACTGAGGTGACAGAAGTTGATTTCGGAGCATAATTTTTGAACAGGAGCTTTAACGGTTCTGTGACATATGATAACTTACCTAAGCCCCGGACCTATCGAATTGGTCAAAAATGAAAATTTCAAAAGTGCCCCTATTTCTGCTTTAAACTTTAGGTACCATTCCAAAATGTATCACTGATGTGACAGTAGTTGATTTCGGAGCATAATTTTTGAACAGGAGCTTTAACGGTTTTGTGAAATATGATAGCTTACCTAAGCCCCGTACCTATCGAATTGGTCAAAAATGAAAATTTTAAAAGTGCCCCAATTTCTGCTTTAAACTTTAGGTACCATTGCAATATGTAGCACTGAGGTGACAGAAGTTGATTTTGGAGCATAATTTTTGAACAGGAGCTTTAACGGTTTTGTGACATATGATAACTTACCTAAGCCCCGGACCTATCGAATTGGTCAAAAATGAAAATTTCAAAAGTGCCCCTATTTCTGCTTTAAACTTTAGGTACCATTCCAAAATGTATCACTGAGGTGACAGAAGTTGGCTTCTGAGCATAATTTTTGAACAGGAGCTTTAACGGTTTTGTGACATATGATAACTTACCTAAGCCCCGGACCTATCGAATTGGTCAAAAATGAAAATTTCAAAAGTGCCCCTATTTCTGCTTTAAACTTTAGGTACCATTCCAAAATGTATCACTGAGGTGACAAATGTTGATTTCAGAGCATAATTTTTGAACAGAAGCTTTAACGGTTTTGTGACATGATAACTTACCTAAGCCCCGGACCTATCGAATTGGTCAAAAATGAAAATTTCAAAAGTGCCCCTATTTCTGCTTTAAACTTTAGGTACCATTCCAAAATGTATCACTGAGGTGACAGAAGTTGGCTTCTGAGCATCATTTTTGAACAGGAGCTTTAACGGTTTTGTGACATATGATAACTTACCTAAGCCCCGGACCTATCGAATTGGTCAAAAATGAAAATTTCAAAAGTGCCCCTATTTCTGCTTTAAACTTTAGGTACCATTGCAATATGTAGCACTGAGGTGACAGAAGTTGATTTCGGAGCATAATTTTTGAACAGGAGCTTTAACGGTTTTGTGACATATGATAACTTACCTAAGCCCCGGACCTATCGAATTGGTCAAAAATGAAAATTTCAAAAGTGCCCCTATTTCTGCTTTAAACTTTAGGTACCATTCCAAAATGTATCACTGAGGTGACAAATGTTGATTTCAGAGCATAATTTTTGAACAGGAGCTTTAACGGTTTTATGAAATATGATAGCTTACCTAAGCCCCGGACCTATCGAATTGGTCAAAAATGAAAATTTTAAAAGTGCCCCTATTTCTGCTTTAAACTTTAGGTACCATTCCAAAATGTATCACTGAGGTGACAGAAGTTGGCTTCTGAGCATAATTTTTGAACAGGAGCTTTAATGGTTTTGTGACATATGATAACGTACCTAAGCCCCGGACCTATCGAATTGGTCAAAAATGAAAATTTTAAAAGTGCCCCAATTTCTGCTTTAAACTTTAGGTACCATTGCAATATGTAGCACTGAGGTGACAGAAGTTGATTTCGGATCATAATTTTTGAACAGGAGCTTTAACGGTTTTGTGACATATGATAACTTACCTAAGCCCCGGACCTATCGAATTGGTCAAAAATGAAAATTTCAAAAGTGCCCCTATTCCTGCTTTAAACTTTAGGTACCATTTCAAAATGTATCACTGAGGTGACAGAAGTTGGCTTCTGAGCATAATTTTTGAAGAGGAGCTTTAACGGTTTTGTGACATATGATAACTTACCTAAGCCCCGGACCTATCGAATTGGTCAAAAATGAAAATTTCAAAAGTGCCCCTATTTCTGCTTTAAACTTTAGGTACCATTCCAAAATGTATCACTGAGGTGACAGAAGTTGATTTCGGAGCATAATTTTTGAACAGAAGCTTTAATGGTTTTGTGACATATGATAACTTACCTAAGCCCCGGACCTATCGCATTGGTCAAAAATTAAAATTTCAAAAGTGCCCCTATTTCTCCTTTAAACTTTAGGTACCATTCCAAAATGTATCACTGAGGTGACAGAAGTTGGCTTCTGAGCATCATTTTTGAACAGGAGCTTTAACGGTTTTGTGACATATGATAACTTACCTAAGCCCCGGACCTATCGAATTGGTCAAAAATGAAAATTTCAAAAGTGCCCCTATTTCTGCTTTAAACTTTAGGTACCATTCCAAAATGTATCACTGAGGTGACAGAAGTTGGCTTCTGAGCATCATTTTTTAACAGGAGCTTTAACGGTTTTGTGCCATATGATAACTTACCTAAGCCCCGGACCTATCGAATTGGTCAAAAATGAAAATTTCAAAAGTGCCCCTATTTCTGCTTTAAACTTTAGGTACCATTCCAAAATGTATCACTGAGGTGACAGAAGTTGGCTTCTGAGCATCATTTTTGAACAGGAGCTTTAACGGTTCTGTGACATATGATAACTTACCTAAGCCCCGGACCTATCGAATTGGTCAAAAATGAAAATTTCAAAAGTGCCCCTATTTCTGCTTTAAACTTTAGGTACCATTCCAAAATGTATCACTGAGGTGACAGAAGTTGGCTTCTGAGCATCATTTTTGAACAGGAGCTTTAACGGTTTTGTGACATATGATAACTTACCTAAGCCCCGGACCTATCGAATTGGTCAAAAATGAAAATTTCAAAAGTGCCCCTATTTCTGCTTTAAACTTTAGGTACCATTCCAAAATGTATCACTGAGGTGACAGAAGTTGATTTCGGAGCATAAATTTTGAACAGGAGCTTTAACGGTTTTGTGAAATATGATAGCTTACCTAAGCCCCGGACCTATCGAATTGGTCAAAAATGAAAATTTTAAAAGTGCCCCAATTTCTGCTTTAAACTTTAGGTACCATTGCAATATGTAGCACTGAGGTGACAGAAGTTGATTTCGGAGCATAATTTTTGAACAGGAGCTTTAACGGTTTTGTGACATATGATAACTTACCTAAGCCCCGGACCTATCGATTTGGTCAAAAATGAAAATTTCAAAAGTGCCCCTATTTCTGCTTTAAACTTTAGGTACCATTCCAAAATGTATCACTGAGGTGACAGAAGTTGATTTCGGAGCATAATTTTTGAACAGGAGCTTTAACGGTTTTGTGAAATATGATAGCTTACCTAAGCCCCGGACCTATCGAATTGGTCAAAAATGAAAATTTTAAAAGTGCCCCTATTTCTGCTTTAATCTTTAGGTACCATTCCAAAATGTATCACTGAGGTGACAGAAGTTGGCTTCTGAGCATCATTTTTGAACAGGAGCTTTAACGGTTCTGTGACATATGATAACTTACATAAGCCCCGGACCTATCGAATTGGTCAAAAATGAAAATTTCAAAAGTGCCCCTATTTCTGCTTTAAACTTTAGGTACCATTCCAAAATGTATCACTGAGGTGACAGAAGTTGATTTCGGAGCATAATTTTTGAACAGGAGCTTTAACGGTTTTGTGAAATATGATAGCTTACCTAAGTCCCGGACCTATCGAATTGGTCAAAAATGATAATTTCAAAAGTGCCCCTATTTCTGCTTTAAACTTTAGGTACCATTCCAAAATTTATCACTGAGGTGACAGAAGTTGGCTTCTGAGCATCATTTTTGAACAGGAGCTTTAACGGTTCTGTGACATATGATAACTTACCTAAGCCCCGGACCTATCGAATTGGTCAAAAATGAAAATTTCAAAAGTGCCCCTATTTCTGCTTTAAACTTTAGGTACCATTCCAAAATGTATCACTGAGGTGACAGAAGTTGATTTCGGAGCATAATTTTTGAACAGGAGCTTTAACGGTTTTGTGAAATATGATAGCTTACCTAAGCCCCGTACCTATCGAATTGGTCAAAAATGAAAATTTTAAAAGTGCCCCAATTTCTGCTTTAAACTTTAGGTACCATTGCAATATGTAGCACTGAGGTGACAGAAGTTGATTTCGGAGCATAATTTTTGAACAGGAGCTTTAACGGTTTTGTGACATATGATAACTTACCTAAGCCCCGGACCTATCGAATTGGTCAAAAATGAAAATTTCAAAAGTGCCCCTATTTCTGCTTTAAACTTTAGGTACCATTCCAAAATGTATCACTGAGGTGACAGAAGTTGATTTCGGAGCATAATTTTTGAACAGGAGCTTTAACGGTTTTGTGAAATATGATAGCTTACCTAAGCCCCGGACCTATCGAATTGGTCAAAAATGAAAATTTCAAAAGTGCCCCTATTTCTGCTTTAAACTTTAGGTACCATTCCAAAATGTATCACTGAGGTGACAGAAGTTGGCTTCTGAGCATCATTTTTTAACAGGAGCTTTAACGGTTCTGTGACATATGATAACTTACCTAAGCCCCGGACCTATCGAATTGGTCAAAAATGAAAATTTCAAAAGTGCCCCTATTTCTGCTTTAAACTTTAAGTACCATTCCAAAATTTATCACTGAGGTGACAGAAGTTGGCTTCTGAGCATCATTTTTGAACAGGAGCTTTACCGGTTCTGTGACATATGATAACTTACCTAAGCCCCGGACCTATCGAATTGGTCAAAAATGAAAATTTCAAAAGTGCCCCTATTTCTGCTTTAAACTTTAGGTACCATTCCAAAATGTATCACTGAGGTGACAGAAGTTGATTTCGGAGCATAATTTTTTAACAGGAGCTTTAACGGTTTTGTGAAATATGATAGCTTACCTAAGCCCCGTACCTATCGAATTGGTCAAAAATGAAAATTTTAAAAGTGCCCCAATTTCTGCTTTAAACTTTAGGTACCATTGCAATATGTAGCACTGAGGTGACAGAAGTTGATTTCGGAGCATAATTTTTGAACAGGAGCTTTAACGGTTTTGTGACATATGATAACTTACCTAAGCCCCGGACCTATCGAATTGGTCAAAAATGAAAATTTCAAAAGTGCCCCTATTTCTGCTTTAAACTTTAGGTACCATTCCAAAATGTATCACTGAGGTGACAGAAGTTGGCTTCTGAGCATCATTTTTGAACAGGAGCTTTAACGGTTTTGTGACATATGATAACTTACCTAAGCCCCGGACCTATCGAATTGGTCAAAAATGAAAATTTCAAAAGTGCCCCTATTTCTGCTTTAAACTTTAGGTACCATTCCAAAATGTATCACTGAGGTGACAGAAGTTGATTTCAGAGCATAATTTTTGAACAGAAGCTTTAACGGTTTTGTGACATGATAACTTACCTAAGCCCCGGACCTATCGAATTGGTCAAAAATGAAAATTTCAAAAGTGCCCCTATTTCTGCTTTAAACTTTAGGTACCATTCCAAAATGTATCACTGAGGTGACAGAAGTTGGCTTCTGAGCATCATTTTTGAACAGGAGCTTTAACGGTTTTGTGACATATGATAACTTACCTAAGCCCCGGACCTATCGAATTGGTCAAAAATGAAAATTTCAAAAGTGCCCCTATTTCTGCTTTAAACTTTAGGTACCATTCCAAAATGTATCACTGAGGTGACAGAAGTTGATTTCGGAGCATAATTTTTGAACAGGAGCTTTAACGGTTTTGTGAAATATGATAGCTTACCTAAGCCCCGTACCTATCGAATTGGTCAAAAATGAAAATTTTAAAAGTGCACCAATTTCTGCTTTAAACTTTAGGTACCATTCCAAAATGTATCACTGAGGTGACAGAAGTTGATTTCGGAGCATAATTTTTGAACAGGAGCTTTAACGGTTTTGTGAAATATGATAGCTTACCTAAGCCCCGGACCTATCGAATTGGTCAAAAATGAAAATTTCAAAAGTGCCCCTATTTCTGCTTTAAACTTTAGGTACCATTCCAAAATGTATCACTGAGGTGACAGAAGTTGGCTTCTGAGCATCATTTTTTAACAGGAGCTTTAACGGTTCTGTGACATATGATAACTTACCTAAGCCCCGGACCTATCGAATTGGTCAAAAATGAAAATTTCAAAAGTGCCCCTATTTCTGCTTTAAACTTTAAGTACCATTCCAAAATTTATCACTGAGGTGACAGAAGTTGGCTTCTGAGCATCATTTTTGAACAGGAGCTTTACCGGTTCTGTGACATATGATAACTTACCTAAGCCCCGGACCTATCGAATTGGTCAAAAATGAAAATTTCAAAAGTGCCCCTATTTCTGCTTTAAACTTTAGGTACCATTCCAAAATGTATCACTGAGGTGACAGAAGTTGATTTCGGAGCATAATTTTTGAACAGGAGCTTTAACGGTTTTGTAAAATATGATAGCTTACCTAAGCCCCGGACCTATCGAATTGGTAAAAAATGAAAATTTTAAAAGTACCCCTATTTCTGCTTTAAACTTTAGGTACCATTCCAAAATGTATCACTGAGGTGACAGAAGTTGGCTTCTGAGCATCATTTTTGAACAGGAGCTTTAACGGTTCTGTGACATATGATAACTTACATAAGCCTCGGACCTATCGAATTGGTCAAAAATGAAAATTTCAAAAGTGCCCCTATTTCTGCTTTAAACTTTAGGTACCATTCCAAAATGTATCACTGAGGTGACAGAAGTTGATTTCGGAGCATAATTTTTGAACAGGAGCTTTAACGGTTCTGTGACATATGATAACTTACCTAAGCCCCGGACCTATCGAATTGGTCAAAAATGAAAATTTCAAAAGTGCCCCTATTTCTGCTTTAAACTTTAGGTACCATTCCAAAATGTATCACTGAGGTGACAGTAGTTGATTTCGGAGCATAATTTTTGAACAGGAGCTTTAACGGTTTTGTGAAATATGATAGCTTACCTAAGCCCCGTACCTATCGAATTGGTCAAAAATGAAAATTTTAAAAGTGCCCCAATTTCTGCTTTAAACTTTAGGTACCATTGCAATATGTAGCACTGAGGTGACAGAAGTTGATTTTGGAGCATAATTTTTGAACAGGAGCTTTAACGGTTTTGTGACATATGATAACTTACCTAAGCCCCGGACCTATCGAATTGGTCAAAAATGAAAATTTCAAAAGTGCCCCTATTTCTGCTTTAAACTTTAGGTACCATTCCAAAATGTATCACTGAGGTGACAGAAGTTGGCTTCTGAGCATAATTTTTGAACAGGAGCTTTAACGGTTTTGTGACATATGATAACTTACCTAAGCCCCGGACCTATCGAATTGGTCAAAAATGAAAATTTCAAAAGTGCCCCTATTTCTGCTTTAAACTTTAGGTACCATTCCAAAATGTATCACTGAGGTGACAAATGTTGATTTCAGAGCATAATTTTTGAACAGAAGCTTTAACGGTTTTGTGACATGATAACTTACCTAAGCCCCGGACCTATCGAATTGGTCAAAAATGAAAATTTCAAAAGTGCCCCTATTTCTGCTTTAAACTTTAGGTACCATTCCAAAATGTATCACTGAGGTGACAGAAGTTGGCTTCTGAGCATCATTTTTGAACAGGAGCTTTAACGGTTTTGTGACATATGATAACTTACCTAAGCCCCGGACCTATCGAATTGGTCAAAAATGAAAATTTCAAAAGTGCCCCTATTTCTGCTTTAAACTTTAGGTACCATTGCAATATGTAGCACTGAGGTGACAGAAGTTGATTTCGGAGCATAATTTTTGAACAGGAGCTTTAACGGTTTTGTGACATATGATAACTTACCTAAGCCCCGGACCTATCGAATTGGTCAAAAATGAAAATTTCAAAAGTGCCCCTATTTCTGCTTTAAACTTTAGGTACCATTCCAAAATGTATCACTGAGGTGACAAATGTTGATTTCAGAGCATAATTTTTGAACAGGAGCTTTAACGGTTTTATGAAATATGATAGCTTACCTAAGCCCCGGACCTATCGAATTGGTCAAAAATGAAAATTTTAAAAGTGCCCCTATTTCTGCTTTAAACTTTAGGTACCATTCCAAAATGTATCACTGAGGTGACAGAAGTTGGCTTCTGAGCATAATTTTTGAACAGGAGCTTTAATGGTTTTGTGACATATGATAACGTACCTAAGCCCCGGACCTATCGAATTGGTCAAAAATGAAAATTTTAAAAGTGCCCCAATTTCTGCTTTAAACTTTAGGTACCATTGCAATATGTAGCACTGAGGTGACAGAAGTTGATTTCGGATCATAATTTTTGAACAGGAGCTTTAACGGTTTTGTGACATATGATAACTTACCTAAGCCCCGGACCTATCGAATTGGTCAAAAATGAAAATTTCAAAAGTGCCCCTATTCCTGCTTTAAACTTTAGGTACCATTTCAAAATGTATCACTGAGGTGACAGAAGTTGGCTTCTGAGCATAATTTTTGAAGAGGAGCTTTAACGGTTTTGTGACATATGATAACTTACCTAAGCCCGGACCTATCGAATTGGTCAAAAATGAAAATTTCAAAAGTGCCCCTATTTCTGCTTTAAACTTTAGGTACCATTCCAAAATGTATCACTGAGGTGACAGAAGTTGATTTCGGAGCATAATTTTTGAACAGAAGCTTTAATGGTTTTGTGACATATGATAACTTACCTAAGCCCCGGACCTATCGCATTGGTCAAAAATTAAAATTTCAAAAGTGCCCCTATTTCTCCTTTAAACTTTAGGTACCATTCCAAAATGTATCACTGAGGTGACAGAAGTTGGCTTCTGAGCATCATTTTTGAACAGGAGCTTTAACGGTTTTGTGACATATGATAACTTACCTAAGCCCCGGACCTATCGAATTGGTCAAAAATGAAAATTTCAAAAGTGCCCCTATTTCTGCTTTAAACTTTAGGTACCATTCCAAAATGTATCACTGAGGTGACAGAAGTTGGCTTCTGAGCATCATTTTTGAACAGGAGCTTTAACGGTTCTGTGACATATGATAACTTACCTAAGCCCCGGACCTATCGAATTGGTCAAAAATGAAAATTTCAAAAGTGCCCCTATTTCTGCTTTAAACTTTAGGTACCATTCCAAAATGTATCACTGAGGTGACAGAAGTTGGCTTCTGAGCATCATTTTTGAACAGGAGCTTTAACGGTTTTGTGACATATGATAACTTACCTAAGCCCCGGACCTATCGATTTGGTCAAAAATGAAAATTTCAAAAGTGCCCCTATTTCTGCTTTAAACTTTAGGTACCATTCCAAAATGTATCACTGAGGTGACAGAAGTTGATTTCGGAGCATAATTTTTGAACAGGAGCTTTAACGGTTTTGTGAAATATGATAGCTTACCTAAGCCCCGGACCTATCGAATTGGTCAAAAATGAAAATTTTAAAAGTGCCCCTATTTCTGCTTTAATCTTTAGGTACCATTCCAAAATGTATCACTGAGGTGACAGAAGTTGGCTTCTGAGCATCATTTTTGAACAGGAGCTTTAACGGTTCTGTGACATATGATAACTTACATAAGCCCCGGACCTATCGAATTGGTCAAAAATGAAAATTTCAAAAGTGCCCCTATTTCTGCTTTAAACTTTAGGTACCATTCCAAAATGTATCACTGAGGTGACAGAAGTTGATTTCGGAGCATAATTTTTGAACAGGAGCTTTAACGGTTTTGTGAAATATGATAGCTTACCTAAGTCCCGGACCTATCGAATTGGTCAAAAATGATAATTTCAAAAGTGCCCCTATTTCTGCTTTAAACTTTAGGTACCATTCCAAAATTTATCACTGAGGTGACAGAAGTTGGCTTCTGAGCATCATTTTTGAACAGGAGCTTTAACGGTTCTGTGACATATGATAACTTACCTAAGCCCCGGACCTATCGAATTGGTCAAAAATGAAAATTTCAAAAGTGCCCCTATTTCTGCTTTAAACTTTAGGTACCATTCCAAAATGTATCACTGAGGTGACAGAAGTTGATTTCGGAGCATAATTTTTGAACAGGAGCTTTAACGGTTTTGTGAAATATGATAGCTTACCTAAGCCCCGTACCTATCGAATTGGTCAAAAATGAAAATTTTAAAAGTGCCCCAATTTCTGCTTTAAACTTTAGGTACCATTGCAATATGTAGCACTGAGGTGACAGAAGTTGATTTCGGAGCATAATTTTTGAACAGGAGCTTTAACGGTTTTGTGACATATGATAACTTACCTAAGCCCCGGACCTATCGAATTGGTCAAAAATGAAAATTTCAAAAGTGCCCCTATTTCTGCTTTAAACTTTAGGTACCATTCCAAAATGTATCACTGAGGTGACAGAAGTTGATTTCGGAGCATAATTTTTGAACAGGAGCTTTAACGGTTTTGTGAAATATGATAGCTTACCTAAGCCCCGGACCTATCGAATTGGTCAAAAATGAAAATTTCAAAAGTGCCCCTATTTCTGCTTTAAACTTTAGGTACCATTCCAAAATGTATCACTGAGGTGACAGAAGTTGGCTTCTGAGCATCATTTTTTAACAGGAGCTTTAACGGTTCTGTGACATATGATAACTTACCTAAGCCCCGGACCTATCGAATTGGTCAAAAATGAAAATTTCAAAAGTGCCCCTATTTCTGCTTTAAACTTTAAGTACCATTCCAAAATTTATCACTGAGGTGACAGAAGTTGGCTTCTGAGCATCATTTTTGAACAGGAGCTTTACCGGTTCTGTGACATATGATAACTTACCTAAGCCCCGGACCTATCGAATTGGTCAAAAATGAAAATTTCAAAAGTGCCCCTATTTCTGCTTTAAACTTTAGGTACCATTCCAAAATGTATCACTGAGGTGACAGAAGTTGATTTCGGAGCATAATTTTTTAACAGGAGCTTTAACGGTTTTGTGAAATATGATAGCTTACCTAAGCCCCGTACCTATCGAATTGGTCAAAAATGAAAATTTTAAAAGTGCCCCAATTTCTGCTTTAAACTTTAGGTACCATTGCAATATGTAGCACTGAGGTGACAGAAGTTGATTTCGGAGCATAATTTTTGAACAGGAGCTTTAACGGTTTTGTGACATATGATAACTTACCTAAGCCCCGGACCTATCGAATTGGTCAAAAATGAAAATTTCAAAAGTGCCCCTATTTCTGCTTTAAACTTTAGGTACCATTCCAAAATGTATCACTGAGGTGACAGAAGTTGGCTTCTGAGCATCATTTTTGAACAGGAGCTTTAACGGTTTTGTGACATATGATAACTTACCTAAGCCCCGGACCTATCGAATTGGTCAAAAATGAAAATTTCAAAAGTGCCCCTATTTCTGCTTTAAACTTTAGGTACCATTCCAAAATGTATCACTGAGGTGACAGAAGTTGATTTCAGAGCATAATTTTTTAACAGAAGCTTTAACGGTTTTGTGACATGATAACTTACCTAAGCCCCGGACCTATCGAATTGGTCAAAAATGAAAATTTCAAAAGTGCCCCTATTTCTGCTTTAAACTTTAGGTACCATTCCAAAATGTATCACTGAGGTGACAGAAGTTGGCTTCTGAGCATCATTTTTGAACAGGAGCTTTAACGGTTTTGTGACATATGATAACTTACCTAAGCCCCGGACCTATCGAATTGGTCAAAAATGAAAATTTCAAAAGTGCCCCTATTTCTGCTTTAAACTTTAGGTACCATTCCAAAATGTATCACTGAGGTGACAGAAGTTGATTTCGGAGCATAATTTTTGAACAGGAGCTTTAACGGTTTTGTGAAATATGATAGCTTACCTAAGCCCCGTACCTATCGAATTGGTCAAAAATGAAAATTTTAAAAGTGCACCAATTTCTGCTTTAAACTTTAGGTACCATTGCAATATGTAGCACTGAGGTGACAGAAGTTGATTTCGGAGCATAATTTTTGAACAGGAGCTTTAACGGTTTTGTGACCTATGATAACTTACCTAAGCCCCGGACCTATCGAATTGGTCAAAAATGAAAATTTCAAAAGTGCCCCTATTTCTGCTTTAAACTTTAGGTACCATTCCAAAATGTATCACTGAGGTGACAGAAGTTGATTTCGGAGCATAATTTTTGAACAGGAGCTTTAACGGTTTTGTGAAATATGATAGCTTACCTAAGCCCCGGACCTATCGAATTGGTCAAAAATGAAAATTTCAAAAGTGCCCCTATTTCTGCTTTAAACTTTAGGTACCATTCCAAAATGTATCACTGAGGTGACAGAAGTTGGCTTCTGAGCATCATTTTTTAACAGGAGCTTTAACGGTTCTGTGACATATGATAACTTACCTAAGCCCCGGACCTATCGAATTGGTCAAAAATGAAAATTTCAAAAGTGCCCCTATTTCTGCTTTAAACTTTAAGTACCATTCCAAAATTTATCACTGAGGTGACAGAAGTTGGCTTCTGAGCATCATTTTTGAACAGGAGCTTTACCGGTTCTGTGACATATGATAACTTACCTAAGCCCCGGACCTATCGAATTGGTCAAAAATGAAAATTTCAAAAGTGCCCCTATTTCTGCTTTAAACTTTAGGTACCATTCCAAAATGTATCACTGAGGTGACAGAAGTTGATTTCGGAGCATAATTTTTGAACAGGAGCTTTAACGGTTTTGTGAAATATGATAGCTTACCTAAGCCCCGGACCTATCGAATTGGTAAAAAATGAAAATTTTAAAAGTACCCCTATTTCTGCTTTAAACTTTAGGTACCATTCCAAAATGTATCACTGAGGTGACAGAAGTTGGCTTCTGAGCATCATTTTTGAACAGGAGCTTTAACGGTTCTGTGACATATGATAACTTACATAAGCCTCGGACCTATCGAATTGGTCAAAAATGAAAATTTCAAAAGTGCCCCTATTTCTGCTTTAAACTTTAGGTACCATTCCAAAATGTATCACTGAGGTGACAGAAGTTGATTTCGGAGCATAATTTTTGAACAGGAGCTTTAACGGTTCTGTGACATATGATAACTTACCTAAGCCCCGGACCTATCGAATTGGTCAAAAATGAAAATTTCAAAAGTGCCCCTATTTCTGCTTTAAACTTTAGGTACCATTCCAAAATGTATCACTGAGGTGACAGTAGTTGATTTCGGAGCATAATTTTTGAACAGGAGCTTTAACGGTTTTGTGAAATATGATAGCTTACCTAAGCCCCGTACCTATCGAATTGGTCAAAAATGAAAATTTTAAAAGTGCCCCAATTTCTGCTTTAAACTTTAGGTACCATTGCAATATGTAGCACTGAGGTGACAGAAGTTGATTTTGGAGCATAATTTTTCAACAGGAGCTTTAACGGTTTTGTGACATATGATAACTTACCTAAGCCCCGGACCTATCGAATTGGTCAAAAATGAAAATTTCAAAAGTGCCCCTATTTCTGCTTTAAACTTTAGGTACCATTCCAAAATGTATCACTGAGGTGACAGAAGTTGGCTTCTGAGCATAATTTTTGAACAGGAGCTTTAACGGTTTTGTGACATATGATAACTTACCTAAGCCCCGGACCTATCGAATTGGTCAAAAATGAAAATTTCAAAAGTGCCCCTATTTCTGCTTTAAACTTTAGGTACCATTCCAAAATGTATCACTGAGGTGACAAATGTTGATTTCAGAGCATAATTTTTGAACAGAAGCTTTAACGGTTTTGTGACATGATAACTTACCTAAGCCCCGGACCTATCGAATTGGTCAAAAATGAAAATTTCAAAAGTGCCCCTATTTCTGCTTTAAACTTTAGGTACCATTCCAAAATGTATCACTGAGGTGACAGAAGTTGGCTTCTGAGCATCATTTTTGAACAGGAGCTTTAACGGTTTTGTGACATATGATAACTTACCTAAGCCCCGGACCTATCGAATTGGTCAAAAATGAAAATTTCAAAAGTGCCCCTATTTCTGCTTTAAACTTTAGGTACCATTGCAATATGTAGCACTGAGGTGACAGAAGTTGATTTCGGAGCATAATTTTTGAACAGGAGCTTTAACGGTTTTGTGACATATGATAACTTACCTAAGCCCCGGACCTATCGAATTGGTCAAAAATGAAAATTTCAAAAGTGCCCCTATTTCTGCTTTAAACTTTAGGTACCATTCCAAAATGTATCACTGAGGTGACAAATGTTGATTTCAGAGCATAATTTTTGAACAGGAGCTTTAACGGTTTTATGAAATATGATAGCTTACCTAAGCCCCGGACCTATCGAATTGGTCAAAAATGAAAATTTTAAAAGTGCCCCTATTTCTGCTTTAAACTTTAGGTACCATTCCAAAATGTATCACTGAGGTGACAGAAGTTGGCTTCTGAGCATAATTTTTGAACAGGAGCTTTAATGGTTTTGTGACATATGATAACGTACCTAAGCCCCGGACCTATCGAATTGGTCAAAAATGAAAATTTTAAAAGTGCCCCAATTTCTGCTTTAAACTTTAGGTACCATTGCAATATGTAGCACTGAGGTGACAGAAGTTGATTTCGGATCATAATTTTTGAACAGGAGCTTTAACGGTTTTGTGACATATGATAACTTACCTAAGCCCCGGACCTATCGAATTGGTCAAAAATGAAAATTTCAAAAGTGCCCCTATTCCTGCTTTAAACTTTAGGTACCATTTCAAAATGTATCACTGAGGTGACAGAAGTTGGCTTCTGAGCATAATTTTTGAAGAGGAGCTTTAACGGTTTTGTGACATATGATAACTTACCTAAGCCCCGGACCTATCGAATTGGTCAAAAATGAAAATTTCAAAAGTGCCCCTATTTCTGCTTTAAACTTTAGGTACCATTCCAAAATGTATCACTGAGGTGACAGAAGTTGATTTCGGAGCATAATTTTTGAACAGAAGCTTTAATGGTTTTGTGACATATGATAACTTACCTAAGCCCCGGACCTATCGCATTGGTCAAAAATTAAAATTTCAAAAGTGCCCCTATTTCTCCTTTAAACTTTAGGTACCATTCCAAAATGTATCACTGAGGTGACAGAAGTTGGCTTCTGAGCATCATTTTTGAACAGGAGCTTTAACGGTTTTGTGACATATGATAACTTACCTAAGCCCCGGACCTATCGAATTGGTCAAAAATGAAAATTTCAAAAGTGCCCCTATTTCTGCTTTAAACTTTAGGTACCATTCCAAAATGTATCACTGAGGTGACAGAAGTTGGCTTCTGAGCATCATTTTTTAACAGGAGCTTTAACGGTTTTGTGCCATATGATAACTTACCTAAGCCCCGGACCTATCGAATTGGTCAAAAATGAAAATTTCAAAAGTGCCCCTATTTCTGCTTTAAACTTTAGGTACCATTCCAAAATGTATCACTGAGGTGACAGAAGTTGGCTTCTGAGCATCATTTTTGAACAGGAGCTTTAACGGTTCTGTGACATATGATAACTTACCTAAGCCCCGGACCTATCGAATTGGTCAAAAATGAAAATTTCAAAAGTGCCCCTATTTCTGCTTTAAACTTTAGGTACCATTCCAAAATGTATCACTGAGGTGACAGAAGTTGGCTTCTGAGCATCATTTTTGAACAGGAGCTTTAACGGTTTTGTGACATATGATAACTTACCTAAGCCCCGGACCTATCGAATTGGTCAAAAATGAAAATTTCAAAAGTGCCCCTATTTCTGCTTTAAACTTTAGGTACCATTCCAAAATGTATCACTGAGGTGACAGAAGTTGATTTCGGAGCATAAATTTTGAACAGGAGCTTTAACGGTTTTGTGAAATATGATAGCTTACCTAAGCCCCGGACCTATCGAATTGGTCAAAAATGAAAATTTTAAAAGTGCCCCAATTTCTGCTTTAAACTTTAGGTACCATTGCAATATGTAGCACTGAGGTGACAGAAGTTGATTTCGGAGCATAATTTTTGAACAGGAGCTTTAACGGTTTTGTGACATATGATAACTTACCTAAGCCCCGGACCTATCGATTTGGTCAAAAATGAAAATTTCAAAAGTGCCCCTATTTCTGCTTTAAACTTTAGGTACCATTCCAAAATGTATCACTGAGGTGACAGAAGTTGATTTCGGAGCATAATTTTTGAACAGGAGCTTTAACGGTTTTGTGAAATATGATAGCTTACCTAAGCCCCGGACCTATCGAATTGGTCAAAAATGAAAATTTTAAAAGTGCCCCTATTTCTGCTTTAATCTTTAGGTACCATTCCAAAATGTATCACTGAGGTGACAGAAGTTGGCTTCTGAGCATCATTTTTGAACAGGAGCTTTAACGGTTCTGTGACATATGATAACTTACATAAGCCCCGGACCTATCGAATTGGTCAAAAATGAAAATTTCAAAAGTGCCCCTATTTCTGCTTTAAACTTTAGGTACCATTCCAAAATGTATCACTGAGGTGACAGAAGTTGATTTCGGTGCATAATTTTTGAACAGGAGCTTTAACGGTTTTGTGAAATATGATAGCTTACCTAAGTCCCGGACCTATCGAATTGGTCAAAAATGATAATTTCAAAAGTGCCCCTATTTCTGCTTTAAACTTTAGGTACCATTCCAAAATTTATCACTGAGGTGACAGAAGTTGGCTTCTGAGCATCATTTTTGAACAGGAGCTTTAACGGTTCTGTGACATATGATAACTTACCTAAGCCCCGGACCTATCGAATTGGTCAAAAATGAAAATTTCAAAAGTGCCCCTATTTCTGCTTTAAACTTTAGGTACCATTCCAAAATGTATCACTGAGGTGACAGAAGTTGATTTCGGAGCATAATTTTTGAACAGGAGCTTTAACGGTTTTGTGAAATATGATAGCTTACCTAAGCCCCGTACCTATCGAATTGGTCAAAAATGAAAATTTTAAAAGTGCCCCAATTTCTGCTTTAAACTTTAGGTACCATTGCAATATGTAGCACTGAGGTGACAGAAGTTGATTTCGGAGCATAATTTTTGAACAGGAGCTTTAACGGTTTTGTGACATATGATAACTTACCTAAGCCCCGGACCTATCGAATTGGTCAAAAATGAAAATTTCAAAAGTGCCCCTATTTCTGCTTTAAACTTTAGGTACCATTCCAAAATGTATCACTGAGGTGACAGAAGTTGATTTCGGAGCATAATTTTTGAACAGGAGCTTTAACGGTTTTGTGAAATATGATAGCTTACCTAAGCCCCGGACCTATCGAATTGGTCAAAAATGAAAATTTCAAAAGTGCCCCTATTTCTGCTTTAAACTTTAGGTACCATTCCAAAATGTATCACTGAGGTGACAGAAGTTGGCTTCTGAGCATCATTTTTTAACAGGAGCTTTAACGGTTCTGTGACATATGATAACTTACCTAAGCCCCGGACCTATCGAATTGGTCAAAAATGAAAATGTCAAAAGTGCCCCTATTTCTGCTTTAAACTTTAAGTACCATTCCAAAATTTATCACTGAGGTGACAGAAGTTGGCTTCTGAGCATCATTTTTGAACAGGAGCTTTACCGGTTCTGTGACATATGATAACTTACCTAAGCCCCGGACCTATCGAATTGGTCAAAAATGAAAATTTCAAAAGTGCCCCTATTTCTGCTTTAAACTTTAGGTACCATTCCAAAATGTATCACTGAGGTGACAGAAGTTGATTTCGGAGCATAATTTTTTAACAGGAGCTTTAACGGTTTTGTGAAATATGATAGCTTACCTAAGCCCCGTACCTATCGAATTGGTCAAAAATGAAAATTTTAAAAGTGCCCCAATTTCTGCTTTAAACTTTAGGTACCATTGCAATATGTAGCACTGAGGTGACAGAAGTTGATTTCGGAGCAAAATTTTTGAACAGGAGCTTTAACGGTTTTGTGACATATGATAACTTACCTAAGCCCTGGACCTATCGAATTGGTCAAAAATGAAAATTTCAAAAGTGCCCCTATTTCTGCTTTAAACTTTAGGTACCATTCCAAAATGTATCACTGAGGTGACAGAAGTTGGCTTCTGAGCATAATTTTTGAACAGGAGCTTTAACGGTTTTGTGACATATGATAACTTACCTAAGCCCCGGACCTATCGAATTGGTCAAAAATGAAAATTTCAAAAGTGCCCCTATTTCTGCTTTAAACTTTAGGTACCATTCCAAAATGTATCACTGAGGTGACAGAAGTTGATTTCAGAGCATAATTTTTTAACAGAAGCTTTAACGGTTTTGTGACATGATAACTTACCTAAGCCCCGGACCTATCGAATTGGTCAAAAATGAAAATTTCAAAAGTGCCCCTATTTCTGCTTTAAACTTTAGGTACCATTCCAAAATGTATCACTGAGGTGACAGAAGTTGGCTTCTGAGCATCATTTTTGAACAGGAGCTTTAACGGTTTTGTGACATATGATAACTTACCTAAGCCCCGGACCTATCGAATTGGTCAAAAATGAAAATTTCAAAAGTGCCCCTATTTCTGCTTTAAACTTTAGGTACCATTCCAAAATGTATCACTGAGGTGACAGAAGTTGATTTCGGAGCATAATTTTTGAACAGGAGCTTTAACGGTTTTGTGAAATATGATAGCTTACCTAAGCCCCGTACCTATCGAATTGGTCAAAAATGAAAATTTTAAAAGTGCACCAATTTCTGCTTTAAACTTTAGGTACCATTGCAATATGTAGCACTGAGGTGACAGAAGTTGATTTCGGAGCATAATTTTTGAACAGGAGCTTTAACGGTTTTGTGACCTATGATAACTTACCTAAGCCCCGGACCTATCGAATTGGTCAAAAATGAAAATTTCAAAAGTGCCCCTATTTCTGCTTTAAACTTTAGGTACCATTCCAAAATGTATCACTGAGGTGACAGAAGTTGATTTCGGAGCATAATTTTTGAACAGGAGCTTTAACGGTTTTGTGAAATATGATAGCTTACCTAAGCCCCGGACCTATCGAATTGGTCAAAAATGAAAATTTCAAAAGTGCCCCTATTTCTGCTTTAAACTTTAGGTACCATTCCAAAATGTATCACTGAGGTGACAGAAGTTGGCTTCTGAGCATCATTTTTTAACAGGAGCTTTAACGGTTCTGTGACATATGATAACTTACCTAAGCCCCGGACCTATCGAATTGGTCAAAAATGAAAATTTCAAAAGTGCCCCTATTTCTGCTTTAAACTTTAGGTACCATTCCAAAATGTATCACTGAGGTGACAGAAGTTGATTTCGGAGCATAATTTTTTAACAGGAGCTTTAACGGTTTTGTGAAATATGATAGCTTACCTAAGCCCCGTACCTATCGAATTGGTCAAAAATGAAAATTTTAAAAGTGCCCCAATTTCTGCTTTAAACTTTAGGTACCATTGCAATATGTAGCACTGAGGTGACAGAAGTTGATTTCGGAGCATAATTTTTGAACAGGAGCTTTAACGGTTTTGTGACATATGATAACTTACCTAAGCCCCGGACCTATCGAATTGGTCAAAAATGAAAATTTCAAAAGTGCCCCTATTTCTGCTTTAAACTTTAGGTACCATTCCAAAATGTATCACTGAGGTGACAGAAGTTGGCTTCTGAGCATAATTTTTGAACAGGAGCTTTAACGGTTTTGTGACATATGATAACTTACCTAAGCCCCGGACCTATCGAATTGGTCAAAAATGAAAATTTCAAAAGTGCCCCTATTTCTGCTTTAAACTTTAGGTACCATTCCAAAATGTATCACTGAGGTGACAGAAGTTGATTTCAGAGCATAATTTTTTAACAGAAGCTTTAACGGTTTTGTGACATGATAACTTACCTAAGCCCCGGACCTATCGAATTGGTCAAAAATGAAAATTTCAAAAGTGCCCCTATTTCTGCTTTAAACTTTAGGTACCATTCCAAAATGTATCACTGAGGTGACAGAAGTTGGCTTCTGAGCATCATTTTTGAACAGGAGCTTTAACGGTTTTGTGACATATGATAACTTACCTAAGCCCCGGACCTATCGAATTGGTCAAAAATGAAAATTTCAAAAGTGCCCCTATTTCTGCTTTAAACTTTAGGTACCATTCCAAAATGTATCACTGAGGTGACAGAAGTTGATTTCGGAGCATAATTTTTGAACAGGAGCTTTAACGGTTTTGTGAAATATGATAGCTTACCTAAGCCCCGTACCTATCGAATTGGTCAAAAATGAAAATTTTAAAAGTGCACCAATTTCTGCTTTAAACTTTAGGTACCATTGCAATATGTAGCACTGAGGTGACAGAAGTTGATTTCGGAGCATAATTTTTGAACAGGAGCTTTAACGGTTTTGTGACCTATGATAACTTACCTAAGCCCCGGACCTATCGAATTGGTCAAAAATGAAAATTTCAAAAGTGCCCCTATTTCTGCTTTAAACTTTAGGTACCATTCCAAAATGTATCACTGAGGTGACAGAAGTTGATTTCGGAGCATAATTTTTGAACAGGAGCTTTAACGGTTTTGTGAAATATGATAGCTTACCTAAGCCCCGGACCTATCGAATTGGTCAAAAATGAAAATTTCAAAAGTGCCCCTATTTCTGCTTTAAACTTTAGGTACCATTCCAAAATGTATCACTGAGGTGACAGAAGTTGGCTTCTGAGCATCATTTTTGAACAGGAGCTTTAACGGTTCTGTGACATATGATAACTTACCTAAGCCCCGGACCTATCGAATTGGTCAAAAATGAAAATTTCAAAAGTGCCCCTATTTCTGCTTTAAACTTTAGGTACCATTCCAAAATGTATCACTGAGGTGACAGAAGTTGATTTCGGAGCATAAATTTTGAACAGGAGCTTTAACGGTTTTGTGAAATATGATAGCTTACCTAAGCCCCGGACCTATCGAATTGGTCAAAAATGAAAATTTTAAAAGTGCCCCAATTTCTGCTTTAAACTTTAGGTACCATTGCAATATGTAGCACTGAGGTGACAGAAGTTGATTTCGGAGCATAATTTTTGAACAGGAGCTTTAACGGTTTTGTGACATATGATAACTTACCTAAGCCCCGGACCTATCGATTTGGTCAAAAATGAAAATTTCAAAAGTGCCCCTATTTCTGCTTTAAACTTTAGGTACCATTCCAAAATGTATCACTGAGGTGACAGAAGTTGATTTCGAAGCATAATTTTTGAACAGGAGCTTTAACGGTTTTGTGAAATATGATAGCTTACCTAAGCCCCGGACCTATCGAATTGGTCAAAAATGAAAATTTTAAAAGTGCCCCTATTTCTGCTTTAATCTTTAGGTACCATTCCAAAATGTATCACTGAGGTGACAGAAGTTGGCTTCTGAGCATCATTTTTGAACAGGAGCTTTAACGGTTCTGTGACATATGATAACTTACATAAGCCCCGGACCTATCGAATTGGTCAAAAATGAAAATTTCAAAAGTGCCCCTATTTCTGCTTTAAACTTTAGGTACCATTCCAAAATGTATCACTGAGGTGACAGAAGTTGATTTCGGAGCATAATTTTTGAACAGGAGCTTTAACGGTTTTGTGAAATATGATAGCTTACCTAAGTCCCGGACCTATCGAATTGGTCAAAAATGATAATTTCAAAAGTGCCCCTATTTCTGCTTTAAACTTTAGGTACCATTCCAAAATTTATCACTGAGGTGACAGAAGTTGGCTTCTGAGCATCATTTTTGAACAGGAGCTTTAACGGTTCTGTGACATATGATAACTTACCTAAGCCCCGGACCTATCGAATTGGTCAAAAATGAAAATTTCAAAAGTGCCCCTATTTCTGCTTTAAACTTTAGGTACCATTCCAAAATGTATCACTGAGGTGACAGAAGTTGATTTTGGAGCATAATTTTTGAACAGGAGCTTTAACGGTTTTGTGAAATATGATAGCTTACCTAAGCCCCGTACCTATCGAATTGGTCAAAAATGAAAATTTTAAAAGTGCCCCAATTTCTGCTTTAAACTTTAGGTACCATTGCAATATGTAGCACTGAGGTGACAGAAGTTGATTTCGGAGCATAATTTTTGAACAGGAGCTTTAACGGTTTTGTGACATATGATAACTTACCTAAGCCCCGGACCTATCGAATTGGTCAAAAATGAAAATTTCAAAAGTGCCCCTATTTCTGCTTTAAACTTTAGGTACCATTCCAAAATGTATCACTGAGGTGACAGAAGTTGATTTCGGAGCATAATTTTTGAACAGGAGCTTTAACGGTTTTGTGAAATATGATAGCTTACCTAAGCCCCGGACCTATCGAATTGGTCAAAAATGAAAATTTCAAAAGTGCCCCTATTTCTGCTTTAAACTTTAGGTACCATTCCAAAATGTATCACTGAGGTGACAGAAGTTGGCTTCTGAGCATCATTTTTTAACAGGAGCTTTAACGGTTCTGTGACATATGATAACTTACCTAAGCCCCGGACCTATCGAATTGGTCAAAAATGAAAATTTCAAAAGTGCCCCTATTTCTGCTTTAAACTTTAAGTACCATTCCAAAATTTATCACTGAGGTGACAGAAGTTGGCTTCTGAGCATCATTTTTGAACAGGAGCTTTACCGGTTCTGTGACACATGATAACTTACCTAAGCCCCGGACCTATCGAATTGGTCAAAAATGAAAATTTCAAAAGTGCCCCTATTTCTGCTTTAAACTTTAGGTACCATTCCAAAATGTATCACTGAGGTGACAGAAGTTGATTTCGGAGCATAATTTTTTAACAGGAGCTTTAACGGTTTTGTGAAATATGATAGCTTACCTAAGCCCCGTACCTATCGAATTGGTCAAAAATGAAAATTTTAAAAGTGCCCCAATTTCTGCTTTAAACTTTAGGTACCATTGCAATATGTAGCACTGAGGTGACAGAAGTTGATTTCGGAGCATAATTTTTGAACAGGAGCTTTAACGGTTTTGTGACATATGATAACTTACCTAAGCCCCGGACCTATCGAATTGGTCAAAAATGAAAATTTCAAAAGTGCCCCTATTTCTGCTTTAAACTTTAGGTACCATTCCAAAATGTATCACTGAGGTGACAGAAGTTGGCTTCTGAGCATAATTTTTGAACAGGAGCTTTAACGGTTTTGTGACATATGATAACTTACCTAAGCCCCGGACCTATCGAATTGGTCAAAAATGAAAATTTCAAAAGTGCCCCTATTTCTGCTTTAAACTTTAGGTACCATTCCAAAATGTATCACTGAGGTGACAGAAGTTGATTTCAGAGCATAATTTTTTAACAGAAGCTTTAACGGTTTTGTGACATGATAACTTACCTAAGCCCCGGACCTATCGAATTGGTCAAAAATGAAAATTTCAAAAGTGCCCCTATTTCTGCTTTAAACTTTAGGTACCATTCCAAAATGTATCACTGAGGTGACAGAAGTTGGCTTCTGAGCATCATTTTTGAACAGGAGCTTTAACGGTTTTGTGACATATGATAACTTACCTAAGCCCCGGACCTATCGAATTGGTCAAAAATGAAAATTTCAAAAGTGCCCCTATTTCTGCTTTAAACTTTAGGTACCATTCCAAAATGTATCACTGAGGTGACAGAAGTTGATTTCGGAGCATAATTTTTGAACAGGAGCTTTAACGGTTTTGTGAAATATGATAGCTTACCTAAGCCCCGTACCTATCGAATTGGTCAAAAATGAAAATTTTAAAAGTGCACCAATTTCTGCTTTAAACTTTAGGTACCATTGCAATATGTAGCACTGAGGTGACAGAAGTTGATTTCGGAGCATAATTTTTGAACAGGAGCTTTAACGGTTTTGTGACCTATGATAACTTACCTAAGCCCCGGACCTATCGAATTGGTCAAAAATGAAAATTTCAAAAGTGCCCCTATTTCTGCTTTAAACTTTAGGTACCATTCCAAAATGTATCACTGAGGTGACAGAAGTTGATTTCGGAGCATAATTTTTGAACAGGAGCTTTAACGGTTTTGTGAAATATGATAGCTTACCTAAGCCCCGGACCTATCGAATTGGTCAAAAATGAAAATTTCAAAAGTGCCCCTATTTCTGCTTTAAACTTTAGGTACCATTCCAAAATGTATCACTGAGGTGACAGAAGTTGGCTTCTGAGCATCATTTTTGAACAGGAGCTTTAACGGTTCTGTGACATATGATAACTTACCTAAGCCCCGGACCTATCGAATTGGTCAAAAATGAAAATTTCAAAAGTGCCCCTATTTCTGCTTTAAACTTTAGGTATCATTCCAAAATGTATCACTGAGGTGACAGAAGTTGATTTCGGAGCATAATTTTTGAACAGGAGCTTTAATGGTTTTGTGACATATGATAACTTACTTAAGCCCCGGACCTATCGAATTGGTCAAAAATGAAAATTTTAAAAGTGCCCCAATTTCTGCTTTCAACTTTAGGTACCATTGCAATATGTAGCACTGAGGTGACAGAAGTTGATTTCGGAGCATAATTTTTGAACAGGAGCTTTAACGGTTTTGTGACATATGATAACTTACCTAAGCCCCGGACCTATCGAATTGGTCAAAAATGAAAATTTCAAAAGTGCCCCTATTTCTGCTTTAAACTTTAGGTACCATTCCAAAATGTATCACTGAGGTGACAGAAGTTGGCTTCTGAGCATAATTTTTGAACAGGAGCTTTAACGGTTTTGTGACATATGATAACTTACCTAAGCCCCGGACCTATCGAATTGGTCAAAAATGAAAATTTCAAAAGTGCCCCTATTTCTGCTTTAAACTTTAGGTACCATTCCAAAATGTATCACTGAGGTGACAGAAGTTGGCTTCTGAGCATAATTTTTGAACAGGAGCTTTAACGGTTTTGTGACATATGATAACTTACCTAAGCCCCGGACCTATCGAATTGGTCAAAAATGAAAATTTCAAAAGTGCCCCTATTTCTGCTTTAAACTTTAGGTACCATTCCAAAATGTATCACTGAGGTGACAGAAGTTGATTTCAGAGCATAATTTTTTAACAGAAGCTTTAACGGTTTTGTGACATGATAACTTACCTAAGCCCCGGACCTATCGAATTGGTCTAAAATGAAAATTTCAAAAGTGCCCCTATTTCTGCTTTAAACTTTAGGTACCATTCCAAAATGTATCACTGAGGTGACAGAAGTTGGCTTCTGAGCATCATTTTTGAACAGGAGCTTTAACGGTTTTGTGACATATGATAACTTACCTAAGCCCCGGACCTATCGAATTGGTCAAAAATGAAAATTTCAAAAGTGCCCCTATTTCTGCTTTAAACTTTAGGTACCATTCCAAAATGTATCACTGAGGTGACAGAAGTTGATTTCGGAGCATAATTTTTGAACAGGAGCTTTAACGGTTTTGTGAAATATGATAGCTTACCTAAGCCCCGGACCTATCGAATTGGTCAAAAATGAAAATTTCAAAAGTGCCCCTATTTCTGCTTTAAACTTTAGGTACCATTCCAAAATGTATCACTGAGGTGACAGAAGTTGGCTTCTGAGCATCATTTTTGAACAGGAGCTTTAACGGTTCTGTGACATATGATAACTTACCTAAGCCCCGGACCTATCGAATTGGTCAAAAATGAAAATTTCAAAAGTGCCCCTATTTCTGCTTTAAACTTTAGGTATCATTCCAAAATGTATCACTGAGGTGACAGAAGTTGATTTCGGAGCATAATTTTTGAACAGGAGCTTTAACGGTTTTGTGAAATATGATAGTTTACCTAAGCCCCGTACCTATCGAATTGGTCAAAAATGAAAATTTTAAAAGTGCCCCAATTTCTGCTTTCAACTTTAGGTACCATTGCAATATGTAGCACTGAGGTGACAGAAGTTGATTTCGGAGCATAATTTTTGAACAGGAGCTTTAACGGTTTTGTGACATATGATAACTTACCTAAGCCCCGGACCTATCGAATTGGTCAAAAATGAAAATTTCAAAAGTGCCCCTATTTCTGCTTTAAACTTTAGGTACCATTCCAAAATGTATCACTGAGGTGACAGAAGTTGATTTCGGAGCATAATTTTTGAACAGGAGCTTTAACGGTTTTGTGAAATATGATAGCTTACCTAAGCCCCGGACCTATCGAATTGGTAAAAAATGAAAATTTTAAAAGTGCCCCTATTTCTGCTTTAAACTTTAGGTACCATTCCAAAATGTATCACTGAGGTGACAGAAGTTGGCTTCTGAGCATCATTTTTTAACAGGAGCTTTAACGGTTCTGTGACATATGATAACTTACCTAAGCCCCGGACCTATCGAATTGGTCAAAAATGAAAATTTCAAAAGTGCCCCTATTTCTGCTTTAAACTTTAAGTACCATTCCAAAATTTATCACTGAGGTGACAGAAGTTGGCTTCTGAGCATCATTTTTGAACAGGAGATTTACCGGTTCTGTGACATATGATAACTTACCTAAGCCCCGGACCTATCGAATTGGTCAAAAATGAAAATTTCAAAAGTGCCCCTATTTCTGCTTTAAACTTTAGGTACCATTCCAAAATGTATCACTGAGGTGACAGAAGTTGATTTCGGAGCATAATTTTTTAACAGGAGCTTTAACGGTTTTGTGAAATATGATAGCTTACCTAAGCCCCGTACCTATCGAATTGGTCAAAAATGAAAATTTTAAAAGTGCCCCAATTTCTGCTTTAAACTTTAGGTACCATTGCAATATGTAGCACTGAGGTGACAGAAGTTGATTTCGGAGCATAATTTTTGAACAGGAGCTTTAACGGTTTTGTGACATATGATAGCTTACCTAAGCCCCGGACCTATCGAATTGGTCAAAAATGAAAATTTCAAAAGTGCCCCTATTTCTGCTTTAAACTTTAGGTACCATTCCAAAATGTATCACTGAGGTGACAGAAGTTGGCTTCTGAGCATAATTTTTGAACAGGAGCTTTAACGGTTTTGTGACATATGATAACTTACCTAAGCCCCGGACCTATCGAATTGGTCAAAAATGAAAATTTCAAAAGTGCCCCTATTTCTGCTTTAAACTTTAGGTACCATTCCAAAATGTATCACTGAGGTGACAGAAGTTGGCTTCTGAGCATCATTTTTGAACAGGAGCTTTAACGGTTTTGTGACATATGATAACTTACCTAAGCCCCGGACCTATCGAATTGGTCAAAAATGAAAATTTCAAAAGTGCCCCTATTTCTGCTTTAAACTTTAGGTACCATTCCAAAATGTATCACTGAGGTGACAGAAGTTGATTTCGGAGCATAATTTTTGAACAGGAGCTTTAACGGTTTTGTGAAATATGATGGCTTACCTAAGCCCCGTACCTATCGAATTGGTCAAAAATGAAAATTTTAAAAGTGCACCAATTTCTGCTTTAAACTTTAGGTACCATTGCAATATGTAGCACTGAGGTGACAGAAGTTGATTTCGGAGCATAATTTTTGAACAGGAGCTTTAACGGTTTTGTGACATATGATAACTTACCTAAGCCCCGGACCTATCGAATTGGTCAAAAATGAAAATTTCAAAAGTGCCCCTATTTCTGCTTTAAACTTTAGGTACCATTCCAAAATGTATCACTGAGGTGACAGAAGTTGATATCGGAGCATAATTTTTGAACAGGAGCTTTAACGGTTTTGTGAAATATGATAGCTTACCTAAGCCCCGGACCTATCGAATTGGTCAAAAATGAAAATTTCAAAAGTGCCCCTATTTCTGCTTTAAACTTTAGGTACCATTCCAAAATGTATCACTGAGGTGACAGAAGTTGGCTTCTGAGCATCATTTTTGAACAGGAGCTTTAACGGTTCTGTGACATATGATAACTTACCTAAGCCCCGGACCTATCGAATTGGTCAAAAATGAAAATTTCAAAAGTGCCCCTATTTCTGCTTTAAACTTTAGGTATCATTCCAAAATGTATCACTGAGGTGACAGAAGTTGATTTCGGAGCATAATTTTTGAACAGGAGCTTTAACGGTTTTGTGAAATATGATAGTTTACCTAAGCCCCGTACCTATCGAATTGGTCAAAAATGAAAATTTTAAAAGTGCCCCAATTTCTGCTTTCAACTTTAGGTACCATTGCAATATGTAGCACTGAGGTGACAGAAGTTGATTTCGGAGCATAATTTTTGAACAGGAGCTTTAACGGTTTTGTGACATATGATAACTTACCTAAGCCCCGGACCTATCGAATTGGTCAAAAATGAAAATTTCAAAAGTGCCCCTATTTCTGCTTTAAACTTTAGGTACCATTCCAAAATGTATCACTGAGGTGACAGAAGTTGATTTCGGAGCATAATTTTTGAACAGGAGCTTTAACGGTTTTGTGAAATATGATAGCTTACCTAAGCCCCGGACCTATCGAATTGGTAAAAAATGAAAATTTTAAAAGTGCCCCTATTTCTGCTTTAAACTTTAGGTACCATTCCAAAATGTATCACTGAGGTGACAGAAGTTGGCTTCTGAGCATCATTTTTTAACAGGAGCTTTAACGGTTCTGTGACATATGATAACTTACCTAAGCCCCGGACCTATCGAATTGGTCAAAAATGAAAATTTCAAAAGTGCCCCTATTTCTGCTTTAAACTTTAAGTACCATTCCAAAATTTATCACTGAGGTGACAGAAGTTGGCTTCTGAGCATCATTTTTGAACAGGAGCTTTACCGGTTCTGTGACATATGATAACTTACCTAAGCCCCGGACCTATCGAATTGGTCAAAAATGAAAATTTCAAAAGTGCCCCTATTTCTGCTTTAAACTTTAGGTACCATTCCAAAATGTATCACTGAGGTGACAGAAGTTGATTTCGGAGCATAATTTTTTTAACAGGAGCTTTAACGGTTTTGTGAAATATGATAGCTTACCTAAGCCCCGTACCTATCGAATTGGTCAAAAATGAAAATTTTAAAAGTGCCCCAATTTCTGCTTTAAACTTTAGGTACCATTGCAATATGTAGCACTGAGGTGACAGAAGTTGATTTCGGAGCATAATTTTTGAACAGGAGCTTTAACGGTTTTGTGACATATGATAGCTTACCTAAGCCCCGGACCTATCGAATTGGTCAAAAATGAAAATTTCAAAAGTGCCCCTATTTCTGCTTTAAACTTTAGGTACCATTCCAAAATGTATCACTGAGGTGACAGAAGTTGGCTTCTGAGCATCATTTTTGAACAGGAGCTTTAACGGTTCTGTGACATATGATAACTTACCTAAGCCCCGGACCTATCGAATTGGTCAAAAATGAAAATTTCAAAAGTGCCCCTATTTCTGCTTTAAACTTTAGGTATCATTCCAAAATGTATCACTGAGGTGACAGAAGTTGATTTCGGAGCATAATTTTTGAACAGGAGCTTTAATGGTTTTGTGACATATGATAACTTACTTAAGCCCCGGACCTATCGAATTGGTCAAAAATGAAAATTTTAAAAGTGCCTCAATTTCTGCTTTCAACTTTAGGTACCATTGCAATATGTAGCACTGAGGTGACAGAAGTTGATTTCGGAGCATAATTTTTGAACAGGAGCTTTAACGGTTTTGTGACATATGATAACTTACCTAAGCCCCGGACCTATCGAATTGGTCAAAAATGAAAATTTCAAAAGTGCCCCTATTTCTGCTTTAAACTTTAGGTACCATTCCAAAATGTATCACTGAGGTGACAGAAGTTGGCTTCTGAGCATAATTTTTGAACAGGAGCTTTAACGGTTTTGTGACATATGATAACTTACCTTAGCCCCGGACCTATCGAATTGGTCAAAAATGAAAATTTCAAAAGTGCCCCTATTTCTGCTTTAAACTTTAGGTACCATTCCAAAATGTATCACTGAGGTGACAGAAGTTGGCTTCTGAGCATAATTTTTGAACAGGAGCTTTAACGGTTTTGTGACATATGATAACTTACCTAAGCCCCGGACCTATCGAATTGGTCAAAAATGAAAATTTCAAAAGTGCCCCTATTTCTGCTTTAAACTTTAGGTACCATTCCAAAATGTATCACTGAGGTGACAGAAGTTGGCTTCTGAGCATCATTTTTGAACAGGAGCTTTAACGGTTTTGTGACATATGATAACTTACCTAAGCCCCGGACCTATCGAATTGGTCAAAAATGAAAATTTCAAAAGTGCCCCTATTTCTGCTTTAAACTTTAGGTACCATTCCAAAATGTATCACTGAGGTGACAGAAGTTGATTTCGGAGCATAATTTTTGAACAGGAGCTTTAACGGTTTTGTGAAATATGATAGCTTACCTAAGCCCCGTACCTATCGAATTGGTCAAAAATGAAAATTTTAAAAGTGCACCAATTTCTGCTTTAAACTTTAGGTACCATTGCAATATGTAGCACTGAGGTGACAGAAGTTGATTTCGGAGCATAATTTTTGAACAGGAGCGTTAACGGTTTTGTGACATATGATAACTTACCTAAGCCCCGGACCTATCGAATTGGTCAAAAATGAAAATTTCAAAAGTGCCCCTATTTCTGCTTTAAACTTTAGGTACCATTCCAAAATGTATCACTGAGGTGACAGAAGTTGATTTCGGAGCATAATTTTTGAACAGGAGCTTTAACGGTTCTGTGACATATGATAACTTACCTAAGCCCCGGACCTATCGAATTGGTCAAAAATGAAAATTTCAAAAGTGCCCCTATTTCTGCTTTAAACTTTAGGTATCATTCCAAAATGTATCACTGAGGTGACAGAAGTTGATTTCGGAGCATAATTTTAGAACAGGAGCTTTAACGGTTTTGTGAAATATGATAGTTTACCTAAGCCCCGTACCTATCGAATTGGTCAAAAATGAAAATTTTAAAAGTGCCCCAATTTCTGCTTTCAACTTTAGGTACCATTGCAATATGTAGCACTGAGGTGACAGAAGTTGATTTCGGAGCATAATTTTTGAACAGGAGCTTTAACGGTTTTGTGACATATGATAACTTACCTAAGCCCCGGACCTATCGAATTGGTCAAAAATGAAAATTTCAAAAGTGCCCCTATTTCTGCTTTAAACTTTAGGTACCATTCCAAAATGTATCACTGAGGTGACAGAAGTTGATTTCGGAGCATAATTTTTGAACAGGAGCTTTAACGGTTTTGTGAAATATGATAGCTTACCTAAGCCCCGGACCTATCGAATTGGTAAAAAATGAAAATTTTAAAAGTGCCCCTATTTCTGCTTTAAACTTTAGGTACCATTCCAAAATGTATCACTGAGGTGACAGAAGTTGGCTTCTGAGCATCATTTTTTAACAGGAGCTTTAACGGTTCTGTGACATATGATAACTTACCTAAGCCCCGGACCTATCGAATTGGTCAAAAATGAAAATTTCAAAAGTGCCCCTATTTCTGCTTTAAACTTTAAGTACCATTCCAAAATTTATCACTGAGGTGACAGAAGTTGGCTTCTGAGCATCATTTTTGAACAGGAGCTTTACCGGTTCTGTGACATATGATAACTTACCTAAGCCCCGGACCTATCGAATTGGTCAAAAATGAAAATTTCAAAAGTGCCCCTATTTCTGCTTTAAACTTTAGGTACCATTCCAAAATGTATCACTGAGGTGACAGAAGTTGATTTCGGAGCATAATTTTTTAACAGGAGCTTTAACGGTTTTGTGAAATATGATAGCTTACCTAAGCCCCGTACCTATCGAATTGGTCAAAAATGAAAATTTTAAAAGTGCCCCAATTTCTGCTTTAAACTTTAGGTACCATTGCAATATGTAGCACTGAGGTGACAGAAGTTGATTTCGGAGCATAATTTTTGAACAGGAGCTTTAACGGTTTTGTGACATATGATAACTTACCTAAGCCCCGGACCTATCGAATTGGTCAAAAATGAAAATTTCAAAAGTGCCCCTATTTCTGCTTTAAACTTTAGGTACCATTCCAAAATGTATCACTGAGGTGACAGAAGTTGGCTTCTGAGCATAATTTTTGAACAGGAGCTTTAACGGTTTTGTGACATATGATAACTTACCTAAGCCCCGGACATATCGAATTGGTCAAAAATGAAAATTTCAAAAGTGCCCCTATTTCTGCTTTAAACTTTAGGTACCATTCCAAAATGTATCACTGAGGTGACAGAAGTTGATTTCAGAGCATAATTTTTTAACAGAAGCTTTAACGGTTTTGTGACATGATAACTTACCTAAGCCCCGGACCTATCGAATTGGTCAAAAATGAAAATTTCAAAAGTGCCCCTATTTCTGCTTTAAACTTTAGGTACCATTCCAAAATGTATCACTGAGGTGACAGAAGTTGGCTTCTGAGCATCATTTTTGAACAGGAGCTTTAACGGTTTTGTGACATATGATAACTTACCTAAGCCCCGGACCTATCGAATTGGTCAAAAATGAAAATTTCAAAAGTGCCCCTATTTCTGCTTTAAACTTTAGGTACCATTCCAAAATGTATCACTGAGGTGACAGAAGTTGATTTCGGAGCATAATTTTTGAACAGGAGCTTTAACGGTTTTGTGAAATATGATAGCTTACCTAAGCCCCGTACCTATCGAATTGGTCAAAAATGAAAATTTTAAAAGTGCACCAATTTCTGCTTTAAACTTTAGGTACCATTGCAATATGTAGCACTGAGGTGACAGAAGTTGATTTCGGAGCATAATTTTTGAACAGGAGCTTTAACGGTTTTGTGACATATGATAACTTACCTAAGCCCCGGACCTATCGAATTGGTCAAAAATGAAAATTTCAAAAGTGCCCCTATTTCTGCTTTAAACTTTAGGTACCATTCCAAAATGTATCACTGAGGTGACAGAAGTTGGCTTCTGAGCATCATTTTTGAACAGGAGCTTTAACGGTTCTGTGACATATGATAACTTACCTAAGCCCCGGGCCTATCGAATTGGTCAAAAATGAAAATTTCAAAAGTGCCCCTATTTCTGCTTTAAACTTTAGGTATCATTCCAAAATGTATCACTGAGGTGACAGAAGTTGATTTCGGAGCATAATTTTTGAACAGGAGCTTTAATGGTTTTGTGACATATGATAACTTACTTAAGCCCCGGACCTATCGAATTGGTCAAAAATGAAAATTTTAAAAGTGCCCCAATTTCTGCTTTCAACTTTAGGTACCATTGCAATATGTAGCACTGAGGTGACAGAAGTTGATTTCGGAGCATAATTTTTGAACAGGAGCTTTAACGGTTTTGTGACATATGATAACTTACCTAAGCCCCGGACCTATCGAATTGGTCAAAAATGAAAATTTCAAAAGTGCCCCTATTTCTGCTTTAAACTTTAGGTACCATTCCAAAATGTATCACTGAGGTGACAGAAGTTGGCTTCTGAGCATAATTTTTGAACAGGAGCTTTAACGGTTTTGTGACATATGATAACTTACCTTAGCCCCGGACCTATCGAATTGGTCAAAAATGAAAATTTCAAAAGTGCCCCTATTTCTGCTTTAAACTTTAGGTACCATTCCAAAATGTATCACTGAGGTGACAGAAGTTGGCTTCTGAGCATAATTTTTGAACAGGAGCTTTAACGGTTTTGTGACATATGATAACTTACCTAAGCCCCGGACCTATCGAATTGGTCAAAAATGAAAATTTCAAAAGTGCCCCTATTTCTGCTTTAAACTTTAGGTACCATTCCAAAATGTATCACTGAGGTGACAGAAGTTGGCTTCTGAGCATCATTTTTGAACAGGAGCTTTAACGGTTTTGTGACATATGATAACTTACCTAAGCCCCGGACCTATCGAATTGGTCAAAAATGAAAATTTCAAAAGTGCCCCTATTTCTGCTTTAAACTTTAGGTACCATTCCAAAATGTATCACTGAGGTGACAGAAGTTGATTTCGGAGCATAATTTTTGAACAGGAGCTTTAACGGTTTTGTGAAATATGATAGCTTACCTAAGCCCCGTACCTATCGAATTGGTCAAAAATGAAAATTTTAAAAGTGCACCAATTTCTGCTTTAAACTTTAGGTACCATTGCAATATGTAGCACTGAGGTGACAGAAGTTGATTTCGGAGCATAATTTTTGAACAGGAGCGTTAACGGTTTTGTGACATATGATAACTTACCTAAGCCCCGGACCTATCGAATTGGTCAAAAATGAAAATTTCAAAAGTGCCCCTATTTCTGCTTTAAACTTTAGGTACCATTCCAAAATGTATCACTGAGGTGACAGAAGTTGATTTCGGAGCATAATTTTTGAACAGGAGCTTTAACGGTTTTGTGAAATATGATAGCTTACTTAAGCCCCGGACCTATCGAATTGGTCAAAAATGAAAATTTCAAAAGTGCCCCTATTTCTGCTTTAAACTTTAGGTACCATTCCAAAATGTATCACTGAGGTGACAGAAGTTGGCTTCTGAGCATCATTTTTGAACAGGAGCTTTAACGGTTCTGTGACATATGATAACTTACCTAAGCCCCGGACCTATCGAATTGGTCAAAAATGAAAATTTCAAAAGTGCCCCTATTTCTGCTTTAAACTTTAGGTATCATTCCAAAATGTATCACTGAGGTGACAGAAGTTGATTTCGGAGCATAATTTTTGAACAGGAGCTTTAACGGTTTTGTGAAATATGATAGTTTACCTAAGCCCCGTACCTATCGAATTGGTCAAAAATGAAAATTTTAAAAGTGCCCCAATTTCTGCTTTCAACTTTAGGTACCATTGCAATATGTAGCACTGAGGTGACAGAAGTTGATTTCGGAGCATAATTTTTGAACAGGAGCTTTAACGGTTTTGTGACATATGATAACTTACCTAAGCCCCGGACCTATCGAATTGGTCAAAAATGAAAATTTCAAAAGTGCCCCTATTTCAGCTTTAAACTTTAGGTACCATTCCAAAATGTATCACTGAGGTGACAGAAGTTGATTTCGGAGCATAATTTTTGAACAGGAGCTTTAACGGTTTTGTGAAATATGATAGCTTACCTAAGCCCCGGACCTATCGAATTGGTAAAAAATGAAAATTTTAAAAGTGCCCCTATTTCTGCTTTAAACTTTAGGTACCATTCCAAAATGTATCACTGAGGTGACAGAAGTTGGCTTCTGAGCATCATTTTTTAACAGGAGCTTTAACGGTTCTGTGACATATGATAACTTACCTAAGCCCCGGACCTATCGAATTGGTCAAAAATGAAAATTTCAAAAGTGCCCCTATTTCTGCTTTAAACTTTAAGTACCATTCCAAAATTTATCACTGAGGTGACAGAAGTTGGCTTCTGAGCATCATTTTTGAACAGGAGCTTTACCGGTTCTGTGACATATGATAACTTACCTAAGCCCCGGACCTATCGAATTGGTCAAAAATGAAAATTTCAAAAGTGCCCCTATTTCTGCTTTAAACTTTAGGTACCATTCCAAAATGTATCACTGAGGTGACAGAAGTTGATTTCGGAGCATAATTTTTTAACAGGAGCTTTAACGGTTTTGTGAAATATGATAGCTTACCTAAGCCCCGTACCTATCGAATTGGTCAAAAATGAAAATTTTAAAAGTGCCCCAATTTCTGCTTTAAACTTTAGGTACCATTGCAATATGTAGCACTGAGGTGACAGAAGTTGATTTCGGAGCATAATTTTTGAACAGGAGCTTTAACGGTTTTGTGACATATGATAACTTACCTAAGCCCCGGACCTATCGAATTGGTCAAAAATGAAAATTTCAAAAGTGCCCCTATTTCTGCTTTAAACTTTAGGTACCATTCCAAAATGTATCACTGAGGTGACAGAAGTTGGCTTCTGAGCATAATTTTTGAACAGGAGCTTTAACGGTTTTGTGACATATGATAACTTACCTAAGCCCCGGACCTATCGAATTGGTCAAAAATGAAAATTTCAAAAGTGCCCCTATTTCTGCTTTAAACTTTAGGTACCATTCCAAAATGTATCACTGAGGTGACAGAAGTTGATTTCAGAGCATAATTTTTTAACAGAAGCTTTAACGGTTTTGTGACATGATAACTTACCTAAGCCCCGGACCTATCGAATTGGTCAAAAATGAAAATTTCAAAAGTGCCCCTATTTCTGCTTTAAACTTTAGGTACCATTCCAAAATGTATCACTGAGGTGACAGAAGTTGGCTTCTGAGCATCATTTTTGAACAGGAGCTTTAACGGTTTTGTGACATATGATAACTTACCTAAGCCCCGGACCTATCGAATTGGTCAAAAATGAAAATTTCAAAAGTGCCCCTATTTCTGCTTTAAACTTTAGGTACCATTCCAAAATGTATCACTGAGGTGACAGAAGTTGATTTCGGAGCATAATTTTTGAACAGGAGCTTTAACGGTTTTGTGAAATATGATAGCTTACCTAAGCCCCGTACCTATCGAATTGGTCAAAAATGAAAATTTTAAAAGTGCACCAATTTCTGCTTTAAACTTTAGGTACCATTGCAATATGTAGCACTGAGGTGACAGAAGTTGATTTCGGAGCATAATTTTTGAACAGGAGCTTTAACGGTTTTGTGACATATGATAACTTACCTAAGCCCCGGACCTATCGAATTGGTCAAAAATGAAAATTTCAAAAGTGCCCCTATTTCTGCTTTAAACTTTAGGTACCATTCCAAAATGTATCACTGAGGTGACAGAAGTTGATTTCGGAGCATAATTTTTGAACAGGAGCTTTAACGGTTTTGTGAAATATGATAGCTTACCTAAGCCCCGGACCTATCGAATTGGTCAAAAATGAAAATTTCAAAAGTGCCCCTATTTCTGCTTTAAACTTTAGGTACCATTCCAAAATGTATCACTGAGGTGACAGAAGTTGATTTCGGAGCATAATTTTTGAACAGGAGCTTTAATGGTTTTGTGACATATGATAACTTACTTAAGCCCCGGACCTATCGAATTGGTCAAAAATGAAAATTTTAAAAGTGCCCCAATTTCTGCTTTCAACTTTAGGTACCATTGCAATATGTAGCACTGAGGTGACAGAAGTTGATTTCGGAGCATAATTTTTGAACAGGAGCTTTAACGGTTTTGTGACATATGATAACTTACCTAAGCCCCGGACCTATCGAATTGGTCAAAAATGAAAATTTCAAAAGTGCCCCTATTTCTGCTTTAAACTTTAGGTACCATTCCAAAATGTATCACTGAGGTGACAGAAGTTGGCTTCTGAGCATAATTTTTGAACAGGAGCTTTAACGGTTTTGTGACATATGATAACTTACCTAAGCCCCGGACCTATCGAATTGGTCAAAAATGAAAATTTCAAAAGTGCCCCTATTTCTGCTTTAAACTTTAGGTACCATTCCAAAATGTATCACTGAGGTGACAGAAGTTGGCTTCTGAGCATCATTTTTGAACAGGAGCTTTAACGGTTTTGTGACATATGATAACTTACCTAAGCCCCGGACCTATCGAATTGGTCAAAAATGAAAATTTCAAAAGTGCCCCTATTTCTGCTTTAAACTTTAGGTACCATTCCAAAATGTATCACTGAGGTGACAGAAGTTGATTTCGGAGCATAATTTTTGAACAGGAGCTTTAACGGTTTTGTGAAATATGATAGCTTACCTAAGCCCCGTACCTATCGAATTGGTCAAAAATGAAAATTTTAAAAGTGCACCAATTTCTGCTTTAAACTTTAGGTACCATTGCAATATGTAGCACTGAGGTGACAGAAGTTGATTTCGGAGCATAATTTTTGAACAGGAGCGTTAACGGTTTTGTGACATATGATAACTTACCTAAGCCCCGGACCTATCGAATTGGTCAAAAATGAAAATTTCAAAAGTGCCCCTATTTCTGCTTTAAACTTTAGGTACCATTCCAAAATGTATCACTGAGGTGACAGAAGTTGATTTCGGAGCATAATTTTTGAACAGGAGCTTTAACGGTTTTGTGAAATATGATAGCTTACCTAAGCCCCGGACCTATCGAATTGGTCAAAAATGAAAATTTCAAAAGTGCCCCTATTTCTGCTTTAAACTTTAGGTACCATTCCAAAATGTATCACTGAGGTGACAGAAGTTGGCTTCTGAGCATCAATTTTGAACAGGAGCTTTAACGGTTCTGTGACATATGATAACTTACCTAAGCCCCGGACCTATCGAATTGGTCAAAAATGAAAATTTCAAAAGTGCCCCTATTTCTGCTTTAAACTTTAGGTATCATTCCAAAATGTATCACTGAGGTGACAGAAGTTGATTTCGGAGCATAATTTTTGAACAGGAGCTTTAACGGTTTTGTGAAATATGATAGTTTACCTAAGCCCCGTACCTATCGAATTGGTCAAAAATGAAAATTTTAAAAGTGCCCCAATTTCTGCTTTCAACTTTAGGTACCATTGCAATATGTAGCACTGAGGTGACAGAAGTTGATTTCGGAGCATAATTTTTGAACAGGAGCTTTAACGGTTTTGTGACATATGATAACTTACCTAAGCCCCGGACCTATCGAATTGGTCAAAAATGAAAATTTCAAAAGTGCCCCTATTTCTGCTTTAAACTTTAGGTACCATTCCAAAATGTATCACTGAGGTGACAGAAGTTGATTTCGGAGCATAATTTTTGAACAGGAGCTTTAACGGTTTTGTGAAATATGATAGCTTACCTAAGCCCCGGACCTATCGAATTGGTAAAAAATGAAAATTTTAAAAGTGCCCCTATTTCTGCTTTAAACTTTAGGTACCATTCCAAAATGTATCACTGAGGTGACAGAAGTTGGCTTCTGAGCATCATTTTTTAACAGGAGCTTTAACGGTTCTGTGACATATGATAACTTACCTAAGCCCCGGACCTATCGAATTGGTCAAAAATGAAAATTTCAAAAGTGCCCCTATTTCTGCTTTAAACTTTAAGTACCATTCCAAAATTTATCACTGAGGTGACAGAAGTTGGCTTCTGAGCATCATTTTTGAACAGGAGCTTTACCGGTTCTGTGACATATGATAACTTACCTAAGCCCCGGACCTATCGAATTGGTCAAAAATGAAAATTTCAAAAGTGCCCCTATTTCTGCTTTAAACTTTAGGTACCATTCCAAAATGTATCACTGAGGTGACAGAAGTTGATTTCGGAGCATAATTTTTTAACAGGAGCTTTAACGGTTTTGTGAAATATGATAGCTTACCTAAGCCCCGTACCTATCGAATTGGTCAAAAATGAAAATTTTAAAAGTGCCCCAATTTCTGCTTTAAACTTTAGGTACCATTGCAATATGTAGCACTGAGGTGACAGAAGTTGATTTCGGAGCATAATTTTTGAACAGGAGCTTTAACGGTTTTGTGACATATGATAACTTACCTAAGCCCCGGACCTATCGAATTGGTCAAAAATGAAAATTTCAAAAGTGCCCCTATTTCTGCTTTAAACTTTAGGTACCATTCCAAAATGTATCACTGAGGTGACAGAAGTTGGCTTCTGAGCATAATTTTTGAACAGGAGCTTTAACGGTTTTGTGACATATGATAACTTACCTAAGCCCCGGACCTATCGAATTGGTCAAAAATGAAAATTTCAAAAGTGCCCCTATTTCTGCTTTAAACTTTAGGTACCATTCCAAAATGTATCACTGAGGTGACAGAAGTTGATTTCAGAGCATAATTTTTTAACAGAAGCTTTAACGGTTTTGTGACATGATAACTTACCTAAGCCCCGGACCTATCGAATTGGTCAAAAATGAAAATTTCAAAAGTGCCCCTATTTCTGCTTTAAACTTTAGGTACCATTCCAAAATGTATCACTGAGGTGACAGAAGTTGATTTCGGAGCATAATTTTTTAACAGGAGCTTTAACGGTTTTGTGAAATATGATAGCTTACCTAAGCCCCGTACCTATCGAATTGGTCAAAAATGAAAATTTTAAAAGTGCCCCAATTTCTGCTTTAAACTTTAGGTACCATTGCAATATGTAGCACTGAGGTGACAGAAGTTGATTTCGGAGCATAATTTTTGAACAGGAGCTTTAACGGTTTTGTGACATATGATAACTTACCTAAGCCCCGGACCTATCGAATTGGTCAAAAATGAAAATTTCAAAAGTGCCCCTATTTCTGCTTTAAACTTTAGGTACCATTCCAAAATGTATCACTGAGGTGACAGAAGTTGGCTTCTGAGCATCATTTTTGAACAGGAGCTTTAACGGTTTTGTGACATATGATAACTTACCTAAGCCCCGGACCTATCGAATTGGTCAAAAATGAAAATTTCAAAAGTGCCCCTATTTCTGCTTTAAACTTTAGGTACCATTCCAAAATGTATCACTGAGGTGACAGAAGTTGATTTCGGAGCATAATTTTTGAACAGGAGCTTTAACGGTTTTGTGAAATATGATAGCTTACCTAAGCCCCGTACCTATCGAATTGGTCAAAAATGAAAATTTTAAAAGTGCACCAATTTCTGCTTTAAACTTTAGGTACCATTGCAATATGTAGCACTGAGGTGACAGAAGTTGATTTCGGAGCATAATTTTTGAACAGGAGCTTTAACGGTTTTGTGACATATGATAACTTACCTAAGCCCCGGACCTATCGAATTGGTCAAAAATGAAAATTTCAAAAGTGCCCCTATTTCTGCTTTAAACTTTAGGTACCATTCCAAAATGTATCACTGAGGTGACAGAAGTTGATTTCGGAGCATAATTTTTGAACAGGAGCTTTAACGGTTTTGTGAAATATGATAGCTTACCTAAGCCCCGGACCTATCGAATTGGTCAAAAATGAAAATTTCAAAAGTGCCCCTATTTCTGCTTTAAACTTTAGGTACCATTCCAAAATGTATCACTGAGGTGACAGAAGTTGATTTCGGAGCATAATTTTTGAACAGGAGCTTTAATGGTTTTGTGACATATGATAACTTACTTAAGCCCCGGACCTATCGAATTGGTCAAAAATGAAAATTTTAAAAGTGCCCCAATTTCTGCTTTAAACTTTAGGTACCATTGCAATATGTAGCACTGAGGTGACAGAAGTTGATTTCGGAGCATAATTTTTGAACAGGAGCTTTAACGGTTTTGTGACATATGATAACTTACTTAAGCCCCGGACCTATCGAATTGGTCAAAAATGAAAATTTCAAAAGTGCCCCTATTTCTGCTTTAAACTTTAGGTACCATTCCAAAATGTATCACTGAGGTGACAGAAGTTGATTTCGGAGCATAATTTTTGAACAGGAGCTTTAACGGTTTTGTGAAATATGATAGCTTACCTAAGCCCCGGACCTATCGAATTGGTAAAAAATGAAAATTTTAAAAGTGCCCCTATTTCTGCTTTAAACTTTAGGTACCATTCCAAAATGTATCACTGAGGTGACAGAAGTTGGCTTCTGAGCATCATTTTTTAACAGGAGCTTTAACGGTTCTGTGACATATGATAACTTACCTAAGCCCCGGACCTATCGAATTGGTCAAAAATGAAAATTTCAAAAGTGCCCCTATTTCTGCTTTAAACTTTAAGTACCATTCCAAAATTTATCACTGAGGTGACAGAAGTTGGCTTCTGAGCATCATTTTTGAACAGGAGCTTTACCGGTTCTGTGACATATGATAACTTACCTAAGCCCCGGACCTATCGAATTGGTCAAAAATGAAAATTTCAAAAGTGCCCCTATTTCTGCTTTAAACTTTAGGTACCATTCCAAAATGTATCACTGAGGTGACAGAAGTTGATTTCGGAGCATAATTTTTTAACAGGAGCTTTAACGGTTTTGTGAAATATGATAGCTTACCTAAGCCCCGTACCTATCGAATTGGTCAAAAATGAAAATTTTAAAAGTGCCCCAATTTCTGCTTTAAACTTTAGGTACCATTGCAATATGTAGCACTGAGGTGACAGAAGTTGATTTCGGAGCATAATTTTTGAACAGGAGCTTTAACGGTTTTGTGACATATGATAACTTACCTAAGCCCCGGACCTATCGAATTGGTCAAAAATGAAAATTTCAAAAGTGCCCCTATTTCTGCTTTAAACTTTAGGTACCATTCCAAAATGTATCACTGAGGTGACAGAAGTTGGCTTCTGAGCATCATTTTTGAACAGGAGCTTTAACGGTTCTGTGACATATGATAACTTACCTAAGCCCCGGACCTATCGAATTGGTCAATAATGAAAATTTCAAAAGTGCCCCTATTTCTGCTTTAAACTTTAGGTATCATTCCAAAATGTATCACTGAGGTGACAGAAGTTGATTTCGGAGCATAATTTTTGAACAGGAGCTTTAATGGTTTTGTGACATATGATAACTTACTTAAGCCCCGGACCTATCGAATTGGTCAAAAATGAAAATTTTAAAAGTGCCCCAATTTCTGCTTTCAACTTTAGGTACCATTGCAATATGTAGCACTGAGGTGACAGAAGTTGATTTCGGAGCATAATTTTTGAACAGGAGCTTTAACGGTTTTGTGACATATGATAACTTACCTAAGCCCCGGACCTATCGAATTGGTCAAAAATGAAAATTTCAAAAGTGCCCCTATTTCTGCTTTAAACTTTAGGTACCATTCCAAAATGTATCACTGAGGTGACAGAAGTTGGCTTCTGAGCATAATTTTTGAACAGGAGCTTTAACGGTTTTGTGACATATGATAACTTACCTAAGCCCCGGACCTATCGAATTGGTCAAAAATGAAAATTTCAAAAGTGCCCCTATTTCTGCTTTAAACTTTAGGTACCATTCCAAAATGTATCACTGAGGTGACAGAAGTTGGCTTCTGAGCATAATTTTTGAACAGGAGCTTTAACGGTTTTGTGACATATGATAACTTACCTAAGCCCCGGACCTATCGAATTGGTCAAAAATGAAAATTTCAAAAGTGCCCCTATTTCTGCTTTAAACTTTAGGTACCATTCCAAAATGTATCACTGAGGTGACAGAAGTTGATTTCAGAGCATAATTTTTTAACAGAAGCTTTAACGGTTTTGTGACATGATAACTTACCTAAGCCCCGGACCTATCGAATTGGTCAAAAATGAAAATTTCAAAAGTGCCCCTATTTCTGCTTTAAACTTTAGGTACCATTCCAAAATGTATCACTGAGGTGACAGAAGTTGGCTTCTGAGCATCATTTTTGAACAGGAGCTTTAACGGTTTTGTGACATATGATAACTTACCTAAGCCCCGGACCTATCGAATTGGTCAAAAATGAAAATTTCAAAAGTGCCCCTATTTCTGCTTTAAACTTTAGGTACCATTCCAAAATGTATCACTGAGGTGACAGAAGTTGATTTCGGAGCATAATTTTTGAACAGGAGCTTTAACGGTTTTGTGAAATATGATAGCTTACCTAAGCCCCGTACCTATCGAATTGGTCAAAAATGAAAATTTTAAAAGTGCACCAATTTCTGCTTTAAACTTTAGGTACCATTGCAATATGTAGCACTGAGGTGACAGAAGTTGATTTCGGAGCATAATTTTTGAACAGGAGCGTTAACGGTTTTGTGACATATGATAACTTACCTAAGCCCCGGACCTATCGAATTGGTCAAAAATGAAAATTTCAAAAGTGCCCCTATTTCTGCTTTAAACTTTAGGTACCATTCCAAAATGTATCACTGAGGTGACAGAAGTTGATTTCGGAGCATAATTTTTGAACAGGAGCTTTAACGGTTTTGTGAAATATGATAGCTTACCTAAGCCCCGGACCTATCGAATTGGTCAAAAATGAAAATTTCAAAAGTGCCCCTATTTCTGCTTTAAACTTTAGGTACCATTCCAAAATGTATCACTGAGGTGACAGAAGTTGGCTTCTGAGCATCATTTTTGAACAGGAGCTTTAACGGTTCTGTGACATATGATAACTTACCTAAGCCCCGGACCTATCGAATTGGTCAAAAATGAAAATTTCAAAAGTGCCCCTATTTCTGCTTTAAACTTTAGGTATCATTCCAAAATGTATCACTGAGGTGACAGAAGTTGATTTCGGAGCATAATTTTTGAACAGGAGCTTTAACGGTTTTGTGAAATATGATAGTTTACCTAAGCCCCGTACCTATCGAATTGGTCAAAAATGAAAATTTTAAAAGTGCCCCAATTTCTGCTTTCAACTTTAGGTACCATTGCAATATGTAGCACTGAGGTGACAGAAGTTGATTTCGGAGCATAATTTTTGAACAGGAGCTTTAACGGTTTTGTGACATATGATAACTTACCTAAGCCCCGGACCTATCGAATTGGTCAAAAATGAAAATTTCAAAAGTGCCCCTATTTCTGCTTTAAACTTTAGGTACCATTCCAAAATGTATCACTGAGGTGACAGAAGTTGATTTCGGAGCATAATTTTTGAACAGGAGCTTTAACGGTTTTGTGAAATATGATAGCTTACCTAAGCCCCGGACCTATCGAATTGGTAAAAAATGAAAATTTTAAAAGTGCCCCTATTTCTGCTTTAAACTTTAGGTACCATTCCAAAATGTATCACTGAGGTGACAGAAGTTGGCTTCTGAGCATCATTTTTTAACAGGAGCTTTAACGGTTCTGTGACATATGATAACTTACCTAAGCCCCGGACCTATCGAATTGGTCAAAAATGAAAATTTCAAAAGTGCCCCTATTTCTGCTTTAAACTTTAAGTACCATTCCAAAATTTATCACTGAGGTGACAGAAGTTGGCTTCTGAGCATCATTTTTGAACAGGAGCTTTACCGGTTCTGTGACATATGATAACTTACCTAAGCCCCGGACCTATCGAATTGGTCAAAAATGAAAATTTCAAAAGTGCCCCTATTTCTGCTTTAAACTTTAGGTACCATTGCAATATGTAGCACTGAGGTGACAGAAGTTGATTTCGGAGCATAATTTTTGAACAGGAGCTTTAACGGTTTTGTGAAATATGATAGCTTACCTAAGCCCCGTACCTATCGAATTGGTCAAAAATGAAAATTTTAAAAGTGCCCCAATTTCTGCTTTAAACTTTAGGTACCATTGCAATATGTAGCACTGAGGTGACAGAAGTTGATTTCGGAGCATAATTTTTGAACAGGAGCTTTAACGGTTTTGTGACATATGATAACTTACCTAAGCCCCGGACCTATCGAATTGGTCAAAAATGAAAATTTCAAAAGTGCCCCTATTTCTGCTTTAAACTTTAGGTACCATTCCAAAATGTATCACTGAGGTGACAGAAGTTGGCTTCTGAGCATAATTTTTGAACAGGAGCTTTAACGGTTTTGTGACATATGATAACTTACCTAAGCCCCGGACCTATCGAATTGGTCAAAAATGAAAATTTCAAAAGTGCCCCTATTTCTGCTTTAAACTTTAGGTACCATTCCAAAATGTATCACTGAGGTGACAGAAGTTGATTTCAGAGCATAATTTTTTAACAGAAGCTTTAACGGTTTTGTGACATGATAACTTACCTAAGCCCCGGACCTATCGAATTGGTCAAAAATGAAAATTTCAAAAGTGCCCCTATTTCTGCTTTAAACTTTAGGTACCATTCCAAAATGTATCACTGAGGTGACAGAAGTTGGCTTCTGAGCATCATTTTTGAACAGGAGCTTTAACGGTTTTGTGACATATGATAACTTACCTAAGCCCCGTACCTATCGAATTGGTCAAAAATGAAAATTTTAAAAGTGCACCAATTTCTGCTTTAAACTTTAGGTACCATTGCAATATGTAGCACTGAGGTGACAGAAGTTGATTTCGGAGCATAATTTTTGAACAGGAGCTTTAACGGTTTTGTGACATATGATAACTTACCTAAGCCCCGGACCTATCGAATTGGTCAAAAATGAAAATTTCAAAAGTGCCCCTATTTCTGCTTTAAACTTTAGGTACCATTCCAAAATGTATCACTGAGGTGACAGAAGTTGATTTCGGAGCATAATTTTTGAACAGGAGCTTTAACGGTTTTGTGAAATATGATAGCTTACCTAAGCCCCGGACCTATCGAATTGGTCAAAAATGAAAATTTCAAAAGTGCCCCTATTTCTGCTTTAAACTTTAGGTACCATTCCAAAATGTATCACTGAGGTGACAGAAGTTGGCTTCTGAGCATCATTTTTGAACAGGAGCTTTAACGGTTCTGTGACATATGATAACTTACCTAAGCCCCGGACCTATCGAATTGGTCAAAAATGAAAATTTCAAAAGTGCCCCTATTTCTGCTTTAAACTTTAGGTATCATTCCAAAATGTATCACTGAGGTGACAGAAGTTGATTTCGGAGCATAATTTTTGAACAGGAGCTTTAATGGTTTTGTGACATATGATAACTTACTTAAGCCCCGGACCTATCGAATTGGTCAAAAATGAAAATTTTAAAAGTGCCCCAATTTCTGCTTTCAACTTTAGGTACCATTGCAATATGTAGCACTGAGGTGACAGAAGTTGATTTCGGAGCATAATTTTTGAACAGGAGCTTTAACGGTTTTGTGACATATGATAACTTACTTAAGCCCCGGACCTATCGAATTGGTCAAAAATGAAAATTTCAAAAGTGCCCCTATTTCTGCTTTAAACTTTAGGTACCATTCCAAAATGTATCACTGAGGTGACAGAAGTTGATTTCGGAGCATAATTTTTGAACAGGAGCTTTAACGGTTTTGTGAAATATGATAGCTTACCTAAGCCCCGGACCTATCGAATTGGTAAAAAATGAAAATTTTAAAAGTGCCCCTATTTCTGCTTTAAACTTTAGGTACCATTCCAAAATGTATCACTGAGGTGACAGAAGTTGGCTTCTGAGCATCATTTTTTAACAGGAGCTTTAACGGTTCTGTGACATATGATAACTTACCTAAGCCCCGGACCTATCGAATTGGTCAAAAATGAAAATTTCAAAAGTGCCCCTATTTCTGCTTTAAACTTTAAGTACCATTCCAAAATTTATCACTGAGGTGACAGAAGTTGGCTTCTGAGCATCATTTTTGAACAGGAGCTTTACCGGTTCTGTGACATATGATAACTTTCCTAAGCCCCGGACCTATCGAATTGGTCAAAAATGAAAATTTTAAAAGTGCCCCAATTTCTGCTTTAAACTTTAGGTACCATTGCAATATGTAGCACTGAGGTGACAGAAGTTGATTTCGGAGCATAATTTTTGAACAGGAGCTTTAACGGTTTTGTGACATATGATAACTTACCTAAGCCCCGGACCTATCGAATTGGTCAAAAATGAAAATTTCAAAAGTGCCCCTATTTCTGCTTTAAACTTTAGGTACCATTCCAAAATGTATCACTGAGGTGACAGAAGTTGGCTTCTGAGCATAATTTTTGAACAGGAGCTTTAACGGTTTTGTGACATATGATAACTTACCTAAGCCCCGGACCTATCGAATTGGTCAAAAATGAAAATTTCAAAAGTGCCCCTATTTCTGCTTTAAACTTTAGGTACCATTCCAAAATGTATCACTGAGGTGACAGAAGTTGATTTCAGAGCATAATTTTTTAACAGAAGCTTTAACGGTTTTGTGACATGATAACTTACCTAAGCCCCGGACCTATCGAATTGGTCAAAAATGAAAATTTCAAAAGTGCCCCTATTTCTGCTTTAAACTTTAGGTACCATTCCAAAATGTATCACTGAGGTGACAGAAGTTGGCTTTAGAGCATCATTTTTGAACAGGAGCTTTAACGGTTTTGTGACATATGATAACTTACCTAAGCCCCGGACCTATCGAATTGGTCAAAAATGAAAATTTCAAAAGTGCCCCTATTTCTGCTTTAAACTTTAGGTACCATTCCAAAATGTATCACTGAGGTGACAGAAGTTGATTTCGGAGCATAATTTTTGAACAGGAGCTTTAACGGTTTTGTGAAATATGATAGCTTACCTAAGCCCCGTACCTATCGAATTGGTCAAAAATGAAAATTTTAAAAGTGCACCAATTTCTGCTTTAAACTTTAGGTACCATTGCAATATGTAGCACTGAGGTGACAGAAGTTGATTTCGGAGCATAATTTTTGAACAGGAGCTTTAACGGTTTTGTGACATATGATAACTTACCTAAGCCCCGGACCTATCGAATTGGTCAAAAATGAAAATTTCAAAAGTGCCCCTATTTCTGCTTTAAACTTTAGGTACCATTCCAAAATGTATCACTGAGGTGACAGAAGTTGATTTCGGAGCATAATTTTTGAACAGGAGCTTTAACGGTTTTGTGAAATATGATAGCTTACCTAAGCCCCGGACCTATCGAATTGGTCAAAAATGAAAATTTCAAAAGTGCCCCTATTTCTGCTTTAAACTTTAGGTACCATTCCAAAATGTATCACTGAGGTGACAGAAGTTGGCTTCTGAGCATCATTTTTGAACAGGAGCTTTAACGGTTCTGTGACATATGATAACTTACCTAAGCCCCGGACCTATCGAATTGGTCAAAAATGAAAATTTCAAAAGTGCCCCTATTTCTGCTTTAAACTTTAGGTATCATTCCAAAATGTATCACTGAGGTGACAGAAGTTGATTTCGGAGCATAATTTTTGAACAGGAGCTTTAATGGTTTTGTGACATATGATAACTTACTTAAGCCCCGGACCTATCGAATTGGTCAAAAATGAAAATTTTAAAAGTGCCCCAATTTCTGCTTTCAACTTTAGGTACCATTGCAATATGTAGCACTGAGGTGACAGAAGTTGATTTCGGAGCATAATTTTTGAACAGGAGCTTTAACGGTTTTGTGACATATGATAACTTACCTAAGCCCCGGACCTATCGAATTGGTCAAAAATGAAAATTTCAAAAGTGCCCCTATTTCTGCTTTAAACTTTAGGTACCATTCCAAAATGTATCACTGAGGTGACAGAAGTTGGCTTCTGAGCATAATTTTTGAACAGGAGCTTCAACGGTTTTGTGACATATGATAACTTACCTAAGCCCCGGACCTATCGAATTGGTCAAAAATGAAAATTTCAAAAGTGCCCCTATTTCTGCTTTAAACTTTAGGTACCATTCCAAAATGTATCACTGAGGTGACAGAAGTTGGCTTCTGAGCATAATTTTTGAACAGGAGCTTTAACGGTTTTGTGACATATGATAACTTACCTAAGCCCCGGACCTATCGAATTGGTCAAAAATGAAAATTTCAAAAGTGCCCCTATTTCTGCTTTAAACTTTAGGTACCATTCCAAAATGTATCACTGAGGTGACAGAAGTTGATTTCAGAGCATAATTTTTGAACAGAAGCTTTAACGGTTTTGTGACATGATAACTTACCTAAGCCCCGGACCTATCGAATTGGTCAAAAATGAAAATTTCAAAAGTGCCCCTATTTCTGCTTTAAACTTTAGGTACCATTCCAAAATGTATCACTGAGGTGACAGAAGTTGGCTTCTGAGCATCATTTTTGAACAGGAGCTTTAACGGTTTTGTGACATATGATAACTTACCTAAGCCCCGGACCTATCGAATTGGTCAAAAATGAAAATTTCAAAAGTGCCCCTATTTCTGCTTTAAACTTTAGGTACCATTCCAAAATGTATCACTGAGGTGACAGAAGTTGATTTCGGAGCATAATTTTTGAACAGGAGCTTTAACGGTTCTGTGAAATATGATAGCTTACCTAAGCCCCGTACCTATCGAATTGGTCAAAAATGAAAATTTTAAAAGTGCACCAATTTCTGCTTTAAACTTTAGGTACCATTGCAATATGTAGCACTGAGGTGACAGAAGTTGATTTCGGAGCATAATTTTTGAACAGGAGCTTTAACGGTTTTGTGACATATGATAACTTACCTAAGCCCCGGACCTATCGAATTGGTCAAAAATGAAAATTTCAAAAGTGCCCCTATTTCTGCTTTAAACTTTAGGTACCATTCCAAAATGTATCACTGAGGTGACAGAAGTTGATTTCGGAGCATAATTTTTGAACAGGAGCTTTAACGGTTTTGTGAAATATGATAGCTTACCTAAGCCCCGGACCTATCGAATTGGTCAAAAATGAAAATTTCAAAAGTGCCCCTATTTCTGCTTTAAACTTTAGGTACCATTCCAAAATGTATCACTGAGGTGACAGAAGTTGGCTTCTGAGCATCATTTTTGAACAGGAGCTTTAACGGTTCTGTGACATATGATAACTTACCTAAGCCCCGGACCTATCGAATTGGTCAAAAATGAAAATTTCAAAAGTGCCCCTATTTCTGCTTTAAACTTTAGGTATCATTCCAAAATGTATCACTGAGGTGACAGAAGTTGATTTCGGAGCATAATTTTTGAACAGGAGCTTTAACGGTTTTGTGAAATATGATAGCTTACCTAAGCCCCGTACCTATCGAATTGGTCAAAAATGAAAATTTTAAAAGTGCCCCAATTTCTGCTTTCAACTTTAGGTACCATTGCAATATGTAGCACTGAGGTGACAGAAGTTGATTTCGGAGCATAATTTTTGAACAGGAGCTTTAACGGTTTTGTGACATATGATAACTTACCTAAGCCCCGGACCTATCGAATTGGTCAAAAATGAAAATTTCAAAAGTGCCCCTATTTCTGCTTTAAACTTTAGGTACCATTCCAAAATGTATCACTGAGGTGACAGAAGTTGGCTTCTGAGCATCATTTTTGAACAGGAGCTTTAACGGTTCTGTGACATATGATAACTTACATAAGCCTCGGACCTATCGAATTGGTCAAAAATGAAAATTTCAAAAGTGCCCCTATTTCTGCTTTAAACTTTAGGTACCATTCCAAAATGTATCACTGAGGTGACAGAAGTTGATTTCGGAGCATAATTTTTGAACAGGAGCTTTAACGGTTCTGTGACATATGATAACTTACCTAAGCCCCGGACCTATCGAATTGGTCAAAAATGAAAATTTCAAAAGTGCCCCTATTTCTGCTTTAAACTTTAGGTACCATTCCAAAATGTATCACTGAGGTGACAGAAGTTGATTTCGGAGCATAATTTTTGAACAGGAGCTTTAACGGTTTTGTGAAATATGATAGCTTACCTAAGCCCCGTACCTATCGAATTGGTCAAAAATGAAAATTTCAAAAGTGCCCCAATTTCTGCTTTAAACTTTAGGTACCATTGTAATATGTAGCACTGAGGTGACAGAAGTTGATTTCGGAGCATAATTTTTGAACAGGAGCTTTAACTGTTTTGTGACATATGATAACTTACCTAAGCCCCGGACCTATCGAATTGGTCAAAAATGAAAATTTTAAAAGTGCACCAATTTCTGCTTTAAACTTTAGGTACCATTGCAATATGTAGCACTGAGGTGACAGAAGTTGATTTCGGAGCATAATTTTTGAACAGGAGCTTTAACGGTTTTGTGACATATGATAACTTACCTAAGCCCCGGACCTATCGAATTGGTCAAAAATGAAAATTTCAAAAGTGCCCCTATTTCTGCTTTAAACTTTAGGTACCATTCCAAAATGTATCACTGAGGTGACAGAAGTTGATTTCGGAGCATAATTTTTGAACAGGAGCTTTAACGGTTTTGTGAAATATGATAGCTTACCTAAGCACAGGACCTATCGAATTGGTCAAAAATGAAAATTTCAAAAGTGCCCCTATTTCTGCTTTAAACTTTAGGTACCATTCCAAAATGTATCACTGAGGTGACAGAAGTTGGCTTCTGAGCATCATTTTTGAACAGGAGCTTTAACGGTTCTGTGACATATGATAACTTACCTAAGCCCCGGACCTATCGAATTGGTCAAAAATGAAAATTTCAAAAGTGCCCCTATTTCTGCTTTAAACTTTAGGTATCATTCCAAAATGTATCACTGAGGTGACAGAAGTTGATTTCGGAGCATAATTTTTGAACAGGAGCTTTAATGGTTTTGTGACATATGATAACTTACTTAAGCCCCGGACCTATCGAATTGGTCAAAAATGAAAATTTTAAAAGTGCGCCAATTTCTGCTTTCAACTTTAGGTACCATTGCAATATGTAGCACTGAGGTGACAGAAGTTGATTTCGGAGCATAATTTTTGAACAGGAGCTTTAACGGTTTTGTGACATATGATAACTTACCTAAGCCCCGGACCTATCGAATTGCTCAAAAATGAAAATTTCAAAAGTGCCCCTATTTCTGCTTTAAACTTTAGGTACCATTCCAAAATGTATCACTGAGGTGACAGAAGTTGATTTCGGAGCATAATTTTTTAACAGGAGCTTTAACGGTTTTGTGAAATATGATAGCTTACCTAAGCCCCGTACCTATCGAATTGGTCAAAAATGAAAATTTTAAAAGTGCCCCAATTTCTGCTTTAAACTTTAGGTACCATTGCAATATGTAGCACTGAGGTGACAGAAGTTGATTTCGGAGCATAATTTTTGAACAGGAGCTTTAACGGTTTTGTGACATATGATAACTTACCTAAGCCCCGGACCTATCGAATTGGTCAAAAATGAAAATTTCAAAAGTGCCCCTATTTCTGCTTTAAACTTTAGGTACCATTCCAAAATGTATCACTGAGGTGACAGAAGTTTGCTTCTGAGCATAATTTTTGAACAGGAGCTTTAACGGTTTTGTGACATATGATAACTTACCTAAGCCCCGGACCTATCGAATTGGTCAAAAATGAAAATTTCAAAAGTGCCCCTATTTCTGCTTTAAACTTTAGGTACCATTCCAAAATGTATCACTGAGGTGACAGAAGTTGATTTCAGAGCATAATTTTTTAACAGAAGCTTTAACGGTTTTGTGACATGATAACTTACCTAAGCCCCGGACCTATCGAATTGGTCAAAAATGAAAATTTCAAAAGTGCCCCTATTTCTGCTTTAAACTTTAGGTACCATTCCAAAATGTATCACTGAGGTGACAGAAGTTGGCTTCTGAGCATCATTTTTGAACAGGAGCTTTAACGGTTTTGTGACATATGATAACTTACCTAAGCCCCGGACCTATCGAATTGGTCAAAAATGAAAATTTCAAAAGTGCCCCTATTTCTGCTTTAAACTTTAGGTACCATTCCAAAATGTATCACTGAGGTGACAGAAGTTGATTTCGGAGCATAATTTTTGAACAGGAGCTTTAACGGTTTTGTGAAATATGATAGCTTACCTAAGCCCCGTACCTATCGAATTGGTCAAAAATGAAAATTTTAAAAGTGCACCAATTTCTGCTTTAAACTTTAGGTACCATTGCAATATGTAGCACTGAGGTGACAGAAGTTGATTTCGGAGCATAATTTTTGAACAGGAGCTTTAACGGTTTTGTGACATATGATAACTTACCTAAGCCCCGGACCTATCGAATTGGTCAAAAATGAAAATTTCAAAAGTGCCCCTATTTCTGCTTTAAACTTTAGGTACCATTCCAAAATGTATCACTGAGGTGACAGAAGTTGATTTCGGAGCATAATTTTTGAACAGGAGCTTTAACGGTTTTGTGAATTATGATAGCTTACCTAAGCCCCGGACCTATCGAATTGGTCAAAAATGAAAATTTCAAAAGTGCCCCTATTTCTGCTTTAAACTTTAGGTACCATTCCAAAATGTATCACTGAGGTGACAGAAGTTGGCTTCTGAGCATCATTTTTGAACAGGAGCTTTAACGGTTCTGTGACATATGATAACTTACCTAAGCCCCGGACCTATCGAATTGGTCAAAAATGAAAATTTCAAAAGTGCCCCTATTTCTGCTTTAAACTTTAGGTATCATTCCAAAATGTATCACTGAGGTGACAGAAGTTGATTTCGGAGCATAATTTTTGAACAGGAGCTTTAACGGTTTTGTGAATTATGATAGCTTACCTAAGCCCCGGACCTATCGAATTGGTCAAAAATGAAAATTTCAAAAGTGCCCCTATTTCTGCTTTAAACTTTAGGTACCATTCCAAAATGTATCACTGAGGTGACAGAAGTTGGCTTCTGAGCATCATTTTTGAACAGGAGCTTTAACGGTTCTGTGACATATGATAACTTACATAAGCCTCGGACCTATCGAATTGGTCAAAAATGAAAATTTCAAAAGTGCCCCTATTTCTGCTTTAAACTTTAGGTACCATTCCAAAATGTATCACTGAGGTGACAGAAGTTGATTTCGGAGCATAATTTTTGAACAGGAGCTTTAACGGTTCTGTGACATATGATAACTTACCTAAGCCCCGGACCTATCGAATTGGTCAAAAATGAAAATTTCAAAAGTGCCCCTATTTCTGCTTTAAACTTTAGGTACCATTCCAAAATGTATCACTGAGGTGACAGAAGTTGATTTCGGAGCATAATTTTTGAACAGGAGCTTTAACGGTTTTGTGAAATATGATAGCTTACCTAAGCCCCGTACCTATCGAATTGGTCAAAAATGAAAATTTCAAAAGTGCCCCAATTTCTGCTTTAAACTTTAGGTACCATTGTAATATGTAGCACTGAGGTGACAGAAGTTGATTTCGGAGCATAATTTTTGAACAGGAGCTTTAACTGTTTTGTGACATATGATAACTTACCTAAGCCCCGGACCTATCGAATTGGTCAAAAATGAAAATTTTAAAAGTGCACCAATTTCTGCTTTAAACTTTAGGTACCATTGCAATATGTAGCACTGAGGTGACAGAAGTTGATTTCGGAGCATAATTTTTGAACAGGAGCTTTAACGGTTTTGTGACATATGATAACTTACCTAAGCCCCGGACCTATCGAATTGGTCAAAAATGAAAATTTCAAAAGTGCCCCTATTTCTGCTTTAAACTTTAGGTACCATTCCAAAATGTATCACTGAGGTGACAGAAGTTGATTTCGGAGCATAATTTTTGAACAGGAGCTTTAACGGTTTTGTGAAATATGATAGCTTACCTAAGCACAGGACCTATCGAATTGGTCAAAAATGAAAATTTCAAAAGTGCCCCTATTTCTGCTTTAAACTTTAGGTACCATTCCAAAATGTATCACTGAGGTGACAGAAGTTGGCTTCTGAGCATCATTTTTGAACAGGAGCTTTAACGGTTCTGTGACATATGATAACTTACCTAAGCCCCGGACCTATCGAATTGGTCAAAAATGAAAATTTCAAAAGTGCCCCTATTTCTGCTTTAAACTTTAGGTATCATTCCAAAATGTATCACTGAGGTGACAGAAGTTGATTTCGGAGCATAATTTTTGAACAGGAGCTTTAATGGTTTTGTGACATATGATAACTTACTTAAGCCCCGGACCTATCGAATTGGTCAAAAATGAAAATTTTAAAAGTGCGCCAATTTCTGCTTTCAACTTTAGGTACCATTGCAATATGTAGCACTGAGGTGACAGAAGTTGATTTCGGAGCATAATTTTTGAACAGGAGCTTTAACGGTTTTGTGACATATGATAACTTACCTAAGCCCCGGACCTATCGAATTGCTCAAAAATGAAAATTTCAAAAGTGCCCCTATTTCTGCTTTAAACTTTAGGTACCATTCCAAAATGTATCACTGAGGTGACAGAAGTTGATTTCGGAGCATAATTTTTTAACAGGAGCTTTAACGGTTTTGTGAAATATGATAGCTTACCTAAGCCCCGTACCTATCGAATTGGTCAAAAATGAAAATTTTAAAAGTGCCCCAATTTCTGCTTTAAACTTTAGGTACCATTGCAATATGTAGCACTGAGGTGACAGAAGTTGATTTCGGAGCATAATTTTTGAACAGGAGCTTTAACGGTTTTGTGACATATGATAACTTACCTAAGCCCCGGACCTATCGAATTGGTCAAAAATGAAAATTTCAAAAGTGCCCCTATTTCTGCTTTAAACTTTAGGTACCATTCCAAAATGTATCACTGAGGTGACAGAAGTTTGCTTCTGAGCATAATTTTTGAACAGGAGCTTTAACGGTTTTGTGACATATGATAACTTACCTAAGCCCCGGACCTATCGAATTGGTCAAAAATGAAAATTTCAAAAGTGCCCCTATTTCTGCTTTAAACTTTAGGTACCATTCCAAAATGTATCACTGAGGTGACAGAAGTTGATTTCAGAGCATAATTTTTTAACAGAAGCTTTAACGGTTTTGTGACATGATAACTTACCTAAGCCCCGGACCTATCGAATTGGTCAAAAATGAAAATTTCAAAAGTGCCCCTATTTCTGCTTTAAACTTTAGGTACCATTCCAAAATGTATCACTGAGGTGACAGAAGTTGGCTTCTGAGCATCATTTTTGAACAGGAGCTTTAACGGTTTTGTGACATATGATAACTTACCTAAGCCCCGGACCTATCGAATTGGTCAAAAATGAAAATTTCAAAAGTGCCCCTATTTCTGCTTTAAACTTTAGGTACCATTCCAAAATGTATCACTGAGGTGACAGAAGTTGATTTCGGAGCATAATTTTTGAACAGGAGCTTTAACGGTTTTGTGAAATATGATAGCTTACCTAAGCCCCGTACCTATCGAATTGGTCAAAAATGAAAATTTTAAAAGTGCACCAATTTCTGCTTTAAACTTTAGGTACCATTGCAATATGTAGCACTGAGGTGACAGAAGTTGATTTCGGAGCATAATTTTTGAACAGGAGCTTTAACGGTTTTGTGACATATGATAACTTACCTAAGCCCCGGACCTATCGAATTGGTCAAAAATGAAAATTTCAAAAGTGCCCCTATTTCTGCTTTAAACTTTAGGTACCATTCCAAAATGTATCACTGAGGTGACAGAAGTTGATTTCGGAGCATAATTTTTGAACAGGAGCTTTAACGGTTTTGTGAATTATGATAGCTTACCTAAGCCCCGGACCTATCGAATTGGTCAAAAATGAAAATTTCAAAAGTGCCCCTATTTCTGCTTTAAACTTTAGGTACCATTCCAAAATGTATCACTGAGGTGACAGAAGTTGGCTTCTGAGCATCATTTTTGAACAGGAGCTTTAACGGTTCTGTGACATATGATAACTTACCTAAGCCCCGGACCTATCGAATTGGTCAAAAATGAAAATTTCAAAAGTGCCCCTATTTCTGCTTTAAACTTTAGGTATCATTCCAAAATGTATCACTGAGGTGACAGAAGTTGATTTCGGAGCATAATTTTTGAACAGGAGCTTTAACGGTTTTGTGAAATATGATAGCTTACCTAAGCCCCGTACCTATCGAATTGGTCAAAAATGAAAATTTTAAAAGTGCCCCAATTTCTGCTTTCAACTTTAGGTACCATTGCAATATGTAGCACTGAGGTGACAGAAGTTGATTTCGGAGCATAATTTTTGAACAGGAGCTTTAACGGTTTTGTGACATATGATAACTTACCTAAGCCCCGGACCTATCGAATTGGTCAAAAATGAAAATTTCAAAAGTGCCCCTATTTCTGCTTTAAACTTTAGGTACCATTCCAAAATGTATCACTGAGGTGACAGAAGTTGATTTCGGAGCATAATTTTTGAACAGGAGCTTTAACGGTTTTGTGAAATATGATAGCTTACCTAAGCCCCGGACCTATCGAATTGGTAAAAAATGAAAATTTTAAAAGTACCCCTATTTCTGCTTTAAACTTTAGGTACCATTCCAAAATGTATCACTGAGGTGACAGAAGTTGATTTCGGAGCATAATTTTTGAACAGGAGCTTTAACGGTTTTGTGAAATATGATAGCTTACCTAAGCCCCGGACCTATCGAATTGGTAAAAAATGAAAATTTTAAAAGTGCCCCTATTTCTGCTTTAAACTTTAGGTACCATTCCAAAATGTATCACTGAGGTGACAGAAGTTGGCTTCTGAGCATCATTTTTGAACAGGAGCTTTAACGGTTCTGTGACATATGATAACTTACATAAGCCTCGGACCTATCGAATTGGTCAAAAATGAAAATTTCAAAAGTGCCCCTATTTCTGCTTTAAACTTTAGGTACCATTCCAAAATGTATCACTGAGGTGACAGAAGTTGATTTCGGAGCATAATTTTTGAACAGGAGCTTTAACGGTTCTGTGACATATGATAACTTACCTAAGCCCCGGACCTATCGAATTGGTCAAAAATGAAAATTTCAAAAGTGCCCCAATTTCTGCTTTCAACTTTAGGTACCATTGCAATATGTAGCACTGAGGTGACAGAAGTTGATTTCGGAGCATAATTTTTGAACAGGAGCTTTAACGGTTTTGTGACATATGATAACTTACCTAAGCCCCGGACCTATCGAATTGGTCAAAAATGAAAATTTCAAAAGTGCCCCTATTTCTGCTTTAAACTTTAGGTACCATTCCAAAATGTATCACTGAGGTGACAGAAGTTGATTTCGGAGCATAATTTTTTAACAGGAGCTTTAACGGTTTTGTGAAATATGATAGCTTACCTAAGCCCCGTACCTATCGAATTGGTCAAAAATGAAAATTTTAAAAGTGCCCCAATTTCTGCTTTAAACTTTAGGTACCATTGCAATATGTAGCACTGAGGTGACAGAAGTTGATTTCGGAGCATAATTTTTGAACAGGAGCTTTAACGGTTTTGTGACATATGATAACTTACCTAAGCCCCGGACCTATCGAATTGGTCAAAAATGAAAATTTCAAAAGTGCCCCTATTTCTGCTTTAAACTTTAGGTACCATTCCAAAATGTATCACTGAGGTGACAGAAGTTTGCTTCTGAGCATAATTTTTGAACAGGAGCTTTAACGGTTTTGTGACATATGATAACTTACCTAAGCCCCGGACCTATCGAATTGGTCAAAAATGAAAATTTCAAAAGTGCCCCTATTTCTGCTTTAAACTTTAGGTACCATTCCAAAATGTATCACTGAGGTGACAGAAGTTGATTTCAGAGCATAATTTTTTAACAGAAGCTTTAACGGTTTTGTGACATGATAACTTACCTAAGCCCCGGACCTATCGAATTGGTCAAAAATGAAAATTTCAAAAGTGCCCCTATTTCTGCTTTAAACTTTAGGTACCATTCCAAAATGTATCACTGAGGTGACAGAAGTTGGCTTCTGAGCATCATTTTTGAACAGGAGCTTTAACGGTTTTGTGACATATGATAACTTACCTAAGCCCCGGACCTATCGAATTGGTCAAAAATGAAAATTTCAAAAGTGCCCCTATTTCTGCTTTAAACTTTAGGTACCATTCCAAAATGTATCACTGAGGTGACAGAAGTTGATTTCGGAGCATAATTTTTGAACAGGAGCTTTAACGGTTTTGTGAAATATGATAGCTTACCTAAGCCCCGGACCTATCGAATTGGTCAAAAATGAAAATTTTAAAAGTGCACCAATTTCTGCTTTAAACTTTAGGTACCATTGCAATATGTAGCACTGAGGTGACAGAAGTTGATTTCGGAGCATAATTTTTGAACAGGAGCTTTAACGGTTTTGTGACATATGATAACTTACCTAAGCCCCGGACCTATCGAATTGGTCAAAAATGAAAATTTCAAAAGTGCCCCTATTTCTGCTTTAAACTTTAGGTACCATTCCAAAATGTATCACTGAGGTGACAGAAGTTGATTTCGGAGCATAATTTTTGAACAGGAGCTTTAACGGTTTTGTGACATATGATAGCTTACCTAAGCCCCGGACCTATCGAATTGGTCAAAAATGAAAATTTCAAAAGTGCCCCTATTTCTGCTTTAAACTTTAGGTACCATTCCAAAATGTATCACTGAGGTGACAGAAGTTGGCTTCTGAGCATCATTTTTGAACAGGAGCTTTAACGGTTCTGTGACATATGATAACTTACCTAAGCCCCGGACCTATCGAATTGGTCAAAAATGAAAATTTCAAAAGTGCCCCTATTTCTGCTTTAAACTTTAGGTATCATTCCAAAATGTATCACTGAGGTGACAGAAGTTGATTTCGGAGCATAATTTTTGAACAGGAGCTTTAACGGTTTTGTGAAATATGATAGCTTACCTAAGCCCCGTACCTATCGAATTGGTCAAAAATGAAAATTTTAAAAGTGCCCCAATTTCTGCTTTCAACTTTAGGTACCATTGCAATATGTAGCACTGAGGTGACAGAAGTTGATTTCGGAGCATAATTTTTGAACAGGAGCTTTAACGGTTTTGTGACATATGATAACTTACCTAAGCCCCGGACCTATCGAATTGGTCAAAAATGAAAATTTCAAAAGTGCCCCTATTTCTGCTTTAAACTTTAGGTACCATTCCAAAATGTATCACTGAGGTGACAGAAGTTGATTTCGGAGCATAATTTTTGAACAGGAGCTTTAACGGTTTTGTGAAATATGATAGCTTACCTAAGCCCCGGACCTATCGAATTGGTAAAAAATGAAAATTTTAAAAGTACCCCTATTTCTGCTTTAAACTTTAGGTACCATTCCAAAATGTATCACTGAGGTGACAGAAGTTGGCTTCTGAGCATCATTTTTGAACAGGAGCTTTAACGGTTCTGTGACATATGATAACTTACATAAGCCTCGGACCTATCGAATTGGTCAAAAATGAAAATTTCAAAAGTGCCCCTATTTCTGCTTTAAACTTTAGGTACCATTCCAAAATGTATCACTGAGGTGACAGAAGTTGATTTCGGAGCATAATTTTTGAACAGGAGCTTTAACGGTTCTGTGACATATGATAACTTACCTAAGCCCCGGACCTATCGAATTGGTCAAAAATGAAAATTTCAAAAGTGCCCCTATTTCTGCTTTAAACTTTAGGTACCATTCCAAAATGTATCACTGAGGTGACAGTAGTTTATTTCGGAGCATAATTTTTGAACAGGAGCTTTAACGGTTTTGTGAAATATGATAGCTTACCTAAGCCCCGTACCTATCGAATTGGTCAAAAATGAAAATTTTAAAAGTGCCCCAATTTCTGCTTTAAACTTTAGGTACCATTGCAATATGTAGCACTGAGGTGACAGAAGTTGATTTTGGAGCATAATTTTTGAACAGGAGCTTTAACGGTTTTGTGACATATGATAACTTACCTAAGCCCCGGACCTATCGAATTGGTCAAAAATGAAAATTTCAAAAGTGCCCCTATTTCTGCTTTAAACTTTAGGTACCATTCCAAAATGTATCACTGAGGTGACAGAAGTTGGCTTCTGAGCATAATTTTTGAACAGGAGCTTTAACGGTTTTGTGACATATGATAACTTACCTAAGCCCCGGACCTATCGTATTGGTCAAAAATGAAAATTTCAAAAGTGCCCCTATTTCTGCTTTAAACTTTAGGTACCATTCCAAAATGTATCACTGAGGTGACAAATGTTGATTTCAGAGCATAATTTTTGAACAGAAGCTTTAACGGTTTTGTGACATGATAACTTACCTAAGCCCCGGACCTATCGAATTGGTCAAAAATGAAAATTTCAAAGTGCCCCTATTTCTGCTTTAAACTTTAGGTACCATTCCAAAATGTATCACTGAGGTGACAGAAGTTGGCTTCTGAGCATCATTTTTGAACAGGAGCTTTAACGGTTTTGTGACATATGATAACTTACCTAAGCCCCGGACCTATCGAATTGGTCAAAAATGAAAATTTCAAAAGTGCCCCTATTTCTGCTTTAAACTTTAGGTACCATTCCAAAATGTATCACTGAGGTGACAGAAGTTGATTTCGGAGCATAATTTTTGAACAGGAGCTTTAACGGTTTTGTGAAATATGATAGCTTACCTAAGCCCCGGACCTATCGAATTGGTCAAAAATGAAAATTTTAAAAGTGCCCCTATTTCTGCTTTAAACTTTAGGTACCATTCCAAAATGTATCACTGAGGTGACAGAAGTTGGCTTCTGAGCATCATTTTTGAACAGGAGCTTTAACGGTTCTGTGACATATGATAACTTACCTAAGCCCCAGACCTATCGAATTGGTCAAAAATGAAAATTTCAAAAGTGCCCCTATTTCTGCTTTAAACTTTAGGTACCATTCCAAAATGTATCACTGAGGTGACAGAAGTTGATTTCGGAGCATAATTTTTGAACAGGAGCTTTAACGGTTTTGTGAAATATGATAGCTTACCTAAGCCCCGTACCTATCGAATTGGTCAAAAATGAAAATTTTAAAAGTGCCCCAATTTCTGCTTTAAACTTTAGGTACCATTGCAATATGTAGCACTGAGGTGACAGAAGTTGATTTCGGAGCATAATTTTTGAACAGGAGCTTTAACGGTTTTGTGACATATGATAACTTACCTAAGCCCCGGACCTATCGAATTGGTCAAAAATGAAAATTTCAAAAGTGCCCCTATTTCTGCTTTAAACTTTAGGTACCATTCCAAAATGTATCACTGAGGTGACAGAAGTTGATTTCGGAGCATAATTTTTGAACAGGAGCTTTAACGGTTTTGTGAAATATGATAGCTTACCTAAGCCCCGGACCTATCGAATTGGTCAAAAATGAAAATTTCAAAAGTGCCCCTATTTCTGCTTTAAACTTTAGGTACCATTCCAAAATGTATCACTGAGGTGACAGAAGTTGATTTCAGAGCATAATTTTTGAACAGAAGCTTTAACGGTTTTGTGACATATGATAACTTACCTAAGCCCCGGACCTATCGAATTGGTCAAAAATGAAAATTTCAAAAGTGCCCCTATTTCTGCTTTAAACTTTAGGTACCATTCCAAAATGTATCACTGATGTGACAGAAGTTGATTTCGGAGCATAACTTTTGAACAGGAGCTTTAACGGTTTTGTGACATATGATAACTTACCTAAGCCCCGGACCTATCGAATTGGTCAAAAATGAAAATTTCAAAAGTGCCCCTATTTCTGCTTTAAACTTTAGGTACCATTCCAAAATGTATCACTGAGGTGACAGAAGTTGATTTCGGAGCATCATTTTTGAACAGGAGCTTTAATGGTTTTGTGACATATGATAACTTACCTAAGCCCCGGACCTATCGAATTGGTCAAAATGAAAATTTTAAAAGTGCCCCAATTTCTGCTTTAAACTTTAGGTGCACAAGAATTGTGTAACGTACACACACTAGTATTGTAGCAATGATGTGGTATCAGAACATAGTATGTGACTATGTTCAGCGAGACAAATAATGGAACCCTGAAACACCTGGTCACAGAAAAACAGCGATATTTATATGTATAGCTGTTGAGAAAAAGTCAGACAGCAGAACTTGCACAAGTCACATGCAATGCAGATAAATATACAATAATATAACTGCAATGAGCACTTTAGCAACTACTCAGCTGTGTTTGCAGCAGGTAGGATATCAGTGTTGTAGAAATCTGGCTCCGTGGAGACCGTTTTACAGGGAGAGTGAACCTGTCGTTCCTCGAGACCTGGCTTGCTGCTTCACTGAAATGGCTGCCCGAGTCTCTAAGGGTGTGGAATACAGCTAAAAGGCGGGAAGTCTGTGGTGGACAGGCGCCCATTGTTGGGGGAGGAGCTACAGGTTGAGCGCTCCTTCCCCTCCACTGGCATTTAACCCCTGGTACTGAGAGGCCTCGTAAAGTAGTTATGACTCTTAAACCTGTGCCCTAAATGCCCTGGTGGGTCTAGTGGAATCCCTGATCTCAGTCCGTGTACATGCCAGCGTCACGGTTCATCTCCCGAGACACGCAGCATACTGCAGTTTCAGTGCGGGTCCCGGAAAATATTAACTGCTCCCCATTGCTGGCCACGCAGTCCTGAGGTCCCCACACTGAGCGGTGCTAGTTACGAAGTGCAGCCCCTGCCGCAAGTTCCCATCTTGGCTGCAGCCATGCGGGAGTTTCGGTGCCATCGGGGAGTCATACAGCTTGCAGCGCTAAAGTCAGGCAGCTTTATAGCGCTGACAGGCTCAGTGAAAAAAAAACATGAAAAACTGAAAGCTTGGGGCTGCATAACAGTAGCCTCCTGTAAAGGTGCAACCAGCTTCCTGCTGGCACCAACTAAAAACTGACCTGCCTGGGCATGGAGGCGGGGTTATAGGGGTAAGAGCGGAGCATTCTGGGATTAATGAAAGCTTAACTATTTTGTGCCCGGATCCCATCCACCTGCAACCCCGATGTTCTCCCTGTGGAGCCCTATGAAACCTGAATAAGAAAGTGACTTTACTTCCCCATCTGCTCAATGAGTGGCTATTATATTGCCAAATAGATAATAAAAATAACAAAAAAATACAAGTTAAAGAACAGAAAAAACAATAACAGCTTAACCCTTTATAAAATAAAAATTGAGAAGTCAATGAAGGTCATGTGTCTGGTAAATTAAAATGCTTTATAACTTCTTAATAAATCTGTTCTTTAGGACAAAATTCTTTCACCCAGCAAGAATGCAAAGTTTCATAAAATGTATAGTTTCTATCAGAACACAGACATAGTTTCTCACCTGTGTGAGTTCTCTTATGTTTAACAAGATGTGAACGGTCTATAAAACATTTTCCACACTCTGAGCATAAAAATGGCCTTTCACCTGTGTTGTGACTTCTCTCATGTATAAGAAGATCTGATTTCCGTATGAAACATTTCCCACACTCAGAACATGGAAATGGCTTCTCCACTGTGTGAGTTCTCTCATGTTTAAAAATATGTGAACGGTGTATAAAACATTTCCCACATTCAGAGCATGAAAATGGCCTTTCACCTGTGTGACTTCTCTCATGTCTAACAAGATCTTTTTTCTGTGTAAAATATTTCCCACACTCAGGACATGAAAATATTTCACCTGTGTGAAGTCTCTAAAGTATAACAAGAAGTGATTTTCTTGTAAAACATTTCCCACACTCAGAACATGAAAACAATTTCTCACCTGTGTGACTTCTCTCATGTATAATAAGATCTTTTTTCACTGTATAACATATACAACACTCAGAACAACAGCCTTCCTGCTTCGTGGGACTTAGGGGGGGGGGGGGAGTAGGAACCAAGGCCCTCATTCCGAGTTGTTCACTCGCTAGCTGCTTTTAGTAGCATTGCACACGCTAAGCCACCGCCCTCTGGGAGTGTATCTTAGCTTAGTAGAATTGCGAACGAAAGATTCGCAGAATTGCGAATAGAAATTACTTAGCAGTTTCTGAGTAGCTCCAGACTTACTCAGCCATTGCGATCAGTTCAGTCAGTTTCCTTCCTGGTTTGACGTCACAAACACACCCAGCGTTCGCCCAGACACTCCCCTGTTTCTTCAGACACTCCTGCATTTTTCCCAGAAACGTCAGCGTTTTTTCACACACGCCCAGAAAACGGCCAGTATCCGCCCAGAAACACCCACTTCCTGTCAATCACACTACGATCACCAGAACGATGAAAAATCCTCGTTATGCCGTGAGTAAAATACCTAACTTTTGTGTAAAATAACTAACCGCATGCGCTCTGCGAACCTTGCGCATGCGCAGTAAGCGACTAATCGCAAAATAGCGAAAATCGTCAACGAGCGAACAACTCGGAATGACCACCCGACTCTTGAAGTTAATGGTCCTCTACTCTGCTGACAGGACACTGAGCTCCTGAGGGTGCTGATCGCAAGCCCACGAGGTGACCGCTCACTCTCAACCACAGTACAAATACCTGTTGGCGCGAGTGGATAATAATATACAGATAATGATAATAATTGACTCAATTGCAACAGGCCCCAGAGACTTATCTGTACAGGTCTCAATTTATAAGGAGAACTAAAAAACAAAAAAGGGCCGCGCTAGACAATCAATAATCAATATTAAGAATGTTATGAATTGCCAGTGGTTCAAATTAATACATATTTATTTCACATATATTAAGCAATAAAAATGCTAATTTCTGCAGTATAAGTAAAAACCAATAGTGGATACAAGTAACAATATTAAAAGTAGCAATAAAATTATAGCAACTGGATCTGCTAATTAAGTTTGCAACTCAGTATGTGCATGTAACTTTTATCTCGTGAACTTGCAGTCCAGAAAAAATAGCTGGAGACAAATGTATATTGAACTAATTTTTTTGCGGAGTTAATTAGCCGCTAATGTAGGGAATAAATTCCAACAATATACTCTATTTTACAAGTTCACCGGATGATCTTTATCACAGACAAGCGCACTTGATGGATATTGTTGCTGCTGGGAGCCGTTACTCACTCTATCCCTGCTGTCCGGGACCCTTTGGTAGGTATGAGGAGACAGTGATTCCCGAGCGTCCTCGGGTGATGTACCTGTGTTTAGCGGCAGCCGTGTATAAGCGCAGCAGCTGGCTCCGGCCGATTGGCGGCCACACAGGGAGCGAAAGATGATTCCGGCTTGCGGAGACCAGGTGCGGGAACCATGACCGGTGAACTGATATTGGATGGCGGCTTGTATTGTAGTATCCGATTCTCCAGCTAGTATAGGGAGTCCTAGACGTGTTTCGTCACTTTCTGTGACTTTCTCAATCTGCAAGCCGGAATCATCTGTCTAACAGAGCCAGAAGAAAGAAGATTGGTGAGTACAGCGCCAGCGTCCCGGTTAGTGGGTCACTAGCGGGAATGGCGGCACAAGGGTGGGAGCGCAGCTCTGACAGGCGACGCTCCAGGAAGGCTCAGCAACACATGGTGTAGGCGCTTTGAGGGGCGTCCTGAGCCAGGGCAGATTAACCCTACACTGGCCAAGTAGCTAATGGGATAATCCCGCTGTTAGGAATAAAATCCTCAGGCCAGTATAAAGAACTTAGTGCGGGAAGCCGCGCCCCATTACAGGTGGCAACGCTTCCTCTCAGAGCGGATCCAGCAGTCACCAGCGCCATTTTCTCCCTGCAGATCATAGAAACAGGACGCTGACAGGGAACGCTGCCCTCCACATACCTCCAGCATACTTCTGCGGTACCAGGGTGTTATAAACAAGGGGGCATTTGGGGGTGCCGGGGGGGGGGTGATTATAGTACTAATTACCCTGTTAAGGTTAGTTAGTCAGCGTCGGGCTTTTATCATAACTGCCTACAGGGGCGCTGGGTGCCTGGCTCCTTATACTCTGTGTCTCTATGAAGGTACTCTGGGGAAAACTGTGTCTGACATTTTCGTGTGTGTGTGTGTGTGTGTGTGTGTGTGTGTGTGTGTAACATTACCATGTCTAAGGACTCTGTGTTCTGTGCTGCAGAGTGTTTATCTTCTCCTGAAGAGTCTATTCCATGTACTCAGGATTGCAATATACGGTCTCAGCCTTTAGAATACCAACCCCCATGGGTGGATTCTTTAAGGGGAATGATATCCCAGATTTCTCTGACGTCCTAAGTGGATGCTGGGGACTCCGTAAGGACCATGGGGAATAGACGGGCTCCGCAGGAGATAGGGCACTCTAGAAAAGAATTAGGTCTACTGGTGTGCACTGGCTCCTCCCTCTATGCCCCTCCTCCAGACCTCAGTTAAGAATCTGTGCCCGAACGAGAAGGGTGCACCTTAGTGAGCTCTACAGAGCTTGCTGAGAGAAAAGTATTTTGATTAGGTTTTTTATTTTCAGAGAGCTTCTGCTGGCAACAGACTCTCTGCTACGTGGGACTGAGGGGAGAGGAGCAAACCTTACCAACTGCGGGATAGGTTGCGCTTCTTAGGCTACTGGACACCATTAGCTCCAGAGGGATCGAACACAGGTACTCACCATTGGCGGTCCGATCCCAGAGCCACGCCGCCGTCCCCCTCGCAGAGCCAGAAGCGAGAAGACACTGCGTGGATGAAGAAAATCGGCGGCAGAAGACTCCTGTCTTCACATAAGGTAGTGCACAGCACTGCAGCTGTGCGCCATTGCTCTAACAGCACACCACACACTCCGGTCACTGTAGGGTGCACGGCGCAGGGGGGGGGGGCGCCCTGGGCAGCAATAAGGTACCTTTTTGGCAAAAGTAAGCAGACATACAGGTAGGCACTGTATGTCTGCATGAGCCCCCGCCATTATTCACACAAAATCGCGGGACAGAAAGCCGCCATGAAGGGGGCAGGGCTTCTTCCTCAGCACTCACCAGCGCCATTTTCTCTTCACAGCTCCACTGGAAGGAAGCTCCCCAGACTCTCCCCTGCAGAATCAGTAGAGGGGTGGAAAAAAGAGGGGGGGGGCACATAAATTTAGGCGCAAATCATATAATACAGCAGCTACTGGGTAAACACTGAGTTACTGTGTTTTTTCCTGGGTCATATAGCGCTGGGGTGTGTGCTGGCAAACTCTCTCTCTGTCTCTCCAAAGGGCCTTGTGGGGGAGCTGTCTTCAAAAAGAGCTTCCCCTGTGTGTATGGTATGTCGGTATGCGTGTGTCGACATGTCTGATGTAGAAGGCTCCCATAAGGAGGAGATGGAGAAAATATGTGTGTAAGAAGGTGTCGCCGTCGACAATGCCGACACCTGTTTGGATATGTGTAATTTAGTGCTAAGATAAAGTTATTGCACAAAAAAGGTGAGGAAACAGACAGGAAATCTACCATGTCTGTCCCTATGTTGCAGGGACCGTCAGAGTCTCTCAATGTTCACTATCCAAGATAATAGACACTGATATCGACACAGAGTTTGACTCCAGTGTCGACTATGATAATGCAAAATTACAGCCAGATTGGCAGTAAAGTATTCAATATATGTTTATTGTAATAAAATGTGCATATCACTGATGACTCATCTGTCCCTGACACGAGGGTACACAGGTGTAAGGGGAAGAAAGCTGAGGTAATTTTCCCTCCTCTCATGAGGAAAAAGGGTGGGAATCTCCAGACAAGACTGCAGCTTCCCACAAAGATTTCTCAGGCAGTATCCTTTACCCACTAGGGCCAGGATAAGATGGAAATCTTCCCCTAGGGTGTCACAAAAGGAAGCCCTGATGCTACAGCTATTCTCAGGGATCCTGCAGATAGCGTGCACATTCTGGTACACTACTCAGACCGGCGATGGGGTCGGCATGGGTTTATAGCGCTGTGGCAGCGTGGACAGGTACCTTATCAGCAGAGATAGAGACCCTAGTATGTATAGAGATATATATATAGGGATATATATTTATATTAATGATGCTGTCTTAAGAGATATGTATATATATATATATATATATATAAACATGCCCATAGAGACATGAGTATACTGGGTCCTAGTGACAAAGCTATGTTGATTTCTGCTTGACGTGTCCTGTACAATGGACAGACGATGCTGCCTTAAGAGGCATATGGAAGGCTGAGGATTGGGTGGAGATGGTTTATCAGATCGGGTGTCCACGGCTATATCTGGTAATTCTGATATTTGGCCTTATATCCCTGCACTGCCTAGGAAAGCACGACATTATCAAATGTAGCCTTTCGAATAAAGAAACAAGAAAGTACGAGATGCGTCCTTTCTTGTCAGAGGTGGGGGCAGAGAAAAGTCCTCCCCGGCCTCTACATAATCCACCGCATGTCGCTGGGGCTCCACAGGTGGAGCTAGGCCCGGTGGGGGCACGCTTTCGGAAGTGCAGCCGCAAGTGGGTTCACTACCTGTTAAATCCCTGGGCAATAGATATTGTGTCTCAGGGATACAAGAAAAAAATGCCCCCTCACCGACGGCCCTGACGGCTTCCCCTCACGAGAGGGAAACAGTGTGAACTGCATTTCACAAATTGTATTTTCAAGGTGGTGGTCAAGGTTCCCCTCATTCAACAAGGAGGGGATTATTTTTATTTGACCATGTTGTGGTCCCAAAACCAAAAGGTTTGGTCAGACCAATATTGAATTAAAATCCCTGAACATATACCTGAAAAGGGGCAAGTTCTAGATGGCATAGCTTAGAGCGGTCGTTGTAAGCCTGAAAGGGGGTTCGGGACATAAAGGATGAATACCTTCAGGTCCCCATTTATCCACCTCATCAGGCGTACCTCAGAATTGCGGTACAGGATTGTCATTACCAGTTTAGACCAGGGTAATGGCGGAAGTGATGGTGATCCTGTGGAAGCAAGGTGTCACTATTATCACATATTTAGAAGATCTCTGCATAAAAGAGAGATCAAAAGAGCAGTTGCTGAACAGCGTATCACTTTCTCTGGAAGTGTAACGGCAACACGACTGGATTCTTTATATTCCAAAGTCGCAGTTGATTCCTACAGCTCATCTGCCTCTCCTAGGCATGATCCTAGACACAGACCAGAAAGGCGTTTATCTCCCAATAGAGAGAGCTCAGGAGCTCGTGACACTGGTCAGGAATCTATTATACACAAAACAGGTGTTAGTGCATCACTGCACTCGAGTCCTGGGAAGGATGGTGGCATCATAAGAGGCCATTCCCGTCGGCAGGTTCCATGCGAGGACCTTCCAGTGGGACTTACTGGACAATTGGTCCAGATCACATCTTCAGAAGCATCGGTTAATCACTCTATCCTCCAGGGCCAGGGTGTCTCTCCTGTGGTGGCTGCAGAGTGCTCACCTTCTCAAGGGCCGCAGAGTCGGCATTCAGGACTGGGTCCTGCTGACCACGGATGCAAGCCTCCGAGGCTGGGGGTGTAATCACACAGGGAAGAAATTTCCAAGGTCTGTGTTCAAGTCAGGAGACTTGCCTTCACATTAACATCCTGGACCTAAGGGCCATATACAACGCCCTACGTCAAGCGGAGACCCTGCTTCGCAACCAACCGGTTTTGATTCACTCAGACAACATCACCACAGTGGCTCATGTAAACCGCCAAGGTGGTACAAGGAGCAGGGTGGCGAGGATGGAAGCCACCAGATTTCTTCGCTGGGCGGTGAATCACGTAAGCGCACTGTTAGCAGTGTTCATTCTGGGCAACTGGAAAGCAGACTTCCTCAGCAGGCACGGCCTCCACCCGGGAGAGTGGGGACTTTATCAAGAAGTTTTCACGCTGATTGCAAGTCGGTGGGAACTGCTACAGGTGGACATGATGGCATCTCGCCTCAACAAAAAGCTACGGCGGTATGGCGCCAGGTCAAGAGACCCTCAGGCGATAGCTGTGGATACGCTAATGACACCGTGGGTGTTCCAGTCGGTGTATGTATTTTCCCCTCGTCATCTCGTACCCAAGGTGCTGAGAATCATAAGGAAAAGAGGGGTGAGACCAATACTCATTGTTCCGGATTGGCCAAGAAGAACTTGGTATCCAGATCTGCAAGAGATGCTCACAGAGGACCCATGGCCTCTGCCTCTAAGACAGGCTTGGTTGCAACAGGGGTCCTGTCTGTTCCAAGAAGATGGAGCAAATATGTGTGTGACAGGGTGTCTCCGTCGACGCCGACATCTGTTTGGATATGTGCTAAGGTGAATTTATTGCACCAAAGTTTGGAGAACGGACAGGAAATCTACCCATGTCTGTCCTTATGTCGCAGAGACCTTTAGAGTCTCTCAAGGTTCACTATCCAAGATAGTGGACGCTGAGATCGACACGGCGTTTGACTCCAGTGTCGACTACTATAATGTAAAGTGTTCAATGTGACGGTTGAACATTATCACTGTATATGGCGAAAATATGTTGCTCGATGTGAGGCCAGGAATGCTCCTACTGAGGAAGTCCAGCTGGGCCGTTTTCTTTCACTTCCTACAGTCAGGATTGTCTTTGGGCCTAAGAATAGGATCCATTAAGGTCCAGGTATCAGGCTTATCCATTTTCTTTAAAAAAAGAACTGACTTCTCTTCCTGCAGTTCAGACCTTTGTGAAGGGAGTGCTGCATATACAGCCCCCGTTTGTGCCTCCAGTGGCACCTTGGGATCTGAACGTGGTGTTGAGTTTCTTGAAATCACATTGGTTTGAACCACTAAATAAAATATCTCACGTCCAAGGTGGTCATGCTTTTAGCCTTAGCTTTAGCTAGGCGTGTGTCGGAATTGGCGGCTTTGTCACATAAAAGCCCCTATCTGGTTTTTCATATGGACAGGGCAAAATTGCAGATTTGTCAGAAATTTCTGCCGAAGGTAGTGTCATCTTTTCATATGAACCAACCTATTGTGGTGCCTGTATCTACCAGTGGCTGGGAGGATTCCGAGTTACTAGATGTAGTGCGGGCTTTGAAGAGTATGTGGCCAGAACGGCTAAGGTCAGGAAAACGGAGTCGCTGTTTATCCTGTATGCATCCAACAAGCTGGGTGTTCCTGCTTCAAAGCAAACTATTGCTCGCTGGATCTGTAACACGATTCAGCAGGCTCATTCTGCGGCTTTGTTGCCGCATCCAAAATCAGTAAAGGCCCATTCCACAAGGAAGGTGGGCTCTTCTTGGGCGGCTGCCCGAGGGGTCTTGGCATTGCAACTTTGCCGAGCAGCTACTTGGCCGGGTTCAAACACATTTGCAAAGTTCTACAGGTTTGATACCCTTGCTGAGGAAGACCTTGAGTTAGCTCATTCGGTGCTGCAGAGTCATCCGCACTCTCCCGCCCGTTTGGGTGCTTTGGTATAATCCCCATGGTCCTTACGGAGTCCCCAGCATCCACTTAGGACGTTAGAGAAAATAAGATTTTACCCACCGGTAAATCTATTTCTCGTAGTCCATAGTGGATGCTGGGCGCCCGTCCCAAGTGCGGACTTCTTCTGCAATACTTGTATATAGTTATTGCTTAACAAAGGGTTATGTTATGTTACATCAGGTTGTCTGATGTGTTGTATTTGTTCATACTGTAAACTGGGTTTGGTTATCACGAGTTATGCGGTGTGATTGGTGTGGCTGGTATGAGTCTTACCCTGGATTCCAAAATCCTTTCCTTGTAATGTTAGCTCGTCCGGGCATAGTTTCCTTAACTGAGGTCTGGAGGAGGGACATAGAGGGAGGAGCCAGTGCACACCAGTAGACCTAATTCTTTTCTAGAGTTCCCTATCTCCCGCGGAGCCCGTCTATTCCCCCTGGTCCTTACGGAGTCCCCAGCATCCACTACGGACTACGAGAAATAGATTTACCGGTGAGTAAAATCTTATTTTCTACAAGGATGTCACATACTGAGAAAGAAATGCAGGTTTTGAGAAAATCTGTAGAGGGTTTGAAGTATGAAGCTCCCGCTACCTCATCTAAAACCCCAACTACATACGCTAAAAAGTGTGCACTTGCCCAGCTAATGCAAGCTGACACTGATACCGACTCTGATACAGGGGACGGTGAGGGGGATATGCAGAGGGGAGATGCAACCCTTGCTAAATGGGTGTAACTATTGATTAAAGCCATTAGGGACATTTTACACATTACTGAGAAGGTACCTAAACAGGTGGAGGAATCTTATTTTACAGAAAGTAAGAAATCCTTGCTTACCTTCCCGGCTTCTAAGGAGTTAAACTCCTTGGGGGAAATTTACTAAGGTGGGAGATTTTTAGAACTAGTGATGTTGCCCATAGCAACCAATCAGATTATATCTATTATCTGCTAGAAGCAGCTAGATAAATGGTAAGTAGAATCTGATTGGTTGCCATGGGCAACATCACCAGTTCTAAAAATCTCCCACTTTAGTAAATTTCCCCCCTTGTTTGAAAAATCCTGGGAAAACCCAGAGAAAAAAATTACAGATCCCAAAAAGGGTTCTCATTGCTTTCCCTTTCCCTGAAGAGGACAGAAAGAAGTGGGAAAACCCACCTATAGTAAATGCTTCTGTATCTAGGTTGTCTAAGAAGGTGGTTTTACCTGTCCCTGGTTCAACCGCTTTAAAAGAGCCGGCTGACCACAAGATTAAGACTACGCTCAAATCACTATGGGGGTAGATCACAGCAGCAAATATGTTAGCAGTTGGGCAAAACCATGTGCACTGCTGGTGTGGCAGATATAACATTTGCAGAGAGAGTTAGATTTGGGTGGGTTATTTTATTTCTGTGCAGGGTAAATACTGGCTGCTTTATTTTTACACTGCAATTTAGATTGCAGATTGAACTCACCACACCCAAATCTAACTCTCTCTGCACATGTTATATCTGCCTCCCCTGCAGTGCACATGGTTTTGCCCAACTGCTAAAAAATTTCCTGCTGCGATCAACTTGGAATTACCCCCTATATACAGCTACAGGCGTGGCTTTAAGGCCCACAATTGCTTGTGCGTGGATTTCTAAAGCCATAGTAAGGTGGTCAGGCACGTTACTAGAGGACTTAGATACTATGGATAGGAGTGACATTGAATTGTTTTTGCATCACATACAGGATTCTGCGAGTTTTCATGGTAGAGGCCATGAAGGACCTTGGCCTGCTTAATGCAAGGGCTACTTCCATAGCTGTCTCGGCAGAGGACTCTGGCTATGCCAATGGACTGTGTATGCAGAATCCAAGAAAAGTGTGGAGAACCTACCCTTCACAGGTCAGGCTCTGTTTGGGGACGCATTGGATGCGTGGATCTCCACAGCAACTGCGGGTAAGTCAACCTTTCTTCCCTCAGCAGCACCACCGGCTAGGAAATCTTACCCTATGTCTACACTGCAGTCCTTTCGGACGGCAAAATTTGAAAAATCCAAGCCCCCTTCCACCTTCTTTAGAGGAGGTCGGGGAAAATCGAGAAAACCTGCACCAACAGGTTCCCAGGAACAGAAACCAAGTTCTGCTTTCTCAAAATCTTCAGCATGACGGTGGACCTCCCGGCCTGGAGATCGGACAGGTGGGAGCGAAACTAAAAGATTTCAGTCACATCTGGACGTCATCATGCCTAGAATCCTGGGTAAAAGATATTGTTGCCCAGGGGTACAGACTGGAGTTTCAGGAACTCCCACCTCACAGATTCTTCAAATTAGGTTTACCAGCTTCGCTGACAGAAAATGCTATCCTACAGGAAGCCATTCAAAAATTGGTGCACACAAATGTCATTGCTCCAGTTCCACCTCACCTACAACACAAGGGTTATTACTCAAACCTGTTTGTGGTACCGAAACCGGACTGTTCGGTAAGGCCAATATTAAACTTAAGGTCACTGAACTCCTACTTGAGGGTATTCAAGTTCAAGATGGAGTCTCTGACAGCGGTGATCTCAGGTTTGGAGGAAGGAGAATTCCTGGTGTCCATGGATATCAAGGACGCATACCTTCACATTCCAATCTGGCCGCCTCACCAGGCTTATCTAAGATTTGCACTGCAGGACTGTCACTATCAGTTCCAGACGATGCCATTCGGCCTCTCCACAGCACCAAGGGTGTTCACCAAGGTCATGGCAGAAATGATGCTCCTCCTTCGCATGCAGGGAGTGAACATAATTCCATATCTGGACGATCTCCTGATAAAAGCATCTTCCATGGAGAGGCTGTTGCAGAGTATTGCTCTCTCAACTCAACTACTCCAGGATCATCGGTGGATCCTGAACCTTCCAAAGTCTCATTTGGAGCCGACAAGGAGACTATCCTTCCTGGAGGGTGTTTCTACCGGTAGAGAAAGTGTTGGTGATCCAATCCATGGTCCTGGATGTCCTGAAACCAGCCTGTGTATCGGTTCATCAGTGCATTCGCCTTCTGGGAAAGATGGTAGCCTCTTACGAGGCTCTGCAATATGGAAGATTCCATGCGAGGTTCTTCCAGCTGGATCTCCTGGACAAGTGGTCGGGATCGCATCTTCACATGCACCAGCGGATACGCCTGTCGCTGAAGGCCAGGATTTCACTCCACTGGTGGCTACAAACTTCTCACCTACTCAAGGGCCGCAGGTTCGGGATCCAAAATTGGATCCTTCTGACCACGGATGCAAGCCTCAGAGGTGAGGGAGCAGTCACTCAGGGGGAACAGTTCCAAGGAAAATGGTCAAGTCAGGAAGCCATTCTTCCGATCAACATTCTGGAACTAAAGGCCATATATAATGTCCTTCTACAGGCATCCCATCTTCTTCGAGATCAAGCTATTCAGGTTCAGTCGGACAATGTGACGGCCGTAACATGCATAAACCGGCAGGGCGGAATGAAAAGCAGAGCTGCAATGTCAGAGGTAACAAGAATCCTCTGGGCAGAAAGGCATGCAGTGGCACTGTCGGCGATCTTCATTCCGGGAGTGGACAACTAAGAAGTGGACTTCCTCAGCAGACACGATCTCCATCCAGGAGAATGGGGCCTCCAACCAGAGGTGTTCGCAGAAGAAACAAGCCGGTGGGGGGTACCTCAGAAAGACATGATGGCCTCTCGCCTCAACAAGTAGCTTCAGAAGTACTGTTCCAGGTCAAGAGACCCACAAGCAGTGGCGGTGAACGCACTAGTAACTCCGTGGGTGTTCCAGTCAGTGTATGTGTTCCCTTCACTTCCACTCATCCCAAGGATTCTCAAACTAATTAAAAGAACAAGAGTTCAGGCGATCCTCATTGTTCTGCACTGGCCAAGAACGGCTTGGTACACGGATCTTCTGGAATTACTGCTGGAGGATCCGAAGCATCTTCCTCTTTGCGAGGACCTTCTGCAACATGGGCCGTTCGCCTATCAAGACTTACCGCGGCTACGTTTGACGGTATGGAGGTTGAATGCCAGATCTTAGCTCGGCAAAGTATTCCGAACAAAGTCATTCCTACTCTGATCCAAGCTAGGAAGGGAATAATGTCTAAACATTACCATCAGATTTGGAAAAAGTATGTATCTTAGTGTGAATCCAAGAAGTTTCCTACGGTGGAGTTTCAACTAGGACGGTTTCTCCTCTTTCCGCAAGCAGGTGTGGATGTGGGCATACGCTTGGGCTCCAGTAAAGTCCAGATTTCGGCCTTGTCCATTTTCTTCCAGAAACAATTGGCTGCTGTCCCGGAGGTTCAGGCAATCTTAAAAGGGGTTCTGCACATCCAAACACCCTTTGTGCCTCTTACGGCACCTTGGGATCTTAATGTGGTGCTGCAATTCCTGAAATCGGATCAGTTTGAGCCTTTACAGGAGGTGGACGTAAAGTTTCTTACTTGGTAGGCTGTTACACTGTTGGTGTTGGCATCTGCAAGACGTGTGTCAGAATTGGGGGCATTGTTGCACAAGAGCCCCTACTTGATTTTCCATGAGGATAGAGCTGAGCTCATAACACATCAGCAATTTCTTCCAAAGGTTGTGTTGGCTTTTCATATCAACCAACCTATTGTGGTGCCAGTGGCTTCTGACACCTCGATTACCACCAAGTCCTTGGATGTTGTGAGGGCTTTGAAGATTTATGTGAAGAAAACTTCTTGTCACAGAAAATCGGACGCTCGATTTGTCCTTTATGATCCCTACAAGTTTAAAGCAGAAATTGGGGCACTTTTGAAATTTTCATTTTTGACCAAAATCGACAGGTCCTGGGCTTAGGGAATTCCTCATATGCCACAAAACGGTTGAAGCTACTGTTCAAAAATGATGCTCCGAAATCAACTTCTGTCACCTTAGTGATACATTTTGGGATAGTACCTAAAGTTTAAAGCAGAAATTGGGGCACTTTTGAAATTTTCATTTTTGACCAAAATCTACAGGGCCGGGGCTTAGAGAATTTCTCATCTGTAACAAAACGGTTGAAGCTCCTGTTCAAAAATGATGCTCCGAAATCAACTTCTGTCACCTTAGTGATACATTTTGGGATAGTACCTAAAGATTAAAGCAGAAATTGGGTCACTTTTGAAATTTTCATTTTTGACCAAAATCGACAGGTCCGGGGCTTAGGGAATTTCTCATCTGCCACAAAACAGTTGAAGCTCCTGTTCAAAAATGATGCTCCGAAATCAACTTCTGTCACCTTAGTGATACATTTTGGGATAGTACCTGAAGTTTAAAGCAGAAATTGGGGCACTTTTGAACTTTTCATTTTTGACCAAAATCGACAGGTCCGGGGCTTAGGGAATTTCTCATCTGCCACAAAACGGTTGAAGCTCCTGTTCAAAAATGATGCTCCGAAATCAACTTCTGTCACCTTAGTGATACATTTTGGGATAGTACCGGAAGTTTAAAGCAGAAATTGGGGCACTTTTGAAATTTTCATTTTTGACCAAAATCGACAGGTCCGAGGCTTAGGGAATTACTCATCTGCCACAAAACGGTTGAAGCTCCTGTTCAAAAATGATGCTCCGAAATCAACTTCTGTCACCTTAGTGATACATTTTGGGATAGTACCTAAAGTTTGGGGCACTTTTGAAATTTTCATTTTTGACCAAAATCGACAGGTCCGGGGCTTAGGGAATTTCTCATATGCCACAAAACGGTTGAAGCTCCTGCTCAAAAATGATGCTCCGAAATCAACTTCTGTCACCTTAGTGATACATTTTGGGATAGTACCTAAAGTTTAAAGCAGAAATTGGGGCACCTTTGAAATTTTCATTTTTGACCAAAATCGACAGGTCCGGGGCTTAGGGAATTTCTCATCTGCCACAAAACGGTTGAAGCTCCTGTTCAAAAATGATGCTCCGAAATCAACTTCTGTCACCTTAGTGATACATTTTGGGATAGTACCTAAAGTTTAAAGCAGAAATTGGGGCACTTTTGAACTTTTCATTTTTGACCAAAATCGACAGGTCCGGGGCTTAGGGAATTTCTCATTTGCCACAAAACGGTTGAAGCTCCTGTTCAAAAATGATGCTCAGAAATCAACTTCTGTCACCTTAGTGATACTTTTTAGGATAGTACCTAAAGTTTAAAGCAGAAATTGGGGCACTTTTGAAATTTTCATTTTTGACCAAAATCGACAGGTCCGGGGCTTAGGGAATTTCTCATCTGGCACAAAACGGTTGAAGCTCCTGTTCAAAAATGATGCTCCGAAATCAACTTCTGTCACCTTAGTGATACATTTTGGGATAGTACCTGAAGTTTAAAGCAGAAATTGGGGCACTTTTGAAATTTTCATTTTTTACCAAAATCGACAGGTCCGGGGCTTAGGGAATTTCTCATATGCCACAAAATGGTTGAAGCTCCTGTTCAAAAATGATGCTCCGAAATCAACTTCTGTCACCTTAGTGATACATTTTGGGATAGTACCTAAAGGTTAAAGCAGAAATTGGGGCACTTTTGAAATTTTCATTTTTGACCAAAATCGACAGGTCCGAGGCTTAGGGAATTTCTCATCTGCCACAAAACGGTTGAAGCTCCTGTTCAAAAATGATGCTCCGAAATCAACTTCTGTCACCTTAGTGATACATTTTGGGATAGTACCTGAAGTTTAAAGCAGAAATTGGGGCACTTTTGAAATTTTCATTTTTGACCAAAATCGACAGGTCCGAGGCTTAGGGAATTTCTCATCTGGCACAAAACGGTTGAAGCTCCTGTTCAAAAATGATGCTCCGAAATCAACTTCTGTCACCTTAGTGATACATTTTGGGATAGTACCTGAAGTTTAAAGCAGAAATTGGGGCACTTTTGAACTTTTCATTTTTGACCAAAATCGACAGGTCCGGGGCTTAGGGAATTTCTCATATGCCACAAAATGGTTGAAGCACCTGTTCAAAAATGATGCTCCGAAATCAACTTCTGTCACCTTAGTGATACATTTTGGGATAGTACCTAAAGGTTAAAGCAGAAATTGGGGCACTTTTGAAATTTTCATTTTTGACCAAATTCGACAGGTCCGGGGCTTAGGGAATTTCTCAGATGCCACAAAGTGGTTGAAGCTCCTGTTCAAAAATGATGCTCCGAAATCAACTTCTGTCACCTTAGTGGTACATTTTGGGATAGTACCTGAAGTTTAAAGCAGAAATTGGGGCACTTTTGAAATTTTCATTTTTGACCAAAATCAACAGGTCCGGGGCTTAGGGAATTTCTCATATGCCACAAAACGGTTGAAGCTCCTGTTCAAAAATGATGCTCCGAAATCAACTTCTGTCACCTTAGTGATACATTTTGGGATAGTACCTGAAGTTTAAAGCAGAAATTGGGGCACTTTTGAAATTTTCATTTTTGACCAAAATCGACAGGTCCGGGGCTTAGGGAATTTCTCATATGCCACAAAACGGTTGAAGCTCCTGTTCAAAAATGATGCTCCGAAATCAACTTCTGTCACCTTAGTGATACATTTTGGGATAGTACCTAAAGTTTAAAGCAGAAATTGGGGCACTTTTGAAATTTTTATTTTAGACCAAAATCGACAGGTCCAGGGCTTAGGGAATTTCTCATCTGTAACAAAACGGTTGAAGCTCCTGTTCAAAAATGATGCTCCGAAATCAACTTCGGTCACCTTAGTGATACATTTTGGGATAGTACCTAAAGATTAAAGCAGAAATTGGGGCACTTTTGAAATTTTCATTTTTGACCAAAATCGACAGGTCCGGGGCTTAGGGAATTTCTCATCTGCCACAAAACAGTTGAAGCTCCTGTTCAAAAATGATGCTCCGAAATCAACTTCTGTCACCTTAGTGATACATTTTGGGATAGTACCTGAAGTTTAAAGCAGAAATTGGGGCACTTTTGAACTTTTCATTTTTGACCAAAATCGACAGGTCCGGGGCTTAGGGAATTTCTCATATGCCACAAAACGGTTGAAGCTCCTGTTCAAAAATGATGCTCCGAAATCAACTTCTGTCACCTTAGTGATACATTTTGGGATAGTACCTAAAGTTTAAAGCAGAAATTGGGGCACTTTTGAAATTTTCATTTTTGACCAAAATCGACAGGTCCGGGGCTTAGGGAATTTCTCATATGCCACAAAACGGTTGAAGCTCCTGTTCAAAAATTATGCTCCGAAATCAACTTCTGTCAACTTAGTGATACATTTTGGGATAGTACCGGAAGTTTAAAGCAGAAATTGGGGCACTTTTGAAATTTTCATATTTGACCAAAATCAACAGGTCCGGGGCTTAGGGAATTTCTCATATGCCACAAAACGGTTGAAGCTCCTGTTCAAAAATGATGCTCCGAAATCAACTTCTGTCACCTTAGTGATACATTTTGGGATAGTACCTGAAGTTTAAAGCAGAAATTGGGGCACTTTTGAAATTTTCATTTTTGACCAAAATCGACAGGTCCGGGGCTTAGGGAATTTCTCATATGCCACAAAACGGTTGAAGCTCCTGTTCAAAAATGATGCTCCGAAATCAACTTCTGTCACCTTAGTGATACATTTTGGGATAGTACCTAAAGTTTAAAGCAGAAATTGGGGCACTTTTGAAATTTTTATTTTAGACCAAAATCGACAGGTCCAGGGCTTAGGGAATTTCTCATCTGTAACAAAACGGTTGAAGCTCCTGTTCAAAAATGATGCTCCGAAATCAACTTCGGTCACCTTAGTGATACATTTTGGGATAGTACCTAAAGATTAAAGCAGAAATTGGGGCACTTTTGAAATTTTCATTTTTGACCAAAATCGACAGGTCCGGGGCTTAGGGAATTTCTCATCTGCCACAAAACAGTTGAAGCTCCTGTTCAAAAATGATGCTCCGAAATCAACTTCTGTCACCTTAGTGATACATTTTGGGATAGTACCTGAAGTTTAAAGCAGAAATTGGGGCACTTTTGAACTTTTCATTTTTGACCAAAATCGACAGGTCCGGGGCTTAGGGAATTTCTCATATGCCACAAAACGGTTGAAGCTCCTGTTCAAAAATGATGCTCCGAAATCAACTTCTGTCACCTTAGTGATACATTTTGGGATAGTACCTAAAGTTTAAAGCAGAAATTGGGGCACTTTTGAAATTTTCATTTTTGACCAAAATCGACAGGTCCGGGGCTTAGGGAATTTCTCATATGCCACAAAACGGTTGAAGCTCCTGTTCAAAAATGATGCTCCGAAATCAACTTCTGTCAACTTAGTGATACATTTTGGGATAGTACCGGAAGTTTAAAGCAGAAATTGGGGCACTTTTGAAATTTTCATTTTTGACCAAAATCGACAGGTCCGAGGCTTAGGGAATTTCTCATCTGCCACAAAACGGTTGAAGCTCCTGTTCAAAAATGATGCTCCGAAATCAACTTCTGTCACCTTAGTGATACATTTTGGGATAGTACCTAAAGGTTAAAGCAGAAATTGGGGCACTTTTGAAATTTTCATTTTTGACCAAAATCGACAGGTCCGGGGCTTAGGGAATTTCTCATATGCCACAAAACGGTTGAAGCTCCTGTTCAAAAATGATGCTCCGAAATCAACTTCTGTCACCTTAGTGATACATTTTGGGATAGTACCTAAAGGTTAAAGCAGAAATTGGGGCACTTTTGAAATTTTCATTTTTGACCAAAATCGACAGGTCCGGGGCTTAGGGAATTTCTCATCTGCCACAAAACAGTTGAAGCTCCTGTTCAAAAATGATGCTCCGAAATCAACTTCTGTCACCTTAGTGATACATTTTGGGATAGTACCTGAAGTTTAAAGCAGAAATTGGGGCACTTTTGAACTTTTCATTTTTGACCAAAATCGACAGGTCCGGGGCTTAGGGAATTTCTCATCTGCCACAAAACGGTTGAAGCTCCTGTTCAAAAATGATGCTCCGAAATCAACTTCTGTCACCTTAGTGATACATTTTGGGATAGTACCTAAAGTTTAAAGCAGAAATTGGGGCACTTTTAAAATTTTCATTTTTGACCAAAATCGACAGGTCCGGGGCTTAGGGAATTTCTCATATGCCACAAAACGGTTGAAGTAACTGTTCAAAAATGATGCTCCGAAATCATCTTCTGTCACCTTAGTGATACATTTTGGGATAGTACCTAAAGTTTGGGGCACTTTTGAAATTTTCATTTTTGACCAAAATCGACAGGTCCGGGGCTTAGGGAATTTCTCATATGCCACAAAACGGTTGAAGCTCCTGTTCAAAAATGATGCTCCGAAATCAACTTCTGTCACCTTAGTGATACATTTTGGGATAGTACCTAAAGTTTAAAGCAGAAATTGGGGCACCTTTGAAATTTTCATTTTTGACCAAAATCGACAGGTCCGGGGCTTAGGGAATTTCTCATCTGCCACAAAACGGTTGAAGCTCCTGTTCAAAAATGATGATCCGAAATCAACTTCTGTCAACTTAGTGATACATTTTGGGATAGTACCGGAAGTTTAAAGCAGAAATTGGGGCACTTTTGAAATTTTCATTTTTGACCAAAATCGACAGGTCCGAGGCTTAGGGAATTTCTCATCTGCCACAAAACGGTTGAAGCTCCTGTTCAAAAATGATGCTCAGAAATCAACTTCTGTCACCTTAGTGATACTTTTTAGGATAGTACCTAAAGTTTAAAGCAGAAATTGGGGCACTTTTGAAATTTTCATTTTTGACCAAAATCGACAGGTCCGGGGCTTAGGGAATTTCTCATATGCCACAAAACGGTTGAAGCTCCTGTTCAAAAATGATGATCCGAAATCAACTTCTGTCAACTTAGTGATACATTTTGGGATAGTACCGGAAGTTTAAAGCAGAAATTGGGGCACTTTTGAAGTTTTCATTTTTGACCAAAATCGACAGGTCCGAGGCTAAGGGAATTTCTCATCAGCCACAAAACGGTTGAAGCTCCTGTTCAAAAATGATGCTCCGAAATCAACTTCTGTCACCTTAGTGATACATTTTGGGATAGTACCTGAAGTTTAAAGCAGAAATTAGGGCACTTTTGAAATTTTCATTTTTGACCAAAATCGACAGGTCCGAGGCTTAGGGAATTTCTCATCTGCCACAAAACGGTTGAAGCTCCTGTTCAAAAATGATGCTCCGAAATCAACTTCTGTCACCTTAGTGATACATTTTGGGATAGTACCTGAAGTTTAAAGCAGAAATTGGGGCACTTTTGAAATTTTCATTTTTGACCAAAATCGACAGGTCCGGGGCTTAGGGAATTTCTCATATGCCACAAAACGGTTGAAGCTCCTGTTCAAAAATGATGCTCCGAAATCAACTTCTGTAACCTTAGTGATACATTTTGGGATAGTACCTAAAGGTTAAAGCAGAAATTGGGGCACTTTTGAAATTTTCATTTTTGACCAAAATCGACAGGTCCGAGGCTTAGGGAATTTCTCATCTGCCACAAAACGGTTGAAGCTCCTGTTCAAAAATGATGCTCCGAAATCAACTTCTGTCACCTTAGTGATACATTTTGGGATAGTACCTGAAGTTTAAAGCAGAAATTGGGGCACTTTTGAAATTTTCATTTTTGACCAAAATCGACAGGTCCGAGGCTTAGGGAATTTCTCATCTGGCACAAAACGGTTGAAGCTCCTGTTCAAAAATGATGCTCCGAAATCAACTTCTGTCACCTTAGTGATACATTTTGGGATAGTACCTGAAGTTTAAAGCAGAAATTGGGGCACTTTTGAACTTTTCATTTTTGACCAAAATCGACAGGTCCGGGGCTTAGGGAATTTCTCATATGCCACAAAATGGTTGAAGCTCCTGTTCAAAAATGATGCTCCGAAATCAACTTCTGTCACCTTAGTGATACATTTTGGGATAGTACCTGAAGTTTAAAGCAGAAATTGGGGCACTTTTGAAATTTTCATTTTTGACCAAAATCGACAGGTCCGGGGCTTAGGGAATTTCTCATATGCCACAAAACGGTTGAAGCTCCTGTTCAAAAATGATGCTCCGAAATCAACTTCTGTCACCTTAGTGATACATTTTGGGATAGTACCTAAAGTTTAAAGCAGAAATTGGGGCACTTTTGAAATTTTTATTTTAGACCAAAATCGACAGGTCCAGGGCTTAGGGAATTTCTCATCTGTAACAAAACGGTTGAAGCTCCTGTTCAAAAATGATGCTCCGAAATCAACTTCGGTCACCTTAGTGATACATTTTGGGATAGTACCTAAAGATTAAAGCAGAAATTGGGGCACTTTTGAAATTTTCATTTTTGACCAAATTCGACAGGTCCGGGGCTTAGGGAGTTTCTCATATGCCACAAAACGGTTGAAGCTCCTGTTCAAAAATGATGCTTCGAAATCAACTTCTGTCACCTTAGTGGTACATTTTGGGATAGTACCTGAAGTTTAAAGCAGAAATTGGGGCACTTTTGAAATTTTCATTTTTGACCAAAATCGACAGGTCCGGGGTATAGGGAATTTCTCATATGCCACAAAACGGTTGAAGCTTCTGTTCAAAAATGATGATCCGAAATCAACTTCTGTCAACTTAGTGATACATTTTGGGATAGTACCGGAAGTTTAAAGCAGAAATTGGGGCACTTTTGACATTTTCATTTTTGACCAAAATCGACAGGTCCGGGGCTTAGGGAATTTCTCATCTGCCACAAAACAGTTGAAGCTCCTGTTCAAAAATGATGCTCCGAAATCAACTTCTGTCACCTTAGTGATACATTTTGGGATAGTACCTGAAGTTTAAAGCAGAAATTGGGGCACTTTTGAACTTTTCATTTTTGACCAAAATCGACAGGTCCGAGGCTTAGGGAATTTCTCATCTGCCACAAAACGGTTGAAGCTCCTGTTCAAAAATGATGCTCCGAAATCAACTTCTGTCACCTTAGTGATACATTTTGGGATAGTTCCTAAAGTTTAAAGCAGAAATTGGGGCACTTTTGAAATTTTCATTTTTGACCAAAATCGACAGGTCCGGGGCTTAGGGAATTTCTCATCTGCCACAAAACAGTTGAAGCTCCTGTTCAAAAATGATGCTCCGAAATCAACTTCTGTCACCTTAGTGATACATTTTGGGATAGTACCTGAAGTTTAAAGCAGAAATTGGGGCACTTTTGAACTTTTCATTTTTGACCAAAATCGACAGGTCCGAGGCTTAGGGAATTTCTCATCTGCCACAAAACGGTTGAAGCTCCTGTTCAAAAATGATGCTCCGAAATCAACTTCTGTCACCTTAGTGATACATTTTGGGATAGTTCCTAAAGTTTAAAGCAGAAATTGGGGCACTTTTGAAATTTTCATTTTTGACCAAAATCGACAGGTCCGGGGTATAGGGAATTTCTCATATGCCACAAAACGGTTGAAGCTTCTGTTCAAAAATGATGATCCGAAATCAACTTCTGTCAACTTAGTGATACATTTTGGGATAGTACCGGAAGTTTAAAGCAGAAATTGGGGCACTTTTGAAATTTTCATTTTTGACCAAAATCGACAGGTCCGGGGCTTAGGGAATTTCTCATCTGCCACAAAACAGTTGAAGCTCCTGTTCAAAAATGATGCTCCGAAATCAACTTCTGTCACCTTAGTGATACATTTTGGGATAGTACCTGAAGTTTAAAGCAGAAATTGGGGCACTTTTGAAATTTTCATTTTTGACCAAAATCGACAGGTCCGGGGCTTAGGGAATTTCTCATCTGCCACAAAACGGTTGAAGCTCCTGTTCAAAAATGATGCTCCGAAATCAACTTCTGTCACCTTAGTGATACATTTTGGGATAGTACCGGAAGTTTAAAGCAGAAATTGGGGCACTTTTGAAATTTTCATTTTTGACCAAAATCGACAGGTCCGAGGCTTAGGGAATTTCTAATCTGCCACAAAACGGTTGAAGCTCCTGTTCAAAAATGATGCTCCGAAATCAACTTCTGTCACCTTAGTGATACATTTTGGGATAGTACCTAAAGTTTAAAGCAGAAATTGGGGCACTTTTAAAATTTTCATTTTTGACCAAAATCGACAGGTCCGGGGCTTAGGGAATTTCTCATATGCCACAAAACGGTTGAAGTAACTGTTCAAAAATGATGCTCCGAAATCAACTTCTGTCACCTTAGTGATACATTTTGGGATAGTACCTAAAGTTTAAAGCAGAAATTGGGGCACCTTTGAAATTTTCATTTTTGACCAAAATCGACAGGTCCGGGGCTTAGGGAATTTCTCATCTGCCACAAAACGGTTGAAGCTCCTGTTCAAAAATGATGCTCCGAAATCAACTTCTGTCACCTTAGTGATACATTTTGGGATAGTACCTAAAGTTTAAAGCAGAAATTGGGGCACTTTTGAACTTTTAATTTTTGACCAAAATCGACAGGTCCGGGTCTTAGGGAATTTCTCATCTGCCACAAAACGGTTGAAGCTCCTGTTCAAAAATGATGCTCAGAAATCAACTTCTGTCACCTTAGTGATACTTTTTAGGATAGTACCTAAAGTTTAAAGCAGAAATTGGGGCACTTTTGAAATTTTCATTTTTGACCAAAATCGACAGTTCCGGGGCTTAGGGAATTTCTCATATGCCACAAAACGGTTGAAGCTCCTGTTCAAAAATGATGATCCGAAATCAACTTCTTTCAACTTAGTGATACATTTTGGGATAGTACCGGAAGTTTAAAGCAGAAATTGGGGCACTTTTGAAATTTTCATTTTTGACCAAAATCGACAGGTCCGAGGCTTAGGGAATTTCTCATCTGCCACAAAACGGTTGAAGCTCCTGTTCAAAAATGATGCTCCGAAATCAACTTCTGTCACCTTAGTGATACTTTTTAGGATAGTACCTAAAGTTTAAAGCAGAAATTGGGGCACTTTTGAAATTTTCATTTTTGACCAAAATCGACAGGTCCGGGGCTTAGGGAATTTCTCATATGCCACAAAACGGTTGAAGCTCCTGTTCAAAAATGATGCTCCGAAATCAACTTCTGTCACCTTAGTGATACATTTTGGGATAGTACCTAAAGTTTAAAGCAGAAATTGGGGCACTTTTGAACTTTTAATTTTTGACCAAAATCGACAGGTCCGGGTCTTAGGGAATTTCTCATCTGCCACAAAACGGTTGAAGCTCCTGTTCAAAAATGATGCTCAGAAATCAACTTCTGTCACCTTAGTGATACTTTTTAGGATAGTACCTAAAGTTTAAAGCAGAAATTGGGGCACTTTTGAAATTTTCATTTTTGACCAAAATCGACAGGTCCGGGGCTTAGGGAATTTCTCATATGCCACAAAACGGTTGAAGCTCCTGTTCAAAAATGATGATCCGAAATCAACTTCTGTCAACTTAGTGATACATTTTGGGATAGTACCGGAAGTTTAAAGCAGAAATTGGGGCACTTTTGAAATTTTCATTTTTGACCAAAATCGACAGGTCCGAGGCTTAGGGAATTTCTCATCTGCCACAAAACGGTTGAAGCTCCTGTTCAAAAATGATGCTCCGAAATCAACTTCTGTCACCTTAGTGATATTTTTTAGGATAGTACCTAAAGTTTAAAGCAGAAATTGGGGCACTTTTGAAATTTTAATTTTTGACCAAAATCAACAGGTCCGGGGTTTAGGGAATTTCTCATATGCCACAAAACGGTTGAAGCTCCTGTTCAAAAATGATGCTCCGAAATCAACTTCTGTCACCTTAGTGGTACATTTTGGGATAGTACCTGAAGTTTAAAGCAGAAATTGGGGCACTTTTGAAATTTTAATTTTTGACCAAAATCAACAGGTCCGGGGCTTAGGGAATTTCTCATATGCCACAAAACGGTTGAAGCTCCTGTTCAAAAATGATGCTCCGAAATCAACTTCTGTCAACTTAGTGATACATTTTGGGATAGTACCGGAAGTTTAAAGCAGAAATTGGGGCACTTTTGAAATTTTCATTTTTGACCAAAATCGACAGGTCCGAGGCTTAGGGAATTTCTCATCTGCCACAAAACGGTTGAAGCTCCTGTTCAAAAATGATGCTCCGAAATCAACTTCTGTCACCTTAGTGATACATTTTGGGATAGTACCTAAAGTTTAAAGCAGAAATTGGGGCACTTTTGAAATTTTCATTTTTGACCAAAATCGACAGGTCCGGGGCTTAGGGAATTTCTCATATGCCACAAAATGGTTGAAGCTCCTGTTCAAAAATGATGCTCCGAAATCAACTTCTGTCACCTTAGTGATACATTTTGGGATAGTATCTAAAGGTTAAAGCAGAAATTGGGGCACCTTTGAAATTTTCATTTTTGAACAAATTCGACAGGTCCGGGGCTTAGGGAATTTCTCATATGCCACAAAACGGTTGAAGCTCCTGTTCAAAAATGATGCTTCGAAATCAACTTCTGTCACCTTAGTGGTACATTTTGGGATAGTACCTGAAGTTTAAAGCAGAAATTGGGGCACTTTTGAAATTTTAATTTTTTACCAAAATCAACAGGTCCGGGGCTTAGGGAATTTCTCATATGCCACAAAACGGTTGAAGCTCCTGTTCAAAAATGATGCTCCGAAATCAACTTCTGTCACCTTAGTGATACATTTTGGGATAGTACCTGAAGTTTAAAGCAGAAATTGGGGCACTTTTGAAATTTTCATTTTTGACCAAAATCGACAGGTCCGGGGCTTAGGGAATTTCTCATATGCCACAAAACGGGTGAAGCTCCTGTTCAAAAATGATGCTCCGAAATCAACTTCTGTCACCTTAGTGATACATTTTGGGATAGTACCTAAAGGTTAAAGCAGAAATTGGGGCACTTTTGAAATTTTCATTTTTGACCAAAATCGACAGGTCCAGGGCTTAGGGAATTTCTCATCTGCCACAAAACGGTTGAAGCTCCTGTTCAAAAATGATGCTCAGAAATCAACTTCTGTCACCTTAGTGATACTTTTTAGGATAGTACCTAAAGTTTAAAGCAGAAATTGGGGCACTTTTGAAATTTTCATTTTTGACCAAAATCGACACGTACGGGGCTCAGGGAATTTCTCATATGCCATAAAACGGTTGAAGCTCCTGTTCAAAAATGATGCTCCGAAATCAACTTCTGTCACCTTAGTGATACATTTTGGGATAGTACCTGAAGTTTAAAGCAGAAATTGGGGCACTTTTGAACTTTTCATTTTTGACCAAAATCGACAGGTCCGGGGCTTAGGGAATTTCTCATATGCCACAAAACGGTTGAAGCACCTGTTCAAAAATGATGCTCCGAAATCAACTTCTGTCACCTTAGCATAGGTGTGCGCAGGGGGGGTGCCTGGTGCGCACAGGCACCCCCTAATGTCTGGCACCCCGATCTCACATGCCTGATGCAGCGATAGCCGAGCAGGCTGGTTACTGTCCCCTCTGCACTGCACCCTGTACCCTGTCAGGACTGCAATACTGACGGGACGCCTGGGTTAATCAAGGGTGCCACTGACACCGGCTTTCAAATTCCCAGCTCCACCTCCATGTACAAAAACAGTGCGATGTAACGTGATTACGTCATGCTGCTCGCACGCCCACCCATCACACCCGCTCACCTCATTCCTTCTATGCTATGCCAATGCCAGCCACTGATGAGGAGCAGCATGCAGCCAGCGTTCCACTTAGGAAGACAAATTCAATACAGGCAGACGGCCGGCAGCAGCATGGACACATCACTCGTTTTTCCAGCAGCGTCAGTACTAGTCTGTGACTGTCAGTGTCAGTTTAGTTACTGACTTGTAAGTAAGCTGCTGCAGCTTGCAGGGGAAAGAGAGGGAGAGCCAGACCAGGCTGAGGAGGAGCAGTGTAATTGCAGCGAGTGCCATCAGGGGTGTTTGTTTGGAGCACCCCACAACATCTGACAATGCATCTGCTTTATTAGGATTGGTACAAAGGTGGATATTTTATATGCGTTGACCATCAATAGATGGTGCTAGATATGCCAAAAAGGCGATGCTAGACACACCCCTCCGACGGTGCACCCCCTAATAAAATGTGCTGTGCACGCCAGTGCACCTTAGTGATACATTTTGGGATAGTACCTGAAGTTTAAAGCAGAAATTGGGGCACTTTTGAAATTTTCATTTTTGACCAAATTCGACAGGTCCGGGGCTTAGGGAATTTCTCAGATGCCACAAAGCGGTTGAAGCTCCTGTTCAAAAATGATGCTCCGAAATCAACTTCTGTCACCTTAGTGATACATTTTGGGATAGTACCTGAAGTTTAAAGCAGAAATTGGGGCACTTTTGAAATTTTCATTTTTGACCAAAATCGACAGGTCCGGGGCTTAGGGAATTTCTCATATGCCACAAAACGGTTGAAGCTCCTGTTCAAAAATGATGCTCCGAAATCAACTTCTGTCACCTTAGTGATACATTTTGGGATAGTACCTAAAGTTTAAAGCAGAAATTGGGGCACTTTTGAAATTTTTATTTTAGACCAAAATCGACAGGTCCAGGGCTTAGGGAATTTCTCATCTGTAACAAAACGGTTGAAGCTCCTGTTCAAAAATGATGCTCCGAAATCAACTTCGGTCACCTTAGTGATACATTTTGGGATAGTACCTAAAGATTAAAGCAGAAATTGGGGCACTTTTGAAATTTTCATTTTTGACCAAAATCGACAGGTCCGGGGCTTAGGGAATTTCTCATCTGCCACAAAACAGTTGAAGCTCCTGTTCAAAAATGATGCTCCGAAATCAACTTCTGTCACCTTAGTGATACATTTTGGGATAGTACCTGAAGTTTAAAGCAGAAATTGGGGCACTTTTGAACTTTTCATTTTTGACCAAAATCGACAGGTCCGGGGCTTAGGGAATTTCTCATATGCCACAAAACGGTTGAAGCTCCTGTTCAAAAATGATGCTCCGAAATCAACTTCTGTCACCTTAGTGATACATTTTGGGATAGTACCTAAAGTTTAAAGCAGAAATTGGGGCACTTTTGAAATTTTCATTTTTGACCAAAATCGACAGGTCCGGGGCTTAGGGAATTTCTCATATGCCACAAAACGGTTGAAGCTCCTGTTCAAAAATGATGCTCCGAAATCAACTTCTGTCACCTTAGTGATACATTTTGGGATAGTACCTAAAGTTTAAAGCAGAAATTGGGGCACTTTTGAACTTTTAATTTTTGACCAAAATCGACAGGTCCGGGTCTTAGGGAATTTCTCATCTGCCACAAAACGGTTGAAGCTCCTGTTCAAAAATGATGCTCAGAAATCAACTTCTGTCACCTTAGTGATACTTTTTAGGATAGTACCTAAAGTTTAAAGCAGAAATTGGGGCACTTTTGAAATTTTCATTTTTGACCAAAATCGACAGTTCCGGGGCTTAGGGAATTTCTCATATGCCACAAAACGGTTGAAGCTCCTGTTCAAAAATGATGATCCGAAATCAACTTCTTTCAACTTAGTGATACATTTTGGGATAGTACCGGAAGTTTAAAGCAGAAATTGGGGCACTTTTGAAATTTTCATTTTTGACCAAAATCGACAGGTCCGAGGCTTAGGGAATTTCTCATCTGCCACAAAACGGTTGAAGCTCCTGTTCAAAAATGATGCTCCGAAATCAACTTCTGTCACCTTAGTGATACTTTTTAGGATAGTACCTAAAGTTTAAAGCAGAAATTGGGGCACTTTTGAAATTTTCATTTTTGACCAAAATCGACAGGTCCGGGGCTTAGGGAATTTCTCATATGCCACAAAACGGTTGAAGCTCCTGTTCAAAAATGATGCTCCGAAATCAACTTCTGTCACCTTAGTGATACATTTTGGGATAGTACCTAAAGTTTAAAGCAGAAATTGGGGCACTTTTGAACTTTTAATTTTTGACCAAAATCGACAGGTCCGGGTCTTAGGGAATTTCTCATCTGCCACAAAACGGTTGAAGCTCCTGTTCAAAAATGATGCTCAGAAATCAACTTCTGTCACCTTAGTGATACTTTTTAGGATAGTACCTAAAGTTTAAAGCAGAAATTGGGGCACTTTTGAAATTTTCATTTTTGACCAAAATCGACAGGTCCGGGGCTTAGGGAATTTCTCATATGCCACAAAACGGTTGAAGCTCCTGTTCAAAAATGATGATCCGAAATCAACTTCTGTCAACTTAGTGATACATTTTGGGATAGTACCGGAAGTTTAAAGCAGAAATTGGGGCACTTTTGAAATTTTCATTTTTGACCAAAATCGACAGGTCCGAGGCTTAGGGAATTTCTCATCTGCCACAAAACGGTTGAAGCTCCTGTTCAAAAATGATGCTCCGAAATCAACTTCTGTCACCTTAGTGATATTTTTTAGGATAGTACCTAAAGTTTAAAGCAGAAATTGGGGCACTTTTGAAATTTTAATTTTTGACCAAAATCAACAGGTCCGGGGTTTAGGGAATTTCTCATATGCCACAAAACGGTTGAAGCTCCTGTTCAAAAATGATGCTCCGAAATCAACTTCTGTCACCTTAGTGGTACATTTTGGGATAGTACCTGAAGTTTAAAGCAGAAATTGGGGCACTTTTGAAATTTTAATTTTTGACCAAAATCAACAGGTCCGGGGCTTAGGGAATTTCTCATATGCCACAAAACGGTTGAAGCTCCTGTTCAAAAATGATGCTCCGAAATCAACTTCTGTCAACTTAGTGATACATTTTGGGATAGTACCGGAAGTTTAAAGCAGAAATTGGGGCACTTTTGAAATTTTCATTTTTGACCAAAATCGACAGGTCCGAGGCTTAGGGAATTTCTCATCTGCCACAAAACGGTTGAAGCTCCTGTTCAAAAATGATGCTCCGAAATCAACTTCTGTCACCTTAGTGATACATTTTGGGATAGTACCTAAAGTTTAAAGCAGAAATTGGGGCACTTTTGAAATTTTCATTTTTGACCAAAATCGACAGGTCCGGGGCTTAGGGAATTTCTCATATGCCACAAAATGGTTGAAGCTCCTGTTCAAAAATGATGCTCCGAAATCAACTTCTGTCACCTTAGTGATACATTTTGGGATAGTATCTAAAGGTTAAAGCAGAAATTGGGGCACCTTTGAAATTTTCATTTTTGAACAAATTCGACAGGTCCGGGGCTTAGGGAATTTCTCATATGCCACAAAACGGTTGAAGCTCCTGTTCAAAAATGATGCTTCGAAATCAACTTCTGTCACCTTAGTGGTACATTTTGGGATAGTACCTGAAGTTTAAAGCAGAAATTGGGGCACTTTTGAAATTTTAATTTTTTACCAAAATCAACAGGTCCGGGGCTTAGGGAATTTCTCATATGCCACAAAACGGTTGAAGCTCCTGTTCAAAAATGATGCTCCGAAATCAACTTCTGTCACCTTAGTGATACATTTTGGGATAGTACCTGAAGTTTAAAGCAGAAATTGGGGCACTTTTGAAATTTTCATTTTTGACCAAAATCGACAGGTCCGGGGCTTAGGGAATTTCTCATATGCCACAAAACGGGTGAAGCTCCTGTTCAAAAATGATGCTCCGAAATCAACTTCTGTCACCTTAGTGATACATTTTGGGATAGTACCTAAAGGTTAAAGCAGAAATTGGGGCACTTTTGAAATTTTCATTTTTGACCAAAATCGACAGGTCCAGGGCTTAGGGAATTTCTCATCTGCCACAAAACGGTTGAAGCTCCTGTTCAAAAATGATGCTCAGAAATCAACTTCTGTCACCTTAGTGATACTTTTTAGGATAGTACCTAAAGTTTAAAGCAGAAATTGGGGCACTTTTGAAATTTTCATTTTTGACCAAAATCGACACGTACGGGGCTCAGGGAATTTCTCATATGCCATAAAACGGTTGAAGCTCCTGTTCAAAAATGATGCTCCGAAATCAACTTCTGTCACCTTAGTGATACATTTTGGGATAGTACCTGAAGTTTAAAGCAGAAATTGGGGCACTTTTGAACTTTTCATTTTTGACCAAAATCGACAGGTCCGGGGCTTAGGGAATTTCTCATATGCCACAAAACGGTTGAAGCACCTGTTCAAAAATGATGCTCCGAAATCAACTTCTGTCACCTTAGCATAGGTGTGCGCAGGGGGGGTGCCTGGTGCGCACAGGCACCCCCTAATGTCTGGCACCCCGATCTCACATGCCTGATGCAGCGATAGCCGAGCAGGCTGGTTACTGTCCCCTCTGCACTGCACCCTGTACCCTGTCAGGACTGCAATACTGACGGGACGCCTGGGTTAATCAAGGGTGCCACTGACACCGGCTTTCAAATTCCCAGCTCCACCTCCATGTACAAAAACAGTGCGATGTGACGTGATTACGTCATGCTGCTCGCACGCCCACCCATCACACCCGCTCACCTCATTCCTTCTATGCTATGCCAATGCCAGCCACTGATGAGGAGCAGCATGCAGCCAGCGTTCCACTTAGGAAGACAAATTCAATACAGGCAGACGGCCGGCAGCAGCATGGACACATCACTCGTTTTTCCAGCAGCGTCAGTACTAGTCTGTGACTGTCAGTGTCAGTTTAGTTACTGACTTGTAAGTAAGCTGCTGCAGCTTGCAGGGGAAAGAGAGGGAGAGCCAGACCAGGCTGAGGAGGAGCAGTGTAATTGCAGCGAGTGCCATCAGGGGTGTTTGTTTGGAGCACCCCACAACATCTGACAATGCATCTGCTTTATTAGGATTGGTACAAAGGTGGATATTTTATATGCGTTGACCATCAATAGATGGTGCTAGATATGCCAAAAAGGCGATGCTAGACACACCCCTCCGACGGTGCACCCCCTAATAAAATGTGCTGTGCACGCCAGTGCACCTTAGTGATACATTTTGGGATAGTACCTGAAGTTTAAAGCAGAAATTGGGGCACTTTTGAAATTTTCATTTTTGACCAAATTCGACAGGTCCGGGGCTTAGGGAATTTCTCAGATGCCACAAAGCGGTTGAAGCTCCTGTTCAAAAATGATGCTCCGAAATCAACTTCTGTCACCTTAGTGATACATTTTGGGATAGTACCTGAAGTTTAAAGCAGAAATTGGGGCACTTTTGAAATTTTCATTTTTGACCAAAATCGACAGGTCCGGGGCTTAGGGAATTTCTCATATGCCACAAAACGGTTGAAGCTCCTGTTCAAAAATGATGCTCCGAAATCAACTTCTGTCACCTTAGTGATACATTTTGGGATAGTACCTAAAGTTTAAAGCAGAAATTGGGGCACTTTTGAAATTTTTATTTTAGACCAAAATCGACAGGTCCAGGGCTTAGGGAATTTCTCATCTGTAACAAAACGGTTGAAGCTCCTGTTCAAAAATGATGCTCCGAAATCAACTTCGGTCACCTTAGTGATACATTTTGGGATAGTACCTAAAGATTAAAGCAGAAATTGGGGCACTTTTGAAATTTTCATTTTTGACCAAAATCGACAGGTCCGGGGCTTAGGGAATTTCTCATCTGCCACAAAACAGTTGAAGCTCCTGTTCAAAAATGATGCTCCGAAATCAACTTCTGTCACCTTAGTGATACATTTTGGGATAGTACCTGAAGTTTAAAGCAGAAATTGGGGCACTTTTGAACTTTTCATTTTTGACCAAAATCGACAGGTCCGGGGCTTAGGGAATTTCTCATATGCCACAAAACGGTTGAAGCTCCTGTTCAAAAATGATGCTCCGAAATCAACTTCTGTCACCTTAGTGATACATTTTGGGATAGTACCTAAAGTTTAAAGCAGAAATTGGGGCACTTTTGAAATTTTCATTTTTGACCAAAATCGACAGGTCCGGGGCTTAGGGAATTTCTCATATGCCACAAAACGGTTGAAGCTCCTGTTCAAAAATGATGCTCCGAAATCAACTTCTGTCAACTTAGTGATACATTTTGGGATAGTACCGGAAGTTTCAAGCAGAAATTGGGGCACTTTTGAAATTTTCATTTTTGACCAAAATCGACAGGTCCGAGGCTTAGGGAATTTCTCATCTGCCACAAAACGGTTGAAGCTCCTGTTCAAAAATGATGCTCCGAAATCAACTTCTGTCACCTTAGTGATACATTTTGGGATAGTACCTAAAGGTTAAAGCAGAAATTGGGGCACTTTTGAAATTTTCATTTTTGACCAAAATCGACAGGTCCGGGGCTTAGGGAATTTCTCATATGCCACAAAACGGTTGAAGCTCCTGTTCAAAAATGATGCTCCGAAATCAACTTCTGTCACCTTAGTGATACATTTTGGGATAGTACCTAAAGGTTAAAGCAGAAATTGGGGCACTTTTGAAATTTTCATTTTTGACCAAAATCGACAGGTCCGGGGCTTAGGGAATTTCTCATCTGCCACAAAACAGTTGAAGCTCCTGTTCAAAAATGATGCTCCGAAATCAACTTCTGTCACCTTAGTGATACATTTTGGGATAGTACCTGAAGTTTAAAGCAGAAATTGGGGCACTTTTGAACTTTTCATTTTTGACCAAAATCGACAGGTCCGGGGCTTAGGGAATTTCTCATCTGCCACAAAACGGTTGAAGCTCCTGTTCAAAAATGATGCTCCGAAATCAACTTCTGTCACCTTAGTGATACATTTTGGGATAGTACCTAAAGTTTAAAGCAGAAATTGGGGCACTTTTAAAATTTTCATTTTTGACCAAAATCGACAGGTCCGGGGCTTAGGGAATTTCTCATATGCCACAAAACGGTTGAAGTAACTGTTCAAAAATGATGCTCCGAAATCAACTTCTGTCACCTTAGTGATACATTTTGGGATAGTACCTAAAGTTTAAAGCAGAAATTGGGGCACCTTTGAAATTTTCATTTTTGACCAAAATCGACAGGTCCGGGGCTTAGGGAATTTCTCATCTGCCACAAAACGGTTGAAGCTCCTGTTCAAAAATGATGCTCCGAAATCAACTTCTGTCACCTTAGTGATACATTTTGGGATAGTACCTGAAGTTTAAAGCAGAAATTAGGGCACTTTTGAACTTTTCATTTTTGACCAAAATCGACAGGTCCGGGGCTTAGGGAATTTCTCATCTGCCACAAAACGGTTGAAGCTCCTGTTCAAAAATGATGCTCAGAAATCAACTTCTGTCACCTTAGTGATACTTTTTAGGATAGTACCTAAAGTTTAAAGCAGAAATTGGGGCACTTTTGAAATTTTCATTTTTGACCAAAATCGACAGGTCCGGGGCTTAGGGAATTTCTCATATGCCACAAAACGGTTGAAGCTCCTGTTCAAAAATGATGATCCGAAATCAACTTCTGTCAACTTAGTGATACATTTTGGGATAGTACCGGAAGTTTAAAGCAGAAATTGGGGCACTTTTGAAGTTTTCATTTTTGACCAAAATCGACAGGTCCGAGGCTAAGGGAATTTCTCATCAGCCACAAAACGGTTGAAGCTCCTGTTCAAAAATGATGCTCCGAAATCAACTTCTGTCACCTTAGTGATACATTTTGGGATAGTACCTGAAGTTTAAAGCAGAAATTAGGGCACTTTTGAAATTTTCATTTTTGACCAAAATCGACAGGTCCGAGGCTTAGGGAATTTCTCATCTGCCACAAAACGGTTGAAGCTCCTGTTCAAAAATGATGCTCCGAAATCAACTTCTGTCACCTTAGTGATACATTTTGGGATAGTACCTGAAGTTTAAAGCAGAAATTGGGGCACTTTTGAAATTTTCATTTTTGACCAAAATCGACAGGTCCGGGGCTTAGGGAATTTCTCATATGCCACAAAACGGTTGAAGCTCCTGTTCAAAAATGATGCTCCGAAATCAACTTCTGTAACCTTAGTGATACATTTTGGGATAGTACCTAAAGGTTAAAGCAGAAATTGGGGCACTTTTGAAATTTTCATTTTTGACCAAAATCGACAGGTCCGAGGCTTAGGGAATTTCTCATCTGCCACAAAACGGTTGAAGCTCCTGTTCAAAAATGATGCTCCGAAATCAACTTCTGTCACCTTAGTGATACATTTTGGGATAGTACCTGAAGTTTAAAGCAGAAATTGGGGCACTTTTGAAATTTTCATTTTTGACCAAAATCGACAGGTCCGAGGCTTAGGGAATTTCTCATCTGGCACAAAACGGTTGAAGCTCCTGTTCAAAAATGATGCTCCGAAATCAACTTCTGTCACCTTAGTGATACATTTTGGGATAGTACCTGAAGTTTAAAGCAGAAATTGGGGCACTTTTGAAATTTTCATTTTTGACCAAAATCGACAGGTCCGGGGCTTAGGGAATTTCTCATATGCCACAAAACGGTTGAAGCTCCTGTTCAAAAATGATGCTCCGAAATCAACTTCTGTCACCTTAGTGATACATTTTGGGATAGTACCTAAAGTTTAAAGCAGAAATTGGGGCACTTTTGAAATTTTTATTTTAGACCAAAATCGACAGGTCCAGGGCTTAGGGAATTTCTCATCTGTAACAAAACGGTTGAAGCTCCTGTTCAAAAATGATGCTCCGAAATCAACTTCGGTCACCTTAGTGATACATTTTGGGATAGTACCTAAAGATTAAAGCAGAAATTGGGGCACTTTTGAAATTTTCATTTTTGACCAAATTCGACAGGTCCGGGGCTTAGGGAGTTTCTCATATGCCACAAAACGGTTGAAGCTCCTGTTCAAAAATGATGCTTCGAAATCAACTTCTGTCACCTTAGTGGTACATTTTGGGATAGTACCTGAAGTTTAAAGCAGAAATTGGGGCACTTTTGAAATTTTCATTTTTGACCAAAATCGACAGGTCCGGGGTATAGGGAATTTCTCATATGCCACAAAACGGTTGAAGCTTCTGTTCAAAAATGATGATCCGAAATCAACTTCTGTCAACTTAGTGATACATTTTGGGATAGTACCGGAAGTTTAAAGCAGAAATTGGGGCACTTTTGAAATTTTCATTTTTGACCAAAATCGACAGGTCCGGGGCTTAGGGAATTTCTCATCTGCCACAAAACAGTTGAAGCTCCTGTTCAAAAATGATGCTCCGAAATCAACTTCTGTCACCTTAGTGATACATTTTGGGATAGTACCTGAAGTTTAAAGCAGAAATTGGGGCACTTTTGAACTTTTCATTTTTGACCAAAATCGACAGGTCCGAGGCTTAGGGAATTTCTCATCTGCCACAAAACGGTTGAAGCTCCTGTTCAAAAATGATGCTCCGAAATCAACTTCTGTCACCTTAGTGATACATTTTGGGATAGTTCCTAAAGTTTAAAGCAGAAATTGGGGCACTTTTGAAATTTTCATTTTTGACCAAAATCGACAGGTCCGGGGCTTAGGGAATTTCTCATCTGCCACAAAACAGTTGAAGCTCCTGTTCAAAAATGATGCTCCGAAATCAACTTCTGTCACCTTAGTGATACATTTTGGGATAGTACCTGAAGTTTAAAGCAGAAATTGGGGCACTTTTGAACTTTTCATTTTTGACCAAAATCGACAGGTCCGAGGCTTAGGGAATTTCTCATCTGCCACAAAACGGTTGAAGCTCCTGTTCAAAAATGATGCTCCGAAATCAACTTCTGTCACCTTAGTGATACATTTTGGGATAGTTCCTAAAGTTTAAAGCAGAAATTGGGGCACTTTTGAAATTTTCATTTTTGACCAAAATCGACAGGTCCGGGGCTTAGGGAATTTCTCATCTGCCACAAAACAGTTGAAGCTCCTGTTCAAAAATGATGCTCCGAAATCAACTTCTGTCACCTTAGTGATACATTTTGGGATAGTACCTAAAGTTTAAAGCAGAAATTGGGGCACTTTTGAACTTTTCATTTTTGACCAAAATCGACAGGTCCGGGGCTTAGGGAATTTCTCATCTGCCACAAAACGGTTGAAGCTCCTGTTCAAAAATGATGCTCCGAAATCAACTTCTGTCACCTTAGTGATACATTTTGGGATAGTACCGGAAGTTTAAAGCAGAAATTGGGGCACTTTTGAAATTTTCATTTTTGACCAAAATCGACAGGTCCGAGGCTTAGGGAATTTCTAATCTGCCACAAAACGGTTGAAGCTCCTGTTCAAAAATGATGCTCCGAAATCAACTTCTGTCACCTTAGTGATACATTTTGGGATAGTACCTAAAGTTTAAAGCAGAAATTGGGGCACTTTTAAAATTTTCATTTTTGACCAAAATCGACAGGTCCGGGGCTTAGGGAATTTCTCATATGCCACAAAACGGTTGAAGTAACTGTTCAAAAATGATGCTCCGAAATCAACTTCTGTCACCTTAGTGATACATTTTGGGATAGTACCTAAAGTTTAAAGCAGAAATTGGGGCACCTTTGAAATTTTCATTTTTGACCAAAATCGACAGGTCCGGGGCTTAGGGAATTTCTCATCTGCCACAAAACGGTTGAAGCTCCTGTTCAAAAATGATGCTCCGAAATCAACTTCTGTCACCTTAGTGATACATTTTGGGATAGTACCTAAAGTTTAAAGCAGAAATTGGGGCACTTTTGAACTTTTAATTTTTGACCAAAATCGACAGGTCCGGGTCTTAGGGAATTTCTCATCTGCCACAAAACGGTTGAAGCTCCTGTTCAAAAATGATGCTCAGAAATCAACTTCTGTCACCTTAGTGATACTTTTTAGGATAGTACCTAAAGTTTAAAGCAGAAATTGGGGCACTTTTGAAATTTTCATTTTTGACCAAAATCGACAGTTCCGGGGCTTAGGGAATTTCTCATATGCCACAAAACGGTTGAAGCTCCTGTTCAAAAATGATGATCCGAAATCAACTTCTTTCAACTTAGTGATACATTTTGGGATAGTACCGGAAGTTTAAAGCAGAAATTGGGGCACTTTTGAAATTTTCATTTTTGACCAAAATCGACAGGTCCGAGGCTTAGGGAATTTCTCATCTGCCACAAAACGGTTGAAGCTCCTGTTCAAAAATGATGCTCCGAAATCAACTTCTGTCACCTTAGTGATACTTTTTAGGATAGTACCTAAAGTTTAAAGCAGAAATTGGGGCACTTTTGAAATTTTCATTTTTGACCAAAATCGACAGGTCCGGGGCTTAGGGAATTTCTCATATGCCACAAAACGGTTGAAGCTCCTGTTCAAAAATGATGCTCCGAAATCAACTTCTGTCACCTTAGTGATACATTTTGGGATAGTACCTAAAGTTTAAAGCAGAAATTGGGGCACTTTTGAACTTTTAATTTTTGACCAAAATCGACAGGTCCGGGTCTTAGGGAATTTCTCATCTGCCACAAAACGGTTGAAGCTCCTGTTCAAAAATGATGCTCAGAAATCAACTTCTGTCACCTTAGTGATACTTTTTAGGATAGTACCTAAAGTTTAAAGCAGAAATTGGGGCACTTTTGAAATTTTCATTTTTGACCAAAATCGACAGGTCCGGGGCTTAGGGAATTTCTCATATGCCACAAAACGGTTGAAGCTCCTGTTCAAAAATGATGATCCGAAATCAACTTCTGTCAACTTAGTGATACATTTTGGGATAGTACCGGAAGTTTAAAGCAGAAATTGGGGCACTTTTGAAATTTTCATTTTTGACCAAAATCGACAGGTCCGAGGCTTAGGGAATTTCTCATCTGCCACAAAACGGTTGAAGCTCCTGTTCAAAAATGATGCTCCGAAATCAACTTCTGTCACCTTAGTGATATTTTTTAGGATAGTACCTAAAGTTTAAAGCAGAAATTGGGGCACTTTTGAAATTTTAATTTTTGACCAAAATCAACAGGTCCGGGGCTTAGGGAATTTCTCATATGCCACAAAACGGTTGAAGCTCCTGTTCAAAAATGATGCTCCGAAATCAACTTCTGTCACCTTAGTGGTACATTTTGGGATAGTACCTGAAGTTTAAAGCAGAAATTGGGGCACTTTTGAAATTTTAATTTTTGACCAAAATCAACAGGTCCGGGGCTTAGGGAATTTCTCATATGCCACAAAACGGTTGAAGCTCCTGTTCAAAAATGATGCTCCGAAATCAACTTCTGTCAACTTAGTGATACATTTTGGGATAGTACCGGAAGTTTAAAGCAGAAATTGGGGCACTTTTGAAATTTTCATTTTTGACCAAAATCGACAGGTCCGAGGCTTAGGGAATTTCTCATCTGCCACAAAACGGTTGAAGCTCCTGTTCAAAAATGATGCTCCGAAATCAACTTCTGTCACCTTAGTGATACATTTTGGGATAGTACCTAAAGTTTAAAGCAGAAATTGGGGCACTTTTGAAATTTTCATTTTTGACCAAAATCGACAGGTCCGGGGCTTAGGGAATTTCTCATATGCCACAAAATGGTTGAAGCTCCTGTTCAAAAATGATGCTCCGAAATCAACTTCTGTCACCTTAGTGATACATTTTGGGATAGTATCTAAAGGTTAAAGCAGAAATTGGGGCACCTTTGAAATTTTCATTTTTGACCAAATTCGACAGGTCCGGGGCTTAGGGAATTTCTCATATGCCACAAAACGGTTGAAGCTCCTGTTCAAAAATGATGCTTCGAAATCAACTTCTGTCACCTTAGTGGTACATTTTGGGATAGTACCTGAAGTTTAAAGCAGAAATTGGGGCACTTTTGAAATTTTAATTTTTTACCAAAATCAACAGGTCCGGGGCTTAGGGAATTTCTCATATGCCACAAAACGGTTGAAGCTCCTGTTCAAAAATGATGCTCCGAAATCAACTTCTGTCACCTTAGTGATACATTTTGGGATAGTACCTGAAGTTTAAAGCAGAAATTGGGGCACTTTTGAAATTTTCATTTTTGACCAAAATCGACAGGTCCGGGGCTTAGGGAATTTCTCATATGCCACAAAACGGGTGAAGCTCCTGTTCAAAAATGATGCTCCGAAATCAACTTCTGTCACCTTAGTGATACATTTTGGGATAGTACCTAAAGGTTAAAGCAGAAATTGGGGCACTTTTGAAATTTTCATTTTTGACCAAAATCGACAGGTCCAGGGCTTAGGGAATTTCTCATCTGCCACAAAACGGTTGAAGCTCCTGTTCAAAAATGATGCTCAGAAATCAACTTCTGTCACCTTAGTGATACTTTTTAGGATAGTACCTAAAGTTTAAAGCAGAAATTGGGGCACTTTTGAAATTTTCATTTTTGACCAAAATCGACAGGTACGGGGCTCAGGGAATTTCTCATATGCCATAAAACGGTTGAAGCTCCTGTTCAAAAATGATGCTCCGAAATCAACTTCTGTCACCTTAGTGATACATTTTGGGATAGTACCTGAAGTTTAAAGCAGAAATTGGGGCACTTTTGAACTTTTCATTTTTGACCAAAATCGACAGGTCCGGGGCTTAGGGAATTTCTCATATGCCACAAAACGGTTGAAGCACCTGTTCAAAAATGATGCTCCGAAATCAACTTCTGTCACCTTAGCATAGGTGTGCGCAGGGGGGGTGCCTGGTGCGCACAGGCACCCCCTAATGTCTGGCACCCCGATCTCACATGCCTGATGCAGCGATAGCCGAGCAGGCTGGTTACTGTCCCCTCTGCACTGCACCCTGTACCCTGTCAGGACTGCAATACTGACGGGACGCCTGGGTTAATCAAGGGTGCCACTGACACCGGCTTTCAAATTCCCAGCTCCACCTCCATGTACAAAAACAGTGCGATGTGACGTGATTACGTCATGCTGCTCGCACGCCCACCCATCACACCCGCTCACCTCATTCCTTCTATGCTATGCCAATGCCAGCCACTGATGAGGAGCAGCATGCAGCCAGCGTTCCACTTAGGAAGACAAATTCAATACAGGCAGACGGCCGGCAGCAGCATGGACACATCACTCGTTTTTCCAGCAGCGTCAGTACTAGTCTGTGACTGTCAGTGTCAGTTTAGTTACTGACTTGTAAGTAAGCTGCTGCAGCTTGCAGGGGAAAGAGAGGGAGAGCCAGACCAGGCTGAGGAGGAGCAGTGTAATTGCAGCGAGTGCCATCAGGGGTGTTTGTTTGGAGCACCCCACAACATCTGACAATGCATCTGCTTTATTAGGATTGGTACAAAGGTGGATATTTTATATGCGTTGACCATCAATAGATGGTGCTAGATATGCCAAAAAGGCGATGCTAGACACACCCCTCCGACGGTGCACCCCCTAATAAAATGTGCTGTGCACGCCAGTGCACCTTAGTGATACATTTTGGGATAGTACCTGAAGTTTAAAGCAGAAATTGGGGCACTTTTGAAATTTTCATTTTTGACCAAAATCGACAGGTCCGAGGCTTAGGGAATTTCTCATCTGCCACATAACGGTTGAAGCTCCTGTTCAAAAATGATGCTCCGAAATCAACTTCTGTCACCTTAGTGATACATTTTGGGATAGTACCTGAAGTTTAAAGCAGAAATTGGGGCACTTTTGAACTTTTCATTTTTGACCAAAATCGACAGGTCCGGGGCTTAGGGAATTTCTCATATGCAACAAAACGGTTGAAGCTCCTGTTCAAAAATGATGCTCCGAAATCAACTTCTGTAACCTTAGTGATACATTTTGGGATAGTACCTAAAGTTTAAAGCAGAAATTGGGGCACTTTTAAAATTTTCATTTTTGACCAAAATCGACAGGTCCGGGGCCTAGGGAATTTCTCATATGCCACAAAATGGTTGAAGCTCCTGTTCAAAAATGATGCTCCGAAATCAACTTCTGTCACCTTAGTGATACATTTTGGGATAGTACCTAAAGGTTAAAGCAGAAATTGGGGCACCTTTGAAATTTTCATTTTTGACCAAATTCGACAGGTCCGGGGCTTAGGGAATTTCTCAGATGCCACAAAACGGTTGAAGCTCCTGTTCAAAAATGATGCTCCGAAATCAACTTCTGTCACCTTAGTGGTACATTTTGGGATAGTACCTGAAGTTTAAAGCAGAAATTGGGGCACTTTTGAAATTTTCATTTTTGACCAAAATCAACAGGTCCGGGTGCTTAGGGAATTTCTCATATGCCACAAAACGGTTGAAGCCCCTGTTCAAAAATGATGCTCCGAAATCAACTTCTGTCACCTTAGTGATACATTTTGGGATAGTACCTGAAGTTTAAAGCAGAAATTGGGGCACTTTTGAAATTTTCATTTTTGACCAAAATCGACAGGTCCGGGGCTTAGGGAATTTCTCATATGCCACAAAACGGTTGAAGCTCCTGTTCAAAAATGATGCTCCGAAATCAACTTCTGTCACCTTAGTGATACATTTTGGGATAGTACCTAAAGTTTAAAGCAGAAATTGGGGCACTTTTGAAATTTTTATTTTAGATCAAAATCGACAGGTCCAGGGCTTAGGGAATTTCTCATCTGTAACAAAACGGTTGAAGCTCCTGTTCAAAAATGATGCTCCGAAATCAACTTCGGTCACCTTAGTGATACATTTTGGGATAGTACCTAAAGATTAAAGCAGAAATTGGGGCACTTTTGAAATTTTCATTTTTGACCAAAATCGACAGGTCCGAAGCTTAGGGAATTTCTCATCTGCCACAAAACAGTTGAAGCTCCTGTTCAAAAATGATGCTCCGAAATCAACTTCTGTCACCTTAGTGATACATTTTGGGATAGTACCTAAAGTTTAAAGCAGAAATTGGGGCACCTTTGAAATTTTCATTTTTGACCAAAATCGACAGGTCCAGGGCTTAGGGTATTTCTCAAATGCCACAAAACGGTTGAAGCTCCTGTTCAAAAATGATGCTCCGAAATCAACTTCTGTCACCTTAGTGATACATTTTGGGATAGTACCTAAAGTTTAAAGCAGAAATTGGGGCACTTTTGAAATTTTCATTTTTGACCAAAATCGACAGGTCCGGGGCTTAGGGAATTTCTCATATGCCACAAAATGGTTGAAGCTCCTGTTCAAAAATGATGCTCCGAAATCAACTTCTGTCACCTTAGTGATACATTTTGGGATAGTATCTAAAGGTTAAAGCAGAAATTGGGGCACCTTTGAAATTTTCATTTTTGACCAAATTCGACAGGTCCGGGGCTTAGGGTATTTCTCATATGCCACAAAATGGTTGAAGCTCCTGTTCAAAAATGATGCTTCGAAATCAACTTCTGTCACCTTAGTGGTACATTTTGGGATAGTACCTGAAGTTTAAAGCAGAAATTGGGGCACTTTTGAAATTTTAATTTTTGACCAAAATCAACAGGTCCGGGGCTTAGGGAATTTCTCATGTGCCACAAAACGGTTGAAGCTCCTGTTCAAAAATGATGCTCAGAAATCAACTTCTGTCACCTTAGTGATACTTTTTAGGATAGTACCTAAAGTTTAAAGCAGAAATTGGGGCACTTTTGAAATTTTCATTTTTGACCAAAATCGACAGGTACGGGGCTCAGGGAATTTCTCATATGCCATAAAACGGTTGAAGCTCCTGTTCAAAAATGATGCTCCGAAATCAACTTCTGTCACCTTAGTGATACATTTTGGGATAGTACCTGAAGTTTAAAGCAGAAATTGGGGCACTTTTGAACTTTTCATTTTTGACCAAAATCGACAGGTCCGGGGCTTAGGGAATTTCTCATATGCCACAAAACGGTTGAAGCACCTGTTCAAAAATGATGCTCCGAAATCAACTTCTGTCACCTTAGCATAGGTGTGCGCAGGGGGGGTGCCTGGTGCGCACAGGCACCCCCTAATGTCTGGCACCCCGATCTCACATGCCTGATGCAGCGATAGCCGAGCAGGCTGGTTACTGTCCCCTCTGCACTGCACCCTGTACCCTGTCAGGACTGCAATACTGACGGGACGCCTGGGTTAATCAAGGGTGCCACTGACACCGGCTTTCAAATTCCCAGCTCCACCTCCATGTACAAAAACAGTGCGATGTGACGTGATTACGTCATGCTGCTCGCACGCCCACCCATCACACCCGCTCACCTCATTCCTTCTATGCTATGCCAATGCCAGCCACTGATGAGGAGCAGCATGCAGCCAGCGTTCCACTTAGGAAGACAAATTCAATACAGGCAGACGGCCGGCAGCAGCATGGACACATCACTCGTTTTTCCAGCAGCGTCAGTACTAGTCTGTGACTGTCAGTGTCAGTTTAGTTACTGACTTGAAAGTAAGCTGCTGCAGCTTGCAGGGGAAAGAGAGGGAGAGCCAGACCAGGCTGAGGAGGAGCAGTGTAATTGCAGCGAGTGCCATCAGGGGTGTTTGTTTGGAGCACCCCACAACATCTGACAATGCATCTGCTTTATTAGGATTGGTACAAAGGTGGATATTTTATATGCGTTGACCATCAATAGATGGTGCTAGATATGCCAAAAAGGCGATGCTAGACACACCCCTCCGACGGTGCACCCCCTAATAAAATGTGCTGTGCACGCCAGTGCACCTTAGTGATACATTTTGGGATAGTACCTGAAGTTTAAAGCAGAAATTGGGGCACTTTTGAAATTTTCATTTTTGACCAAAATCGACAGGTCCGAGGCTTAGGGAATTTCTCATCTGCCACATAACGGTTGAAGCTCCTGTTCAAAAATGATGCTCCGAAATCAACTTCTGTCACCTTAGTGATACATTTTGGGATAGTACCTGAAGTTTAAAGCAGAAATTGGGGCACTTTTGAACTTTTCATTTTTGACCAAAATCGACAGGTCCGGGGCTTAGGGAATTTCTCATATGCCACAAAACGGTTGAAGCTCCTGTTCAAAAATGATGCTCCGAAATCAACTTCTGTAACCTTAGTGATACATTTTGGGATAGTACCTAAAGGTTAAAGCAGAAATTGGGGAACCTTTGAAATTTTCATTTTTGACCAAATTCGACAGGTCCGGGGCTTAGGGAATTTCTCAGATGCCACAAAACGGTTGAAGCTCCTGTTCAAAAATGATGCTCCGAAATCAACTTCTGTCACCTTAGTGGTACATTTTGGGATAGTACCTGAAGTTTAAAGCAGAAATTGGGGCACTTTTGAAATTTTCATTTTTGACCAAAATCAACAGGTCCGGGTGCTTAGGGAATTTCTCATATGCCACAAAACGGTTGAAGCCCCTGTTCAAAAATGATGCTCCGAAATCAACTTCTGTCACCTTAGTGATACATTTTGGGATAGTACCTGAAGTTTAAAGCAGAAATTGGGGCACTTTTGAAATTTTCATTTTTGACCAAAATCGACAGGTCCGGGGCTTAGGGAATTTCTCATATGCCACAAAACGGTTGAAGCTCCTGTTCAAAAATGATGCTCCGAAATCAACTTCTGTCACCTTAGTGATACATTTTGGGATAGTACCTAAAGTTTAAAGCAGAAATTGGGGCACTTTTGAAATTTTTATTTTAGATCAAAATCGACAGGTCCAGGGCTTAGGGAATTTCTCATCTGTAACAAAACGGTTGAAGCTCCTGTTCAAAAATGATGCTCCGAAATCAACTTCGGTCACCTTAGTGATACATTTTGGGATAGTACCTAAAGATTAAAGCAGAAATTGGGGCACTTTTGAAATTTTCATTTTTGACCAAAATCGACAGGTCCGAAGCTTAGGGAATTTCTCATCTGCCACAAAACAGTTGAAGCTCCTGTTCAAAAATGATGCTCCGAAATCAACTTCTGTCACCTTAGTGATACATTTTGGGATAGTACCTGAAGTTTAAAGCAGAAATTGGGGCACTTTTGAACTTTTCATTTTTGACCAAAATCGACAGGTCCGGGGCTTAGGGAATTTCTCAGATGCCACAAAACGGTTGAAGCTCCTGTTCAAAAATGATGCTCCGAAATCAACTTCTGTCACCTTAGTGATACATTTTGGGATAGTACCTAAAGTTTAAAGCAGAAATTGGGGCACTTTTGAAATTTTCATTTTTGACCAAAATCGACAGGTCCGGGGCTTAGGGAATTTCTCATATGCCACAAAATGGTTGAAGCTCCTGTTCAAAAATGATGCTCCGAAATCAACTTCTGTCACCTTAGTGATACATTTTGGGATAGTACCTAAAGGTTAAAGCAGAAATTGGGGCACCTTTGAAATTTTCATTTTTGACCAAATTCGACAGGTCCGGGGCTTAGGGAATTTCTCATATGCCACAAAACGGTTGAAGCTCCTGTTCAAAAATGATGCTTCGAAATCAACTTCTGTCACCTTAGTGGTACATTTTGGGATAGTAACTGAAGTTTAAAGCAGAAATTGGGGCACTTTTGAAATTTTAATTTTTGACCAAAATCAACAGGTCCGGGGCTTAGGGAATTTCTCATATGCCACAAAACGGTTGAAGCTCCTGTTCAAAAATGATGCTCCGAAATCAACTTCTGTCACCTTAGTGATACATTTTGGGATAGTACCTGAAGTTTAAAGCAGAAATTGGGGCACTTTTGAAATTTTCATTTTTTGACCAAAATCGACAGGTCCGGGGCTTAGGGAATTTCTCATATGCCACAAAACGGTTGAAGCTCCTGTTCAAAAATGATGCTCCGAAATCAACTTCTGTCACCTTAGTGATACATTTTGGGATAGTACCTAAAGGTTAAAGCAGAAATTGGGGCACCTTTGAAATTTTCATTTTTGACCAAATTCGACAGGTCCGGGGCTTAGGGAATTTCTCAGATGCCACAAAACGGTTGAAGCTCCTGTTCAAAAATGATGCTCCGAAATCAACTTCTGTCACCTTAGTGGTACATTTTGGGATAGTACCTGAAGTTTAAAGCAGAAATTGGGGCACTTTTGAAATTTTCATTTTTGACCAAAATCAACAGGTCCGGGGCTTAGGGAATTTCTCATATGCCACAAAACGGTTGAAGCTCCTGTTCAAAAATGATGCTCCGAAATCAACTTCTGTCACCTTAGTGATACATTTTGGGATAGTACCTGAAGTTTAAAGCAGAAATTGGGGCACTTTTGAAATTTTCATTTTTGACCAAAATCGACAGGTCCGGGGCTTAGGGAATTTCTCATATGCCACAAAACGGTTGAAGCTCCTGTTCAAAAATGATGCTCCGAAATCAACTTCTGTCACCTTAGTGATACATTTTGGGATAGTACCTAAAGTTTAAAGCAGAAATTGGGGCACTTTTGAAATTTTTATTTTAGACCAAAATCGACAGGTCCAGGGCTTAGGGAATTTCTCATCTGTAACAAAACGGTTGAAGCTCCTGTTCAAAAATGATGCTCCGAAATCAACTTCGGTCACCTTAGTGATACATTTTGGGATAGTACCTAAAGATTAAAGCAGAAATTGGGGCACTTTTGAAATGTTCATTTTTGACCAAAATCGACAGGTCCGGGGCTTAGGGAATTTCTCATCTGCCACAAAACAGTTGAAGCTCCTGTTCAAAAATGATGCTCCGAAATCAACTTCTGTCACCTTAGTGATACATTTTGGGATAGTACCTGAAGTTTAAAGCAGACATTGGGGCACTTTTGAACTTTTCATTTTTGACCAAAATCGACAGGTCCGGGGCTTAGGGAATTTCTCATATGCCACAAAACGGTTGAAGCTCCTGTTCAAAAATGATGCTCCGAAATCAACTTCTGTTACCTTAGTGATACATTTTGGGATAGTACCTAAAGTTTAAAGCAGAAATTGGGGCACTTTTGAAATTTTCATTTTTGACCAAAATCGACAGGTCCGGGGCTTAGGGAATTTCTCATATGCCACAAAATGGTTGAAGCTCCTGTTCAAAAATGATGCTCCGAAATCAACTTCTGTCACCTTAGTGATACATTTTGGGATAGTACCTGAAGTTTAAAGCAGAAATTGGGGCACTTTTGAAATTTTCATTTTTGACCAAAATCGACAGGTCCGGGGCTTAGGGAATTTCTCATATGCCACAAAACGGTTGAAGCTCCTGTTCAAAAATGATGCTCCGAAATCAACTTCTGTCAACTTAGTGATACATTTTGGGATAGTACCGGAAGTTTAAAGCAGAAATTGGGGCACTTTTGAAATTTTCATTTTTGACCAAAATCGACAGGTCCGAGGCTTAGGGAATTTCTCATCTGCCACAAAACGGTTGAAGCTCCTGTTCAAAAATGATGCTCCGAAATCAACTTCTGTCACCTTAGTGATACATTTTGGGATAGTACCTAAAGTTTAAAGCAGAAATTGGGGCACTTTTGAAATTTTCATTTTTGACCAAAATCGACAGGTCCGGGGCTTAGGGAATTTCTCATATGCCACAAAACGGTTGAAGCTCCTGTTCAAAAATGATGCTCCGAAATCAACTTCTGTCACCTTAGTGATACATTTTGGGATAGTACCTAAAGGTTAAAGCAGAAATTGGGGCACTTTTGAAATTTTCATTTTTGACCAAAATCGACAGGTCCGGGGCTTAGGGAATTTCACATCTGCCACAAAACGGTTGAAGCTCCTGTTCAAAAATGATGCTCCGAAATCAACTTCTGTCACCTTAGTGATACTTTTTAGGATAGTACCTAAAGTTTAAAGCAGAAATTGGGGCACTTTTGAAATTTTCATTTTTGACCAAAATCGACAGGTACGGGGCTCAGGGAATTTCTCATATGCCATAAAACGGTTGAAGCTCCTGTTCAAAAATGATGCTCCGAAATCAACTTCTGTCACCTTAGTGATACATTTTGGGATAGTACCTGAAGTTTAAAGCAGAAATTGGGGCACTTTTGAACTTTTCATTTTTGACCAAAATCGACAGGTCCGGGGCTTAGGGAATTTCTCATATGCCACAAAACGGTTGAAGCACCTGTTCAAAAATGATGCTCCGAAATCAACTTCTGTCACCTTAGCATAGGTGTGCGCAGGGGGGGTGCCTGGTGCGCACAGGCACCCCCTAATGTCTGGCACCCCGATCTCACATGCCTGATGCAGCGATAGCCGAGCAGGCTGGTTACTGTCCCCTCTGCACTGCACCCTGTGCCCTGTCAGGACTGCAATACTGACGGGACGCCTGGGTTAATCAAGGGTGCCACTGACACCGGCTTTCAAATTCCCAGCTCCACCTCCATGTACAAAAACAGTGCGATGTGACGTGATTACGTCATGCTGCTCGCACGCCCACCCATCACACCCGCTCACCTCATTCCTTCTATGCTATGCCAATGCCAGCCACTGATGAGGAGCAGCATGCAGCCAGCGTTCCACTTAGGAAGACAAATTCAATACAGGCAGACGGCCGGCAGCAGCATGGACACATCACTCGTTTTTCCAGCAGCGTCAGTACTAGTCTGTGACTGTCAGTGTCAGTTTAGTTACTGACTTGTAAGTAAGCTGCTGCAGCTTGCAGGGGAAAGAGAGGGAGAGCCAGACCAGGCTGAGGAGGAGCAGTGTAATTGCAGCGAGTGCCATCAGGGGTGTTTGTTTGGAGCACCCCACAACATCTGACAATGCATCTGCTTTATTAGGATTGGTACAAAGGTGGATATTTTATATGCGTTGACCATCAATAGATGGTGCTAGATATGCCAAAAAGGCGATGCTAGACACACCCCTCCGACGGTGCACCCCCTAATAAAATGTGCTGCGCACGCCAGTGCACCTTAGTGATACATTTTGGGATAGTACCTGAAGTTTAAAGCAGAAATTGGGGCACTTTTGAAATTTTCATTTTTGACCAAAATCGACAGGTCCGAGGCTTAGGGAATTTCTCATATGCTACAAAACGGTTGAAGCTCCTGTTCAAAAATGATGCTCCGAAATCAACTTCTGTCACCTTAGTGATACATTTTGGGATAGTACCTAAAGTTTAAAGCAGAAATTGGGGCACTTTTGAAATTTTTATTTTAGACCAAAATCGACAGGTCCAGGGCTTAGGGAATTTCTCATCTGTAACAAAACGGTTGAAGCTCCTGTTCAAAAATGATGCTCCGAAATCAACTTCGGTCACCTTAGTGATACATTTTGGGATAGTACTTAAAGATTAAAGCAGAAATTGGGGCACTTTTGAAATTTTCATTTTTGACCAAAATCGACAGGTCCGGGGCTTAGGGAATTTCTCATCTGCCACAAAACAGTTGAAGCTCCTGTTCAAAAATGATGCTCCGAAATCAACTTCTGTCACCTTAGTGATACATTTTGGGATAGTACCTGAAGTTTAAAGCAGAAATTGGGGCACTTTTGAACTTTTCATTTTTGACCAAAATCGACAGGTCCGGGGCTTAGGGAATTTCTCATATGCCACAAAACGGTTGAAGCTCCTGTTCAAAAATGATGCTCCGAAATCAACTTCTGTCACCTTAGTGATACATTTTGGGATAGTACCTAAAGTTTAAAGCAGAAATTGGGGCACTTTTGAAATTTTCATTTTTGACCAAAATCGACAGGTCCGGGGCTTAGGAAATTTCTCATATGCCACAAAATGGTTGAAGCTCCTGTTCAAAAATGATGCTCCGAAATCAACTTCTGTCACCTTAGTGATACATTTTGGGATAGTACCTAAAGGTTAAAGCAGAAATTGGGGCACCTTTGAAATTTTCATTTTTGACCAAAATCGACAGGTCCGGGGCTTAGGGAATTTCTCATATGCCACAAAACGGTTGAAGCTCCTGTTCAAAAATGATGCTCCGAAATCAACTTCTGTCACCTTAGTGATACATTTTGGGATAGTACCTAAAGGTTAAAGCAGAAATTGGGGCATTTTTGAAATTTTCATTTTTGACCAAAATCGACAGGTCCAGGGCATAGGGAATTTCTCATCTGCCACAAAACGGTTGAAGCTCCTGTTCAAAAATGATGCTCCGAAATCAACTTCTGTAACCTTAGTGATACATTTTGGGATAGTACCTAAAGTTTAAAGCAGAAATTGGGGCACTTTTAAAATTTTCATTTTTGACCAAAATCGACAGGTCCGGGGCTTAGGGAATTTCTCATATGCCACAAAATGGTTGAAGCTCCTGTTCAAAAATGATGCTCCGAAATCAACTTCTGTCACCTTAGTGATACATTTTGGGATAGTACCTAAAGGTTAAAGCAGAAATTGGGGCACCTTTGAAATTTTCATTTTTGACCAAATTCGACAGGTCCGGGGCTTAGGGAATTTCTCAGATGCTACAAAACGGTTGAAGCTCCTGTTCAAAAATGATGCTCCGAAATCAACTTCTGTCACCTTAGTGGTACATTTTGGGATAGTACCTGAAGTTTAAAGCAGAAATTGGGGCACTTTTGAAATTTTCATTTTTGACCAAAATCGACAGGTCCGGGGCTTAGGGAATTTCTCATATGCCACAAAACGGTTGAAGCTCCTGTTCAAAAATGATGCTCCGAAATCAACTTCTGTCACCTTAGTGATACATTTTGGGATAGTACCTAAAGTTTAAAGCAGAAATTGGGGCACTTTTGAAATTTTTATTTTAGACCAAAATCGACAGGTCCAGGGCTTAGGGAATTTCTCATCTGTAACAAAACGGTTGAAGCTCCTGTTCAAAAATGATGCTCCGAAATCAACTTCGGTCACCTTAGTGATACATTTTGGGATAGTACTTAAAGATTAAAGCAGAAATTGGGGCACTTTTGAAATTTTCATTTTTGACCAAAATCGACAGGTCCGGGGCTTAGGGAATTTCTCATCTGCCACAAAACAGTTGAAGCTCCTGTTCAAAAATGATGCTCCGAAATCAACTTCTGTCACCTTAGTGATACATTTTGGGATAGTACCTGAAGTTTAAAGCAGAAATTGGGGCACTTTTGAACTTTTCATTTTTGACCAAAATCGACAGGTCCGGGGCTTAGGGAATTTCTCATATGCCACAAAACGGTTGAAGCTCCTGTTCAAAAATGATGCTCCGAAATCAACTTCTGTCACCTTAGTGATACATTTTGGGATAGTACCTAAAGTTTAAAGCAGAAATTGGGGCACTTTTGAAATTTTCATTTTTGACCAAAATCGACAGGTCCGGGGCTTAGGAAATTTCTCATATGCCACAAAATGGTTGAAGCTCCTGTTCAAAAATGATGCTCCGAAATCAACTTCTGTCACCTTAGTGATACATTTTGGGATAGTACCTAAAGGTTAAAGCAGAAATTGGGGCACCTTTGAAATTTTCATTTTTGACCAAAATCGACAGGTCCGGGGCTTAGGGAATTTCTCATATGCCACAAAACGGTTGAAGCTCCTGTTCAAAAATGATGCTCCGAAATCAACTTCTGTCACCTTAGTGATACATTTTGGGATAGTACCTAAAGGTTAAAGCAGAAATTGGGGCATTTTTGAAATTTTCATTTTTGACCAAAATCGACAGGTCCAGGGCATAGGGAATTTCTCATCTGCCACAAAACGGTTGAAGCTCCTGTTCAAAAATGATGCTCCGAAATCAACTTCTGTAACCTTAGTGATACATTTTGGGATAGTACCTAAAGTTTAAAGCAGAAATTGGGGCACTTTTAAAATTTTCATTTTTGACCAAAATCGACAGGTCCGGGGCTTAGGGAATTTCTCATATGCCACAAAATGGTTGAAGCTCCTGTTCAAAAATGATGCTCCGAAATCAACTTCTGTCACCTTAGTGATACATTTTGGGATAGTACCTAAAGGTTAAAGCAGAAATTGGGGCACCTTTGAAATTTTCATTTTTGACCAAATTCGACAGGTCCGGGGCTTAGGGAATTTCTCAGATGCTACAAAACGGTTGAAGCTCCTGTTCAAAAATGATGCTCCGAAATCAACTTCTGTCACCTTAGTGGTACATTTTGGGATAGTACCTGAAGTTTAAAGCAGAAATTGGGGCACTTTTGAAATTTTCATTTTTGACCAAAATCGACAGGTCCGGGGCTTAGGGAATTTCTCATATGCCACAAAACGGTTGAAGCTCCTGTTCAAAAATTATGCTCCGAAATCAACTTCTGTCACCTTAGTGATACATTTTGGGATAGTACCTAAAGTTTAAAGCAGAAATTGGGGCACTTTTGAAATTTTTATTTTAGACCAAAATCGACAGGTCCAGGGCTTAGGGAATTTCTCATCTGTAACAAAACGGTTGAAGCTCCTGTTCAAAAATGATGCTCCGAAATCAACTTCGGTCACCTTAGTGATACATTTTGGGATAGTACCTAAAGATTAAAGCAGAAATTGGGGCACTTTTGAAATTTTCATTTTTGACCAAAATCGACAGGTCCGGGGCTTAGGGAATTTCTCATCTGCCACAAAACAGTTGAAGCTCCTGTTCAAAAATGATGCTCCGAAATCAACTTCTGTCACCTTAGTGATACATTTTGGGATAGTACCTGAAGTATAAAGCAGAAATTGGGGCACTTTTGAACTTTTCATTTTTGACCAAAATCGACAGGTCCGGGGCTTAGGGAATTTCTCATATGCCACAAAACGGTTGAAGCTCCTGTTCAAAAATGATGCTCCGAAATCAACTTCTGTCACCTTAGTGATACATTTTGGGATAGTACCTAAAGTTTAAAGCAGAAATCGGGGCACTTTTGAAATTTTCATTTTTGACCAAAATCGACAGGTCCGGGGCTTAGGGAATTTCTCATATGCCACAAAATGGTTGAAGCTCCTGTTCAAAAATGATGCTCCGAAATCAACTTCTGTCACCTTAGTGATACATTTTGGGATAGTACCTAAAGGTTAAAGCAGAAATTGGGGCACCTTTGAAATTTTCATTTTTGACCAAATTCGACAGGTCCGGGGCTTAGGGAATTTCTCATATGCCACAAAATGGTTGAAGCTCCTGTTCAAAAATGATGCTTCGAAATCAACTTCTGTCACCTTAGTGATACATTTTCGGATAGTACCTGAAGTTTAAAGCAGAAATTGGGGCACTTTTGAAATTTTCATTTTTGACCAAAATCGACAGGTTTGGGGCTTAGGGAATTTCTCATATGCCACAAAACGGTTGAAGCTCCTGTTCAAAAATGATGCTCCGAAATCAACTTCTGTCACCTTAGTGATACATTTTGGGATAGTACCTAAAGGTTAAAGCAGAAATTGGGGCACCTTTGAAATTTTCATTTTTGACCAAATTCGACAGGTCCGGGGCTTAGGGAATTTCTCAGATGCCACAAAACGGTTGAAGCTCCTGTTCAAAAATGATGCTCCGAAATCAACTTCTGTCACCTTAGTGGTACATTTTGGGATAGTACCTGAAGTTTAAAGCAGAAATTGGGGCACTTTTGAAATTTTCATTTTTGACCAAAATCAACTGGTCCGGGGCTTAGGGAATTTCTCATATGCCACAAAACGGTTGAAGCTCCTGTTCAAAAATGATGCTCCGAAATCAACTTCTGTCACCTTAGTGATACATTTTGGGATAGTACCTGAAGTTTAAAGCAGAAAATGGGGCACTTTTGAAATTTTCATTTTTGACCAAAATCGACAGGTCCGGGGCTTAGGGAATTTCTCATATGCCACAAAACGGTTGAAGCTCCTGTTCAAAAATGATGCTCCGAAATCAACTTCTGTCACCTTAGTGATACATTTTGGGATAGTACCTGAAGTTTAAAGCAGAAATTGGGGCACTTTTGAAATTTTATTTTAGACCAAAATCGACAGGTCCAGGGCTTAGGGAATTTCTCATCTGTAACAAAACGGTTGAAGCTCCTGTTCAAAAATGATGCTCCGAAATCAACTTCGGTCACCTTAGTGATACATTTTGGGATAGTACCTAAAGATTAAAGCAGAAATTGGGGCACTTTTGAAATTTTCATTTTTGACCAAAATCGACAGGTCCGGGGCTTAGGGAATTTCTCATCTGCCACAAAACAGTTGAAGCTCCTGTTCAAAAATGATGCTCCGAAATCAACTTCTGTCACCTTAGTGATACATTTTGGGATAGTACCTGAAGTATAAAGCAGAAATTGGGGCACTTTTGAACTTTTCATTTTTGACCAAAATCGACAGGTCCGGGGCTTAGGGAATTTCTCATATGCCACAAAACGGTTGAAGCTCCTGTTCAAAAATGATGCTCCGAAATCAACTTCTGTCACCTTAGTGATACATTTTGGGATAGTACCTAAAGTTTAAAGCAGAAATCAGGGCACTTTTGAAATTTTCATTTTTGACCAAAATCGACAGGTCCGGGGCTTAGGGAATTTCTCATATGCCACAAAATGGTTGAAGCTCCTGTTCAAAAATGATGCCCCGAAATCAACTTCTGTCACCTTAGTGATACATTTTGGGATAGTACCTAAAGGTTAAAGCAGAAATTGGGGCACCTTTGAAATTTTCATTTTTGACCAAATTCGACAGGTCCGGGGCTTAGGGAATTTCTCATATGCCACAAAATGGTTGAAGCTCCTGTTCAAAAATGATGCTTCGAAATCAACTTCTGTCACCTTAGTGATACATTTTCGGATAGTACCTGAAGTTTAAAGCAGAAATTGGGGCACTTTTGAAATTTTCATTTTTGACCAAAATCGACAGGTTTGGGGCTTAGGGAATTTCTCATATGCCACAAAACGGTTGAAGCTCCTGTTCAAAAATGATGCTCCGAAATCAACTTCTGTCACCTTAGTGATACATTTTGGGATAGTACCTAAAGTTTAAAGCAGAAATTGGGGCACTTTTAAAATTTTCATTTTTGACCAAAATCGACAGGTCCGGAGCTTAGGGAATTTCTCATATGCCACAAAATGGTTGAAGCTCCTGTTCAAAAATGATGCTCCGAAATCAACTTCTGTCACCTTAGTGATACATTTTGGGATAGTACCTAAAGGTTAAAGCAGAAATTGGGGCACCTTTGAAATTTTCATTTTTGACCAAATTCGACAGGTCCGGGGCTTAGGGAATTTCTCAGATGCTACAAAACGGTTGAAGCTCCTGTTCAAAAATGATGCTCCGAAATCAACTTCTGTCACCTTAGTGGTACATTTTGGGATAGTACCTGAAGTTTAAAGCAGAAATTGGGGCACTTTTGAAATTTTCATTTTTGACCAAAATCGACAGGTCCGGGGCTTAGGGAATTTCTCATATGCCACAAAACGGTTGAAGCTCCTATTCAAAAATTATGCTCCGAAATCAACTTCTGTCACCTTAGTGATACATTTTGGGATAGTACCTAAAGTTTAAAGCAGAAATTGGGGCACTTTTGAAATTTTTATTTTAGACCAAAATCGACAGGTCCAGGGCTTAGGGAATTTCTCATCTGTAACAAAACGGTTGAAGCTCCTGTTCAAAAATGATGCTCCGAAATCAACTTCGGTCACCTTAGTGATACATTTTGGGATAGTACTTAAAGATTAAAGCAGAAATTGGGGCACTTTTGAAATTTTCATTTTTGACCAAAATCGACAGGTCCGGGGCTTAGGGAATTATTCATCTGCCACAAAACAGTTGAAGCTCCTGTTCAAAAATGATGCTCCGAAATCAACTTCTGTCACCTTAGTGATACATTTTGGGATAGTACCTGAAGTTTAAAGCAGAAATTGGGGCACTTTTGAACTTTTCATTTTTGACCAAAATCGACAGGTCCGGGGCTTAGGGAATTTCTCATATGCCACAAAACGGTTGAAGCTCCTGTTCAAAAATGATGCTCCGAAATCAACTTCTGTCACCTTAGTGATACATTTTGGGATAGTACCTAAAGTTTAAAGCAGAAATTGGGGCACTTTTGAAATTTTCATTTTTGACCAAAATCGACAGGTCCGGGGCTTAGGAAATTTCTCATATGCCACAAAATGGTTGAAGCTCCTGTTCAAAAATGATGCTCCGAAATCAACTTCTGTCACCTTAGTGATACATTTTGGGATAGTACCTAAAGGTTAAAGCAGAAATTGGGGCATTTTTGAAATTTTCATTTTTGACCAAAATCGACAGGTCCAGGGCATAGGGAATTTCTCATCTGCCACAAAACGGTTGAAGCTCCTGTTCAAAAATGATGCTCCGAAATCAACTTCTGTAACCTTAGTGATACATTTTGGGATAGTACCTAAAGTTTAAAGCAGAAATTGGGGCACTTTTAAAATTTTCATTTTTGACCAAAATCGACAGGTCCGGGGCTTAGGGAATTTCTCATATGCCACAAAATGGTTGAAGCTCCTGTTCAAAAATGATGCTCCGAAATCAACTTCTGTCACCTTAGTGATACATTTTGGGATAGTACCTAAAGGTTAAAGCAGAAATTGGGGCACCTTTGAAATTTTCATTTTTGACCAAATTCGACAGGTCCGGGGCTTAGGGAATTTCTCAGATGCTACAAAACGGTTGAAGCTCCTGTTCAAAAATGATGCTCCGAAATCAACTTCTGTCACCTTAGTGGTACATTTTGGGATAGTACCTGAAGTTTAAAGCAGAAATTGGGGCACTTTTGAAATTTTCATTTTTGACCAAAATCGACAGGTCCGGGGCTTAGGGAATTTCTCATATGCCACAAAACGGTTGAAGCTCCTGTTCAAAAATGATGCTCCGAAATCAACTTCTGTCACCTTAGTGATACATTTTGGGATAGTACCTAAAGTTTAAAGCAGAAATTGGGGCACTTTTGAAATTTTCATTTTTGACCAAAATCGACAGGTCCGGGGCTTAGGAAATTTCTCATATGCCACAAAATGGTTGAAGCTCCTGTTCAAAAATGATGCTCCGAAATCAACTTCTGTCACCTTAGTGATACATTTTGGGATAGTACCTGAAGTATAAAGCAGAAATTGGGGCACTTTTGAAATTTTTATTTTAGACCAAAATCGACAGGTCCAGGGCTTAGGGAATTTCTCATCTGTAACAAAACGGTTGAAGCTCCTGTTCAAAAATGATGCTCCGAAATCAACTTCGGTCACCTTAGTGATACATTTTGGGATAGTACCTAAAGATTAAAGCAGAAATTCGGGCACTTTTGAAATTTTCATTTTTGACCAAAATCGACAGGTCCGGGGCTTAGGGAATTTCTCATCTGCCACAAAACAGTTGAAGCTCCTGTTCAAAAATGATGCTCCGAAATCAACTTCTGTCACCTTAGTGATACATTTTGGGATAGTACCTGAAGTATAAAGCAGAAATTGGGGCACTTTTGAACTTTTCATTTTTGACCAAAATCGACAGGTCCGGGGCTTAGGGAATTTCTCATATGCCACAAAACGGTTGAAGCTCCTGTTCAAAAATGATGCTCCGAAATCAACTTCTGTCACCTTAGTGATACATTTTGGGATAGTACCTAAAGTTTAAAGCAGAAATCGGGGCACTTTTGAAATTTTCATTTTTGACCAAAATCGACAGGTCCGGGGCTTAGGGAATTTCTCATATGCCACAAAATGGTTGAAGCTCCTGTTCAAAAATGATGCTCCGAAATCAACTTCTGTCACCTTAGTGATACATTTTGGGATAGTACCTAAAGGTTAAAGCAGAAATTGGGGCACCTTTGAAATTTTCATTTTTGACCAAATTCGACAGGTCCGGGGCTTAGGGAATTTCTCATATGCCACAAAATGGTTGAAGCTCCTGTTCAAAAATGATGCTTCGAAATCAACTTCTGTCACCTTAGTGATACATTTTCGGATAGTACCTGAAGTTTAAAGCAGAAATTGGGGCACTTTTGAAATTTTCATTTTTGACCAAAATCGACAGGTTTGGGGCTTAGGGAATTTCTCATATGCCACAAAACGGTTGAAGCTCCTGTTCAAAAATGATGCTCCGAAATCAACTTCTGTCACCTTAGTGATACATTTTGGGATAGTACCTAAAGGTTAAAGCAGAAATTGGGGCACCTTTGAAATTTTCATTTTTGACCAAATTCGACAGGTCCGGGGCTTAGGGAATTTCTCAGATGCCACAAAACGGTTGAAGCTCCTGTTCAAAAATGATGCTCCGAAATCAACTTCTGTCACCTTAGTGGTACATTTTGGGATAGTACCTGAAGTTTAAAGCAGAAATTGGGGCACTTTTGAAATTTTCATTTTTGACCAAAATCAACTGGTCCGGGGCTTAGGGAATTTCTCATATGCCACAAAACGGTTGAAGCTCCTGTTCAAAAATGATGCTCCGAAATCAACTTCTGTCACCTTAGTGATACATTTTGGGATAGTACCTGAAGTTTAAAGCAGAAAATGGGGCACTTTTGAAATTTTCATTTTTGACCAAAATCGACAGGTCCGGGGCTTAGGGAATTTCTCATATGCCACAAAACGGTTGAAGCTCCTGTTCAAAAATGATGCTCCGAAATCAACTTCTGTCACCTTAGTGATACATTTTGGGATAGTACCTGAAGTTTAAAGCAGAAATTGGGGCACTTTTGAAATTTTTATTTTAGACCAAAATCGACAGGTCCAGGGCTTAGGGAATTTCTCATCTGTAACAAAACGGTTGAAGCTCCTGTTCAAAAATGATGCTCCGAAATCAACTTCGGTCACCTTAGTGATACATTTTGGGATAGTACCTAAAGATTAAAGCAGAAATTGGGGCACTTTTGAAATTTTCATTTTTGACCAAAATCGACAGGTCCGGGGCTTAGGGAATTTCTCATCTGCCACAAAACAGTTGAAGCTCCTGTTCAAAAATGATGCTCCGAAATCAACTTCTGTCACCTTAGTGATACATTTTGGGATAGTACCTGAAGTATAAAGCAGAAATTGGGGCACTTTTGAACTTTTCATTTTTGACCAAAATCGACAGGTCCGGGGCTTAGGGAATTTCTCATATGCCACAAAACGGTTGAAGCTCCTGTTCAAAAATGATGCTCCGAAATCAACTTCTGTCACCTTAGTGATACATTTTGGGATAGTACCTAAAGTTTAAAGCAGAAATCAGGGCACTGTTGAAATTTTCATTTTTGACCAAAATCGACAGGTCCGGGGCTTAGGGAATTTCTCATATGCCACAAAATGGTTGAAGCTCCTGTTCAAAAATGATGCTCCGAAATCAACTTCTGTCACCTTAGTGATACATTTTGGGATAGTACCTAAAGGTTAAAGCAGAAATTGGGGCACCTTTGAAATTTTCATTTTTGACCAAATTCGACAGGTCCGGGGCTTAGGGAATTTCTCATATGCCACAAAATGGTTGAAGCTCCTGTTCAAAAATGATGCTTCGAAATCAACTTCTGTCACCTTAGTGATACATTTTCGGATAGTACCTGAAGTTTAAAGCAGAAATTGGGGCACTTTTGAAATTTTCATTTTTGACCAAAATCGACAGGTTTGGGGCTTAGGGAATTTCTCATATGCCACAAAACGGTTGAAGCTCCTGTTCAAAAATGATGCTCCGAAATCAACTTCTGTCACCTTAGTGATACATTTTGGGATAGTACCTAAAGTTTAAAGCAGAAATTGGGGCACTTTTAAAATTTTCATTTTTGACCAAAATCGACAGGTCCGGAGCTTAGGGAATTTCTCATATGCCACAAAATGGTTGAAGCTCCTGTTCAAAAATGATGCTCCGAAATCAACTTCTGTCACCTTAGTGATACATTTTGGGATAGTACCTAAAGGTTAAAGCAGAAATTGGGGCACCTTTGAAATTTTCATTTTTGACCAAATTCGACAGGTACGGGGCTTAGGGAATTTCTCAGATGCTACAAAACGGTTGAAGCTCCTGTTCAAAAATGATGCTCCGAAATCAACTTCTGTCACCTTAGTGGTACATTTTGGGATAGTACCTGAAGTTTAAAGCAGAAATTGGGGCACTTTTGAAATTTTCATTTTTGACCAAAATCGACAGGTCCGGGGCTTAGGGAATTTCTCATATGCCACAAAACGGTTGAAGCTCCTGTTCAAAAATTATGCTCCGAAATCAACTTCTGTCACCTTAGTGATACATTTTGGGATAGTACCTAAAGTTTAAAGCAGAAATTGGGGCACTTTTGAAATTTTTATTTTAGACCAAAATCGACAGGTCCAGGGCTTAGGGAATTTCTCATCTGTAACAAAACGGTTGAAGCTCCTGTTCAAAAATGATGCTCCGAAATCAACTTCGGTCACCTTAGTGATACATTTTGGGATAGTACTTAAAGATTAAAGCAGAAATTGGGGCACTTTTGAAATTTTCATTTTTGACCAAAATCGACAGGTCCGGGGCTTAGGGAATTTCTCATCTGCCACAAAACAGTTGAAGCTCCTGTTCAAAAATGATGCTCCGAAATCAACTTCTGTCACCTTAGTGATACATTTTGGGATAGTACCTGAAGTTTAAAGCAGAAATTGGGGCACTTTTGAACTTTTCATTTTTGACCAAAATCGACAGGTCCGGGGCTTAGGGAATTTCTCATATGCCACAAAACGGTTGAAGCTCCTGTTCAAAAATGATGCTCCGAAATCAACTTCTGTCACCTTAGTGATACATTTTGGGATAGTACCTGAAGTTTAAAGCAGAAATTGGGGCACTTTTGAACTTTTCATTTTTGACCAAAATCGACAGGTCCGGGGCTTAGGGAATTTCTCATATGCCACAAAACGGTTGAAGCTCCTGTTCAAAAATGATGCTCCGAAATCAACTTCTGTCACCTTAGTGATACATTTTGGGATAGTACCTAAAGTTTAAAGCAGAAATTGGGGCACTTTTGAAATTTTCATTTTTGACCAAAATCGACAGGTCCGGGGCTTAGGAAATTTCTCATATGCCACAAAATGGTTGAAGCTCCTGTTCAAAAATGATGCTCCGAAATCAACTTCTGTCACCTTAGTGATACATTTTGGGATAGTACCTAAAGGTTAAAGCAGAAATTGGGGCATTTTTGACATTTTCATTTTTGACCAAAATCGACAGGTCCAGGGCATAGGGAATTTCTCATCTGCCACAAAACGGTTGAAGCTCCTGTTCAAAAATGATGCTCCGAAATCAACTTCTGTAACCTTAGTGATACATTTTGGGATAGTACCTAAAGTTTAAAGCAGAAATTGGGGCACTTTTAAAATTTTCATTTTTGACCAAAATCGACAGGTCCGGGGCTTAGGGAATTTCTCATATGCCACAAAATGGTTGAAGCTCCTGTTCAAAAATGATGCTCCGAAATCAACTTCTGTCACCTTAGTGATACATTTTGGGATAGTACCTAAAGGTTAAAGCAGAAATTGGGGCACCTTTGAAATTTTCATTTTTGACCAAATTCGACAGGTCCGGGGCTTAGGGAATTTCTCAGATGCTACAAAACGGTTGAAGCTCCTGTTCAAAAATGATGCTCCGAAATCAACTTCTGTCACCTTAGTGGTACATTTTGGGATAGTACCTGAAGTTTAAAGCAGAAATTGGGGCACTTTTGAAATTTTCATTTTTGACCAAAATCGACAGGTCCGGGGCTTAGGGAATTTCTCATATGCCACAAAACGGTTGAAGCTCCTGTTCAAAAATGATGCTCCGAAATCAACTTCTGTCACCTTAGTGATACATTTTGGGATAGTACCTAAAGTTTAAAGCAGAAATTGGGGCACTTTTGAAATTTTCATTTTTGACCAAAATCGACAGGTCCGGGGCTTAGGAAATTTCTCATATGCCACAAAATGGTTGAAGCTCCTGTTCAAAAATGATGCTCCGAAATCAACTTCGGTCACCTTAGTGATACATTTTGGGATAGTACCTAAAGATTAAAGCAGAAATTGGGGCACTTTTGAAATTTTCATTTTTGACCAAAATCGACAGGTCCGGGGCTTAGGGAATTTCTCATCTGCCACAAAACAGTTGAAGCTCCTGTTCAAAAATGATGCTCCGAAATCAACTTCTGTCACCTTAGTGATACATTTTGGGATAGTACCTGAAGTATAAAGCAGAAATTGGGGCACTTTTGAACTTTTCATTTTTGACCAAAATCGACAGGTCCGGGGCTTAGGGAATTTCTCATATGCCACAAAACGGTTGAAGCTCCTGTTCAAAAATGATGCTCCGAAATCAACTTCTGTCACCTTAGTGATACATTTTGGGATAGTACCTAAAGTTTAAAGCAGAAATCGGGGCACTTTTGAAATTTTCATTTTTGACCAAAATCGACAGGTCCGGGGCTTAGGGAATTTCTCATATGCCACAAAATGGTTGAAGCTCCTGTTCAAAAATGATGCTCCGAAATCAACTTCTGTCACCTTAGTGATACATTTTGGGATAGTACCTAAAGGTTAAAGCAGAAATTGGGGCACCTTTGAAATTTTCATTTTTGACCAAATTCGACAGGTCCGGGGCTTAGGGAATTTCTCATATGCCACAAAATGGTTGAAGCTCCTGTTCAAAAATGATGCTTCGAAATCAACTTCTGTCACCTTAGTGATACATTTTCGGATAGTACCTGAAGTTTAAAGCAGAAATTGGGGCACTTTTGAAATTTTCATTTTTGACCAAAATCGACAGGTTTGGGGCTTAGGGAATTTCTCATATGCCACAAAACGGTTGAAGCTCCTGTTCAAAAATGATGCTCCGAAATCAACTTCTGTCACCTTAGTGATACATTTTGGGATAGTACCTAAAGGTTAAAGCAGAAATTGGGGCACCTTTGAAATTTTCATTTTTGACCAAATTCGACAGGTCCGGGGCTTAGGGAATTTCTCAGATGCCACAAAACGGTTGAAGCTCCTGTTCAAAAATGATGCTCCGAAATCAACTTCTGTCACCTTAGTGGTACATTTTGGGATAGTACCTGAAGTTTAAAGCAGAAATTGGGGCACTTTTGAAATTTTCATTTTTGACCAAAATCAACTGGTCCGGGGCTTAGGGAATTTCTCATATGCCACAAAACGGTTGAAGCTCCTGTTCAAAAATGATGCTCCGAAATCAACTTCTGTCACCTTAGTGATACATTTTGGGATAGTACCTGAAGTTTAAAGCAGAAAATGGGGCACTTTTGAAATTTTCATTTTTGACCAAAATCGACAGGTCCGGGGCTTAGGGAATTTCTCATATGCCACAAAACGGTTGAAGCTCCTGTTCAAAAATGATGCTCCGAAATCAACTTCTGTCACCTTAGTGATACATTTTGGGATAGTACCTGAAGTTTAAAGCAGAAATTGGGGCACTTTTGAAATTTTTATTTTAGACCAAAATCGACAGGTCCAGGGCTTAGGGAATTTCTCATCTGTAACAAAACGGTTGAAGCTCCTGTTCAAAAATGATGCTCCGAAATCAACTTCGGTCACCTTAGTGATACATTTTGGGATAGTACCTAAAGATTAAAGCAGAAATTGGGGCACTTTTGAAATTTTCATTTTTGACCAAAATCGACAGGTCCGGGGCTTAGGGAATTTCTCATCTGCCACAAAACAGTTGAAGCTCCTGTTCAAAAATGATGCTCCGAAATCAACTTCTGTCACCTTAGTGATACATTTTGGGATAGTACCTGAAGTATAAAGCAGAAATTGGGGCACTTTTGAACTTTTCATTTTTGACCAAAATCGACAGGTCCGGGGCTTAGGGAATTTCTCATATGCCACAAAACGGTTGAAGCTCCTGTTCAAAAATGATGCTCCGAAATCAACTTCTGTCACCTTAGTGATACATTTTGGGATAGTACCTAAAGTTTAAAGCAGAAATCAGGGCACTTTTGAAATTTTCATTTTTGACCAAAATCGACAGGTCCGGGGCTTAGGGAATTTCTCATATGCCACAAAATGGTTGAAGCTCCTGTTCAAAAATGATGCTCCGAAATCAACTTCTGTCACCTTAGTGATACATTTTGGGATAGTACCTAAAGGTTAAAGCAGAAATTGGGGCACCTTTGAAATTTTCATTTTTGACCAAATTCGACAGGTCCGGGGCTTAGGGAATTTCTCATATGCCACAAAATGGTTGAAGCTCCTGTTCAAAAATGATGCTTCGAAATCAACTTCTGTCACCTTAGTGATACATTTTCGGATAGTACCTGAAGTTTAAAGCAGAAATTGGGGCACTTTTGAAATTTTCATTTTTGACCAAAATCGACAGGTTTGGGGCTTAGGGAATTTCTCATATGCCACAAAACGGTTGAAGCTCCTGTTCAAAAATGATGCTCCGAAATCAACTTCTGTCACCTTAGTGATACATTTTGGGATAGTACCTAAAGTTTAAAGCAGAAATTGGGGCACTTTTAAAATTTTCATTTTTGACCAAAATCGACAGGTCCGGAGCTTAGGGAATTTCTCATATGCCACAAAATGGTTGAAGCTCCTGTTCAAAAATGATGCTCCGAAATCAACTTCTGTCACCTTAGTGATACATTTTGGGATAGTACCTAAAGGTTAAAGCAGAAATTGGGGCACCTTTGAAATTTTCATTTTTGACCAAATTCGACAGGTACGGGGCTTAGGGAATTTCTCAGATGCTACAAAACGGTTGAAGCTCCTGTTCAAAAATGATGCTCCGAAATCAACTTCTGTCACCTTAGTGGTACATTTTGGGATAGTACCTGAAGTTTAAAGCAGAAATTGGGGCACTTTTGAAATTTTCATTTTTGACCAAAATCGACAGGTCCGGGGCTTAGGGAATTTCTCATATGCCACAAAACGGTTGAAGCTCCTGTTCAAAAATTATGCTCCGAAATCAACTTCTGTCACCTTAGTGATACATTTTGGGATAGTACCTAAAGTTTAAAGCAGAAATTGGGGCACTTTTGAAATTTTTATTTTAGACCAAAATCGACAGGTCCAGGGCTTAGGGAATTTCTCATCTGTAACAAAACGGTTGAAGCTCCTGTTCAAAAATGATGCTCCGAAATCAACTTCGGTCACCTTAGTGATACATTTTGGGATAGTACTTAAAGATTAAAGCAGAAATTGGGGCACTTTTGAAATTTTCATTTTTGACCAAAATCGACAGGTCCGGGGCTTAGGGAATTTCTCATCTGCCACAAAACAGTTGAAGCTCCTGTTCAAAAATGATGCTCCGAAATCAACTTCTGTCACCTTAGTGATACATTTTGGGATAGTACCTGAAGTTTAAAGCAGAAATTGGGGCACTTTTGAACTTTTCATTTTTGACCAAAATCGACAGGTCCGGGGCTTAGGGAATTTCTCATATGCCACAAAACGGTTGAAGCTCCTGTTCAAAAATGATGCTCCGAAATCAACTTCTGTCACCTTAGTGATACATTTTGGGATAATACCTAAAGTTTAAAGCAGAAATTGGGGCACTTTTGAAATTTTCATTTTTGACCAAAATCGACAGGTCCGGGGCTTAGGAAATTTCTCATATGCCACAAAATGGTTGAAGCTCCTGTTCAAAAATGATGCTCCGAAATCAACTTCTGTCACCTTAGTGATACATTTTGGGATAGTACCTAAAGGTTAAAGCAGAAATTGGGGCATTTTTGAAATTTTCATTTTTGACCAAAATCGACAGGTCCAGGGCATAGGGAATTTCTCATCTGCCACAAAACGGTTGAAGCTCCTGTTCAAAAATGATGCTCCGAAATCAACTTCTGTAACCTTAGTGATACATTTTGGGATAGTACCTAAAGTTTAAAGCAGAAATTGGGGCACTTTTAAAATTTTCATTTTTGACCAAAATCGACAGGTCCGGGGCTTAGGGAATTTCTCATATGCCACAAAATGGTTGAAGCTCCTGTTCAAAAATGATGCTCCGAAATCAACTTCTGTCACCTTAGTGATACATTTTGGGATAGTACCTAAAGGTTAAAGCAGAAATTGGGGCACCTTTGAAATTTTCATTTTTGACCAAATTCGACAGGTCCGGGGCTTAGGGAATTTCTCAGATGCTACAAAACGGTTGAAGCTCCTGTTCAAAAATGATGCTCCGAAATCAACTTCTGTCACCTTAGTGGTACATTTTGGGATAGTACCTGAAGTTTAAAGCAGAAATTGGGGCACTTTTGAAATTTTCATTTTTGACCAAAATCGACAGGTCCGGGGCTTAGGGAATTTCTCATATGCCACAAAACGGTTGAAGCTCCTGTTCAAAAATGATGCTCCGAAATCAACTTCTGTCACCTTAGTGATACATTTTGGGATAGTACCTAAAGTTTAAAGCAGAAATTGGGGCACTTTTGAAATTTTCATTTTTGACCAAAATCGACAGGTCCGGGGCTTAGGAAATTTCTCATATGCCACAAAATGGTTGAAGCTCCTGTTCAAAAATGATGCTCCGAAATCAACTTCTGTCACCTTAGTGATACATTTTGGGATAGTACCTAAAGGTTAAAGCAGAAATTGGGGCACTTTTGAAATTTTTATTTTAGACCAAAATCGACAGGTCCAGGGCTTAGGGAATTTCTCATCTGTAACAAAACGGTTGAAGCTCCTGTTCAAAAATGATGCTCCGAAATCAACTTCGGTCACCTTAGTGATACATTTTGGGATAGTACCTAAAGATTAAAGCAGAAATTGGGGCACTTTTGAAATTTTCATTTTTGACCAAAATCGACAGGTCCGGGGCTTAGGGAATTTCTCATCTGCCACAAAACAGTTGAAGCTCCTGTTCAAAAATGATGCTCCGAAATCAACTTCTGTCACCTTAGTGATACATTTTGGGATAGTACCTGAAGTATAAAGCAGAAATTGGGGCACTTTTGAACTTTTCATTTTTGACCAAAATCGACAGGTCCGGGGCTTAGGGAATTTCTCATATGCCACAAAACGGTTGAAGCTCCTGTTCAAAAATGATGCTCCGAAATCAACTTCTGTCACCTTAGTGATACATTTTGGGATAGTACCTAAAGTTTAAAGCAGAAATCGGGGCACTTTTGAAATTTTCATTTTTGACCAAAATCGACAGGTCCGGGGCTTAGGGAATTTCTCATATGCCACAAAATGGTTGAAGCTCCTGTTCAAAAATGATGCTCCGAAATCAACTTCTGTCACCTTAGTGATACATTTTGGGATAGTACCTAAAGGTTAAAGCAGAAATTGGGGCACCTTTGAAATTTTCATTTTTGACCAAATTCGACAGGTCCGGGGCTTAGGGAATTTCTCATATGCCACAAAATGGTTGAAGCTCCTGTTCAAAAATGATGCTTCGAAATCAACTTCTGTCACCTTAGTGATACATTTTCGGATAGTACCTGAAGTTTAAAGCAGAAATTGGGGCACTTTTGAAATTTTCATTTTTGACCAAAATCGACAGGTTTGGGGCTTAGGGAATTTCTCATATGCCACAAAACGGTTGAAGCTCCTGTTCAAAAATGATGCTCCGAAATCAACTTCTGTCACCTTAGTGATACATTTTGGGATAGTACCTAAAGGTTAAAGCAGAAATTGGGGCACCTTTGAAATTTTCATTTTTGACCAAATTCGACAGGTCCGGGGCTTAGGGAATTTCTCAGATGCCACAAAACGGTTGAAGCTCCTGTTCAAAAATGATGCTCCGAAATCAACTTCTGTCACCTTAGTGGTACATTTTGGGATAGTACCTGAAGTTTAAAGCAGAAATTGGGGCACTTTTGAAATTTTCATTTTTGACCAAAATCAACTGGTCCGGGGCTTAGGGAATTTCTCATATGCCACAAAACGGTTGAAGCTCCTGTTCAAAAATGATGCTCCGAAATCAACTTCTGTCACCTTAGTGATACATTTTGGGATAGTACCTGAAGTTTAAAGCAGAAAATGGGGCACTTTTGAAATTTTCATTTTTGACCAAAATCGACAGGTCCGGGGCTTAGGGAATTTCTCATATGCCACAAAACGGTTGAAGCTCCTGTTCAAAAATGATGCTCCGAAATCAACTTCTGTCACCTTAGTGATACATTTTGGGATAGTACCTAAAGTTTAAAGCAGAAATTGGGGCACTTTTGAAATTTTTATTTTAGACCAAAATCGACAGGTCCAGGGCTTAGGGAATTTCTCATCTGTAACAAAACGGTTGAAGCTCCTGTTCAAAAATGATGCTCCGAAATCAACTTCGGTCACCTTAGTGATACATTTTGGGATAGTACCTAAAGATTAAAGCAGAAATTGGGGCACTTTTGAAATTTTCATTTTTGACCAAAATCGACAGGTCCGGGGCTTAGGGAATTTCTCATATGCCACAAAACGGTTGAAGCTCCTGTTCAAAAATGATGCTCCGAAATCAACTTCTGTCACCTTAGTGATACATTTTGGGATAGTACCTAAAGTTTAAAGCAGAAATCAGGGCACTTTTGAAATTTTCATTTTTGACCAAAATCGACAGGTCCGGGGCTTAGGGAATTTCTCATATGCCACAAAATGGTTGAAGCTCCTGTTCAAAAATGATGCTCCGAAATCAACTTCTGTCACCTTAGTGATACATTTTGGGATAGTACCTAAAGGTTAAAGCAGAAATTGGGGCACCTTTGAAATTTTCATTTTTGACCAAATTCGACAGGTCCGGGGCTTAGGGAATTTCTCATATGCCACAAAATGGTTGAAGCTCCTGTTCAAAAATGATGCTTCGAAATCAACTTCTGTCACCTTAGTGATACATTTTCGGATAGTACCTGAAGTTTAAAGCAGAAATTGGGGCACTTTTGAAATTTTCATTTTTGACCAAAATCGACAGGTTTGGGGCTTAGGGAATTTCTCATATGCCACAAAACGGTTGAAGCTCCTGTTCAAAAATGATGCTCCGAAATCAACTTCTGTCACCTTAGTGATACATTTTGGGATAGTACCTAAAGGTTAAAGCAGAAATTGGGGCACCTTTGAAATTTTCATTTTTGACCAAATTCGACAGGTCCGGGGCTTAGGGAATTTCTCAGATGCCACAAAACGGTTGAAGCTCCTGTTCAAAAATGATGCTCCGAAATCAACTTCTGTCACCTTAGTGGTACATTTTGGGATAGTACCTGAAGTTTAAAGCAGAAATTGGGGCACTTTTGAAATTTTCATTTTTGACCAAAATCAACAGGTCCGGGGCTTAGGGAATTTCTCATATGCCACAAAACGGTTGAAGCTCCTGTTCAAAAATGATGCTCCGAAATCAACTTCTGTCACCTTAGTGATACATTTTGGGATAGTACCTGAAGTTTAAAGCAGAAAATGGGGCACTTTTGAAATTTTCATTTTTGACCAAAATCGACAGGTCCGGGGCTTAGGGAATTTCTCATATGCCACAAAACGGTTGAAGCTCCTGTTCAAAAATGATGCTCCGAAATCAACTTCTGTCACCTTAGTGATACATTTTGGGATAGTACCTAAAGTTTAAAGCAGAAATTGGGGCACTTTTGAAATTTTTATTTTAGACCAAAATCGACAGGTCCAGGGCTTAGGGAATTTCTCATCTGTAACAAAACGGTTGAAGCTCCTGTTCAAAAATGATGCTCCGAAATCAACTTCGGTCACCTTAGTGATACATTTTGGGATAGTACCTAAAGATTAAAGCAGAAATTGGGGCACTTTTGAAATTTTCATTTTTGACCAAAATCGACAGGTCCGGGGCTTAGGGAATTTCTCATCTGCCACAAAACAGTTGAAGCTCCTGTTCAAAAATGATGCTCCGAAATCAACTTCTGTCACCTTAGTGATACATTTTGGGATAGTACCTGAAGTATAAAGCAGAAATTGGGGCACTTTTGAACTTTTCATTTTTGACCAAAATCGACAGGTCCGGGGCTTAGGGAATTTCTCATATGCCACAAAACGGTTGAAGCTCCTGTTCAAAAATGATGCTCCGAAATCAACTTCTGTCACCTTAGTGATACATTTTGGGATAGTACCTAAAGTTTAAAGCAGAAATCAGGGCACTTTTGAAATTTTCATTTTTGACCAAAATCGACAGGTCCGGGGCTTAGGGAATTTCTCATATGCCACAAAATGGTTGAAGCTCCTGTTCAAAAATGATGCTCCGAAATCAACTTCTGTCACCTTAGTGATACATTTTGGGATAGTACCTAAAGGTTAAAGCAGAAATTGGGGCACCTTTGAAATTTTCATTTTTGACCAAATTCGACAGGTCCGGGGCTTAGGGAATTTCTCATATGCCACAAAATGGTTGAAGCTCCTGTTCAAAAATGATGCTTCGAAATCAACTTCTGTCACCTTAGTGATACATTTTCGGATAGTACCTGAAGTTTAAAGCAGAAATTGGGGCACTTTTGAAATTTTCATTTTTGACCAAAATCGACAGGTTTGGGGCTTAGGGAGTTTCTCATATGCCACAAAACGGTTGAAGCTCCTGTTCAAAAATGATGCTCCGAAATCAACTTCTGTCACCTTAGTGATACATTTTGGGATAGTACCTAAAGGTTAAAGCAGAAATTGGGGCACCTTTGAAATTTTCATTTTTGACCAAATTCGACAGGTCCGGGGCTTAGGGAATTTCTCAGATGCCACAAAACGGTTGAAGCTCCTGTTCAAAAATGATGCTCCGAAATCAACTTCTGTCACCTTAGTGGTACATTTTGGGATAGTACCTGAAGTTTAAAGCAGAAATTGGGGCACTTTTGAAATTTTCATTTTTGACCAAAATCAACAGGTCCGGGGCTTAGGGAATTTCTCATATGCCACAAAACGGTTGAAGCTCCTGTTCAAAAATGATGCTCCGAAATCAACTTCTGTCACCTTAGTGATACATTTTGGGATAGTACCTGAAGTTTAAAGCAGAAATTGGGGCACTTTTGAAATTTTCATTTTTGACCAAAATCGACAGGTCCGGGGCTTAGGGAATTTCTCATATGCCACAAAACGGTTGAAGCTCCTGTTCAAAAATGATGCTCCGAAATCAACTTCTGTCACCTTAGTGATACATTTTGGGATAGTACCTAAAGTTTAAAGCAGAAATTGGGGCACTTTTGAAATTTTTATTTTAGACCAAAATCGACAGGTCCAGGGCTTAGGGAATTTCTCATCTGTAACAAAACGGTTGAAGCTCCTGTTCAAAAATGATGCTCCGAAATCAACTTCGGTCACCTTAGTGATACATTTTGGGATAGTACCTAAAGATTAAAGCAGAAATTGGGGCACTTTTGAAATATTCATTTTTGACCAAAATCGACAGGTCCGGGGCTTAGGGAATTTCTCATCTGCCACAAAACAGTTGAAGCTCCTGTTCAAAAATGATGCTCCGAAATCAACTTCTGTCACCTTAGTGATACATTTTGGGATAGTACCTGAAGTTTAAAGCAGAAATTGGGGCACTTTTGAACTTTTCATTTTTGACCAAAATCGACAGGTCCGGGGCTTAGGGAATTTCTCATATGCCACAAAACGGTTGAAGCTCCTGTTCAAAAATGATGCTCCGAAATCAACTTCTGTCACCTTAGTGATACATTTTGGGATAGTACCTAAAGTTTAAAGCAGAAATTGGGGCACTTTTGAAATTTTCATTTTTGACCAAAATCGACAGGTCAGGGGCTTAGGGAATTTCTCATATGCCACAAAATGGTTGAAGCTCCTGTTCAAAAATGATGCTTCGAAATCAACTTCTGTCACCTTAGTGGTACATTTTGGGATAGTACCTGAAGTTTAAAGCAGAAATTGGGGCACTTTTGAAATTTTAATTTTTGACCAAAATCAACAGGTCCGGGGCTTAGGGAATTTCTCATATGCCACAAAACGGTTGAAGCTCCTGTTCAAAAATGATGCTCCGAAATCAACTTCTGTCACCTTAGTGATACATTTTGGGATAGTACCTGAAGTTTAAAGCAGAAATTGGGGCACTTTTGAAATTTTCATTTTTGACCAAAATCGACAGGTCCGGGGCTTAGGGAATTTCTCATCTGTAACAAAACGGTTGAAGCTCCTGTTCAAAAATGATGCTCCGAAATCAACTTCGGTCACCTTAGTGATACATTTTGGGATAGTACCTAAAGATTAAAGCAGAAATTGGGGCACTTTTAAAATTACATTTTTGACCAAAATCGACAGGTCCGGGGCTTAGGGAATTTCTCATCTGCCACAAAACAGTTGAAGCTCCTGTTCAAAAATGATGCTCCGAAATCAACTTCTGTCACCTTAGTGATACATTTTGGGATAGTACCTGAAGTTTAAAGCAGAAATTGGGGCACTTTTGAACTTTTCATTTTTGACCAAAATCGACAGGTCCGGGGCTTAGGGAATTTCTCATATGCCACAAAACGGTTGAAGCTCCTGTTCAAAAATGATGCTCCGAAATCAACTTCTGTCACCTTAGTGATACATTTTTGGATAGTACCTGAAGTTTAAAGCAGAAATTGGGGCACTTTTGAAATTTTCATTTTTGACCAAAATCGACAGGTCTGGGGCTTAGGGAATTTCTCATATGCCACAAAACGGTTGAAGCTCCTGTTCAAAAATGATGCTCCGAAATCAACTTCTGTCAACTTGGTGATACATTTTGGGATATACCGGAAGTTTAAAGCAGAAATTGGGGCACTTTTGAAATTTTCATTTTTGACTAAAATCGACAGGTCCGAGGCTTAGGGAATTTCCAATCTTCCACAAAACGGTTGAAGCTCCTGTTCAAAAATGATGCTCCGAAATCAACTTCTGTCACCTTAGTGATACATTTTGGGATAGTACCTAAAGTTTAAAGCAGAAATTGGGGCACTTTTGAAATTTTCATTTTTGACCAAAATCGACAGGTCCGGGGCTTAGGGAATTTCTCATATGCCACAAAACGGTTGAAGCTCCTGTTCAAAAATGATGCTCCGAAATCAACTTCTGTCACCTTAGTGATACATTTTGGGATAGTACCTAAAGGTTAAAGCAGAAATTGGGGCACTTTTGACATTTTCATTTTTGACCAAAATCGACAGGTCCAGGGCTTAGGGAATTTCTCATCTGCCACAAAACGGTTGAAGCTCCTGTTCAAAAATGATGCTCAGAAATCAACTTCTGTCACCTTAGTGATACTTTTTAGGATAGTACCTAAAGTTTAAAGCAGAAATTGGGGCACTTTTGAAATTTTCATTTTTGACCAAAATCGACAGGTACGGGGCTCAGGGAATTTCTCATATGCCATAAAACGGTTGAAGCTCCTGTTCAAAAATGATGCTCCGAAATCAACTTCTGTCACCTTAGTGATACATTTTGGGATAGTACCTGAAGTTTAAAGCAGAAATTGGGGCACTTTTGAACTTTTCATTTTTGACCAAAATCGACAGGTCCGGGGCTTAGGGAATTTCTCATATGCCACAAAACGGTTGAAGCTCCTGTTCAAAAATGATGCTCCGAAATCAACTTCTGTCACCTTAGCATAGGTGTGCGCAGGGGGGGTGCCTGGTGCGCACAGGCACCCCCTAATGTCTGGCACCCCGATCTCACATGCCTGATGCAGCGATAGCCGAGCAGGCTGGTTACTGTCCCCTCTGCACTGCACCCTGTACCCTGTCAGGACTGCAATACTGACGGGATGCCTGGGTTAATCAAGGGTGCCACTGACACCGGCTTTCAAATTCCCAGCTCCACCTCCATGTACAAAAACAGTGCGATATGACGTGATTACGTCATGCTGCTCGCACGCCCACCCATCACACCCGCTCACCTCATTCCTTCTATGCTATGCCAATGCCAGCCACTGATGAGGAGCAGCATGCAGCCAGCGTTCCACTTAGGAAGACAAATTCAATACAGGCAGACGGCCAGCAGCAGCATGGACACATCACTCGTTTTTCCAGCAGCGTCAGTACTAGTCTGTGACTGTCAGTGTCAGTTTAGTTACTGACTTGTAAGTAAGCTGCTGCAGCTTGCAGGGGAAAGAGAGGGAGAGCCAGACCAGGCTGAGGAGGAGCAGTGTAATTGCAGCGAGTGCCATCAGGGGTGTTTGTTTGGAGCACCCCACAACATCTGACAATGCATCTGCTTTATTAGGATTGGTACAAAGGTGGATATTTTATATGCGTTGACCATCAATAGATGGTGCTAGATATGCCAAAAAGGCGATGCTAGACACACCCCTCCGACGGTGCACCCCCTAATAAAATGTGCTGCGCACGCCAGTGCACCTTAGTGATACATTTTGGGATAGTACCTGAAGTTTAAAGCAGAAATTGGGGCACTTTTGAAATTTTCATTTTTGACCAAAATCGACAGGTCCGGGGCTTAGGGAATTTCTCAGATGCCACAAAACGTTTGAAGCTCCTGTTCAAAAATGATGCTCCGAAATCAACTTCTGTCACCTTAGTGGTACATTTTGGGATAGTACCTGAAGTTTAAAGCAGAAATTGGGGCACTTTTGAAATTTTCATTTTTGACCAAAATCAACAGGTCCGGGGCTTAGGGAATTTCTCATATGCCACAAAACGGTTGAAGCCCCTGTTCAAAAATGATGCTCCGAAATCAACTTCTGTCACCTTAGTGATACATTTTGGGATAGTACCTGAAGTTTAAAGCAGAAATTGGGGCACTTTTGAAAATTTCATTTTTGACCAAAATCGACAGGTCCGGGGCTTAGGGAATTTCTCATATGCCACAAAACGGTTGAAGCTCCTGTTCAAAAATGATGCTCCGAAATCAACTTCTGTCACCTTAGTGATACATTTTGGGATAGTACCTAAAGTTTAAAGCAGAAATTGGGGCACTTTTGAAATTTTTATTTTAGACCAAAATCGACAGGTCCAGGGCTTAGGGAATTTCTCATCTGTAACAAAACGGTTGAAGCTCCTGTTCAAAAATGATGCTCCGAAATCAACTTCGGTCACCTTAGTGATACATTTTGGGATAGTACCTAAAGATTAAAGCACAAAATTGGGGCACTTTTGAAATTTTCATTTTTGACCAAAATCGACAGGTCCGGGGCTTAGGGAATTTCTCATCTGCCACAAAACAGTTGAAGCTCCTGTTCAAAAATGATGCTCCGAAATCAACTTCTGTCACCTTAGTGATACATTTTGGGATAGTACCTGAAGTTTAAAGCAGAAATTGGGGCACTTTTGAAATTTTCATTTTTGACCAAAATCGACAGGTCCGGGGCTTAGGGAATTTCTCATCTGCCACAAAACAGTTGAAGCTCCTGTTCAAAAATGATGCTCCGAAATCAACTTCTGTCACCTTAGTGATACATTTTGGGATAGTACCTGAAGTTTAAAGCAGAAATTGGGGCACTTTTGAACTTTTCATTTTTGACCAAAATCGACAGGTCCGGGGCTTAGGGAATTTCTCATATGCCACAAAACGGTTGAAGCTCCTGTTCAAAAATGATGCTCCGAAATCAACTTCAGTCACCTTAGTGATACATTTTGGGATAGTACCTAAAGTTTAAAGCAGAAATTGGGGCACTTTTGAAATGTTCATTTTTGACCAAAATCGACAGGTCCGGGGCTTAGGGAATTTCTCATATGCCACAAAATGGTTGAAGCTCCTGTTCAAAAATGATGCTCCAAAATCAACTTCTGTCACCTTAGTGATACATTTTGGGATAGTACCTAAAGGTTAAAGCAGAAATTGGGGCACCTTTGAAATTTTCATTTTTGACCAAATTCGACAGGTCCGGGGCTTAGGGAATTTCTCATATGCCACAAAACGGTTGAAGCTCCTGTTCAAAAATGATGCTTCGAAATCAACTTCTGTCACCTTAGTGGTACATTTTGGGATAGTACCTGAAGTTTAAAGCAGAAATTGGGGCACTTTTGAAATTTTAATTTTTGACCAAAATCAACAGGTCCGGGGCTTAGGGAATTTCTCATATGCCACAAAACGGTTGAAGCTCCTGTTCAAAAATGATGCTCCGAAATCAACTTCTGTCACCTTAGTGATACATTTTGGGATAGTACCTGAAGTTTAAAGCAGAAATTGGGGCACTTTTGAAATTTTCATTTTTGACCAAAATCGACAGGTCCGGGGCTTAGGGAATTTCTCATACGCCACAAAACGGTTGAAGCTCCTGTTCAAAAATGATGCTCCGAAATCAACTTCTGTCACCTTAGTGATACATTTTGGGATAGTACCTAAAGGTTAAAGCAGAAATTGGGGCACCTTTGAAATTTTCATTTTTGACCAAATTCGACAGGTCCGGGGCTTAGGGAATTTCTCAGATGCCACAAAACGGTTGAAGCTCCTGTTCAAAAATGATGCTCCGAAATCAACTTCTGTCACCTTAGTGGTACATTTTGGGATAGTACCTGAAGTTTAAAGCAGAAATTGGGGCACTTTTGAAATTTTCATTTTTGACCAAAATCAACAGGTCCGGGGCTTAGGGAATTTCTCATATGCCACAAAACGGTTGAAGCTCCTGTTCAAAAATGATGCTCCGAAATCAACCTCTGTCACCTTAGTGATACATTTAGGGATAGTACCTGAAGTTTAAAGCAGAAATTGGGGCACTTTTGAAATTTTCATTTTTGACCAAAATCGACAGGTCCGGGGCTTAGGGAATTTCTCATCTGCCACAAAACAGTTGAAGCTCCTGTTCAAAAATGATGCTCCGAAATCAACTTCTGTCACCTTAGTGATACATTTTGGGATAGTACCTGAAGTTTAAAGCAGAAATTGGGGCACTTTTGAACTTTTCAATTTTGACCAAAATCGACAGGTCCGGGGCTTAGGGAATTTCTCATATGCCACAAAACGGTTGAAGCTCCTGTTCAAAAATGATGCTCCGAAATCAACTTCTGTCACCTTAGTGATACATTTTGGGATAGTACCTAAAGTTTAAAGCAGAAATTGGGGCACTTTTGAAATTTTTATTTTAGACCAAAATCGACAGGTCCAGGGCTTAGGGAATTTCTCATCTGTAACAAAACGGTTGAAGCTCCTGTTCAAAAATGATGCTCCGAAATCAACTTCGGTCACCTTAGTGATACATTTTGGGATAGTACCTAAAGATTAAAGCAGAAATTGGGGCACTTTTGAAATTTTCATTTTTGACCAAAATCGACAGGTCCGGGGCTTAGGGAATTTCTCATCTGCCACAAAACAGTTGAAGCTCCTGTTCAAAAATGATGCTCCGAAATCAACTTCTGTCACCTTAGTGATACATTTTGGGATAGTACCTGAAGTTTAAAGCAGAAATTGGGGCACTTTTGAAATTTTCAATTTTGACCAAAATCGACAGGTCCGGGGCTTAGGGAATTTCTCATATGCCACAAAACGGTTGAAGCTCCTGTTCAAAAATGATGCTCCGAAATCAACTTCTGTCACCTTAGTGATACATTTTGGGATAGTACCTAAAGTTTAAAGCAGAAATTGGGGCACTTTTGAAATTTTCATTTTTGACCAAAATCGACAGGTCCGATGCTTAGGGAATTTCTCATCTGCCACAAAACGGTTGAAGCTCCTGTTCAAAAATGATGCTCCGAAATCAACTTCTGTCACCTTAGTGATACATTTTGGGATAGTACCTAAAGTTTAAAGCAGAAATTGGGGCACTTTTGAAATTTTCATTTTTGACCAAAATTGACAGGTCCGGGGCTTAGGGAATTTCTCATATGCCACAAAACGGTTGAAGCTCCTGTTCAAAAATGATGCTCCGAAATCAACTTCTGTCACCTTAGTGATACATTTTGGGATAGTACCTAAAGGTTAAAGCAGAAATTGGGGCACTTTTGAAATTTTCATTTTTGACCAAAATCGACAGGTCCAGGGCTTAGGGAATTTCTCATCTGCCACAAAACGGTTGAAGCTCCTGTTCAAAAATGATGCTCAGAAATCAACTTCTGTCACCTTAGTGATACTTTTTAGGATAGTACCTAAAGTTTAAAGCAGAAATTGGGGCACTTTTGAAATTTTCATTTTTGACCAAAATCGACAGGTACGGGGCTCAGGGAATTTCTCATATGCCATAAAACGGTTGAAGCTCCTGTTCAAAAATGATGCTCCGAAATCAACTTCTGTCACCTTAGTGATACATTTTGGGATAGTACCTGAAGTTTAAAGCAGAAATTGGGGCACTTTTGAACTTTTCATTTTTGACCAAAATCGACAGGTCCGGGGCTTAGGGAATTTCTCATATGCCACAAAACGGTTGAAGCTCCTGTTCAAAAATGATGCTCCGAAATCAACTTCTGTCACCTTAGCATAGGTGTGCGCAGGGGGGGTGTCTGGTGCGCACAGGCACCCCCTAATGTCTGGCACCCCGATCTCACATGCCTGATGCAGCGATAGCCTAGCAGGCTGGTTACTGTCCCCTCTGCACTGCACCCTGTACCCTGTCAGGACTGCAATACTGACGGGACGCCTGGGTTAATCAAGGGTGCCACTGACACCGGCTTTCAAATTCCCAGCTCCACCTCCATGTACAAAAACAGTGCGATGTGACGTGATTACGTCATGCTGCTC